>NC_141141.1:5032692-5338461 GCF_053477565.2 Lygodium microphyllum | reverse complement strand
ACTCAGGATGAACAGCATGCACATAACCTGGTGGCTGCTCCATATAGACCTCTTCTTGCAAATCACCATGCAAGAAGGCATTCTTTACATCCATCTGATGTAAAGACCATTCCTTTGATGCAGCCATAGCAATGACTACTCTTACCGTTGCCATCCTTGCAACCTTACTAAATGTTTCTTCATAATCGATGCCATATGTTTGTGCATGCCCCTTGACTACTAATCTTGCCTTGTATCTATTCACAGAACCATCTGCATTGTGTTTCACCTTATAAACCCACTTACAACCAATTGCATGCTTATCTTTAGGCAAAGGTACCAATTCCCATGTAGCTTTTGCTTCCAAGGCATCCATTTCTTCATCCATGGCTTTCTCCCATTTTTCTTTTCCCATGGCTTACTCAAAAGAAGTGGGTTATGGTTCCTGTATCACTTTGACTATATATGCATAGTGAATGGCTATAAATCCATCGTATTTCAGCCTATCCACAGGATGACCTGCGCAAAGTAGGTTCACTCCCAGGTGCTTTCAAAACATCCCTGGTCTTCCTTACTCCAGGTGTAACAATAGAAGGAATACCCAACTCATCAACAATGCTCTGTTCTGAGCCACTAGATTCACCATCCACATACGAGTGACCTGCATTCACATCAAACATGGGCTGATCTACCTTCTCTTTTCCTTTTCGTGATACCTGCATACCACTATCTGCATTGCTTTGAGAAGATTCTCCTGATCTCAATCTGCATGTCCATGGCGAAGAATGTGAACCACTGCTAGAGGATGCTCCAGGTTCACTGATATCTTGTGACTGCTGCTGTGAATTCTGTGCAGCATTACCATTTTGTGCATCTATATTATCAATCACATTTACTGGTTTATACCAGCTACTCATCTCATCAAAAACAACATCTTTGCTCACTGTAAACTTATGAGTAGAAGGGTTATAGCATCTATACCCTTTCTGCTTCTGTAGAGAGTAACCAATAAAGATGCACTTCTCAGCTTTTGGATCCAACTTGGATCTCAACTCATTTGGCATATGAACACAGGCGATGCAACCAAAAATTTTCAAATGAGAAATATCTGGTTTCCTACTAGTATACATCTCCTCTAGAGTCATTCCATGCATTGCTGCAGTGGGAGTCATGTTCATTATGTAGACTGCTGTAGCAACTTCTTCAGTCCAATAAAAATCTGGCATGTCTTTTTCATTGAGCATGGCACGAGATACCTCTCCAATATGCCTGTTTTTCCTTTCTGCAATTCCATTTTGTTGTGGGGTATGACTGCATGAATATTGATGCTTTATGCCATGCTCCTGTAGGAACGTTGCAAACTCATTTGAGAGGTACTCTCCCCCTCCTTCTGACCTTAGGCATTTTATTTGCAGGCCTGTTTCTTTTTCAACCATAGCTTTAAGAGTTTTGAAATGCCCAAAAACTTCACTTTTCTTTTTCATAAAATACACCCAAACTTTTCTGCTATAGTCATCAATAAAAGTGACAAAATAATGACAGTCTCCAAGAGATGTAGCTTTAGTAGTCCACACATTAGAGTGGATTAATTCCAATGGCTTCTTACTCTCTTGAACATGTCTAGGAAATGGTTTCCTTGCCTGTTTTCCAAACTGACAGGCTTCACATATCTTATGCATTTCTGCAACCTTGAATTTTGGCAATCCTGCAACAATATTTTGGGCCTGCATTGATTTAAGTCGCTGTACATTAACATGGCCAATGCGTTTATGCCAGATATCAATATCTGCAACTACACCGGTCCCATGTGCAAACATTGCTGCACTCAATTCAGGCATGTCTGCATCCAATGTAAATATTCTGCCCTTCTTCTTTCCTTTTGCTATCAAGCAACCTTTATTTTTCATATCCTCAACAAAGCATCCATGGGAATTAAATCTGACCTGCAAGCCCTGCTCAACCATTTGACCAACAGAAACCAGGTTCTTAGTGATATTCGGAACATTTCCAATCTGCATAGACAAAGGAATATTTCCAATCTGCACAATAGGATGTGCAGTATCATCACCAGTCTCCACAAATCCTGGTTTTTCCATTTTTCTTGCATCCTGCATCCATTCTGCATGACCTGTCATGTGGTTTGATGCACCCGAGTCAACATACCACACATCGTTACTTTCTTCTGCACTTGTCACAGAATTGGTCATGTGCTGCACCATAAACAAATGCTCATTTCTGTCATCACCCTGTCTACTAAAAGATGCATAATTTCCTTGTTGCAGTTTTCCATTCATGATGTCATTTTGCTTTTTATAGCAGTCTTTAGCCATATGACCCATTTTACCACAGTAGTAGCATTCAACATTACTGTTTGCATTTTGGCCTCTTTGCCATCCACCACGACCTCTTTGGCTCCCCCTACCTCTAGAGTTACCACATCCTCCTCCATAGGACTGGTTTTCTTGAGTTTGCTGCATATTCTGATTTCTACCACGGCCTCCAGATCGGCCTCCTCTACGTCTGCCTCTACCTCTTCTAGCATTTGAGTAGAAGATAGTTTCTTTTGAAGTTCCTCCTGAAGAAGAAGCACCACCATTTCTCTGCTCCTCAGAAATTAGAAGAGCAATCAACTCCTCAAAATCAGGAAATCTTTCACGGATGGAAATGGATGTTCGAAACTGTGCATAATCCTTTCCTAGACCATTCAAGGTCACTAAGACTAAATCGTCATCTTCCACTGGTGACCCAATGGAAGCAAGTGCATCTGCAATCTTCTTCACTTTCATGTGGTAGTCATTAATGCTCATATTTTCTCTTTGCAAATTATGCAACTCTT
The DNA here is from genome assembly GCF_053477565.2 of Lygodium microphyllum. Lineage (NCBI taxonomy): Eukaryota > Viridiplantae > Streptophyta > Polypodiopsida > Schizaeales > Lygodiaceae > Lygodium > Lygodium microphyllum. The sequence goes on along the minus strand of NC_141141.1, from coordinate 5,335,646 downwards.
GCTTGAGCTGCATTTTCCTGGCTTGCGTATTTGTGCTATACATTTTTGACAAAGTATCCCATGCCTCCTTTGGTGTACTTGCATCTTGAATATGCACAATCATAGTCTGAAATACTGATAGACAGCCAGTACATAACTTTCCTGGCTCTCTCATGCCATGCTTTAAATGCCTGCATTTGCTGTTGATTGGGAACATCAGGAAGAACTGGTTCTTCTTCATTTCCTACAACAAATTCCCAATATCCTTTTCCCATAAGGAAATTCTTCATTCTAAACTTCCATGCTTGGAAGTTGTTCTTGTCAAGCTTTTCAGTGACAATCTGTGAAAGAGAATCAGACGCCATTACAGAACACTGCAAAAAATTCTGTCACTGCAAAAAACACAGCTTCACCCTCACAAGGGCAAATCTGCAAAACTGGCGAAAGTGGTATTTGACCACACAGTCACTTCCTAGTGACGATTTTACATAAACAGGAACCAAGGATGATTTTGTAACTCCCAATGTCTCTGCACACAAGCATATGATGCAATTTCTGTGGTAACTTTTCACCGACCTGTAGAACAGTGGTCGCACAGCATAAAACAGGGCCTTTTCCTGAGTGCGTGCAGAAAACTTCCGCCTCCAAAACAGGCCCCGAAATGGCCTCAAATAAAAAAAAAGGGTCACCAAGGGCTAAAGCCCTTGCCCGCAGCATATACTGCACTCTTGCTTCACCGCGAAGGGCGTCTCAACCTGAGACAATGCACTCTTGCAATTTTCGGCTGTGCTACCTGTAGAGATCTGCTCCCAAAACAGAAAATGAAAGCAACACTACTCCTCTTACCAGAACACCGCGAACTTGGCTTGCTTTCTTAAGCTCCTTACCACGAACAAGGCTCTAATACCATTTCAAGATTGTGGGAGAGAAGGAAGGAGTCTCACTTGTAGTTTTCTTGCTTGGACAATGGGGGAATACACACAAAGGTTGAGGCTGAAAACAGTTTTTCTATTCTTAGTTTGTGTAAGCCAAAAGAACTCTCATACAAAGAAATAGAAGAACCCTATATATGGGTCTCAAACCAAACTCAACTAACTAAGGTGGCATACTAGCTGAGCCACGAACTAGAGTAGATAAGGATAGCTATCATGTAGCTATTATTCATGGGCGGTGTACCAACCGCATCTGTAATGACACGTCAATGACATAAATGCACAATGGTCACCCTAGCATATCACGAGTGGAGCTCGATATCTCAACATATACATCAACACTCAACTCTGAACTCTTGTCCTTTCCTTCATCATGCAAGACCACCGGAGAATCATCACTTGCAGCATCCACCATGAGCATCCCAAGAACACCAACACCTGTGCCAGCTATGAGTGACCATTCCCAGCAAAAAGTAGCCCTATCGCCACCTACAACAATCTATCACCAGCCAATCAGAATAGCAAAGTGCTACCAACGACCTTCATCAGCACCTCCATCAGAACTCCTCCAAGGCAAACCACAACAGTCCCTTCCACCCACGTCTTTGGTGCAAGCTTCGAATGCTACCTTCAACGAAGAGTGCCATGGGGCTGGCACTCGTCTAGGAGGGGAGTAATGTTAACCCCAACACAAAGAAAGCAAAAGGAAATAAAAAAGACACAGGGCAAAGGCGGAAAAAAGGTAGCTCGACAAAAGAAAGAAGAAAAGAAAAGGCCAAAAGCCCAGGGGCAACCTTAAAAATCCCAAGGCAAATGCAAAAGGGGAAAGGTGCATTTTAAAATACAAAGGCGCACCTTGAAATCTTGTAAAAGAGTGCCAAGTGGTGGAAAATCCAAAAAGCTAAAACAAAAGACAAAGACAAGGCCAAGGCAAAGAGAAACGGAAGACAAAGGCGCACAAGGAAAAGTGCAAGTCAAAACTTCTGTAAAAGAGCGCAAGCATGTCATGGTTTAATTCAGGGAGCGTCGGGCTCTCACCCGTGCAATTTGTGACTATAGATGGGCGGTGGAAAGGAAGCTAGGAAGATAGAGAGACAATGGGAAAAGGGCCTAGGCTACGGCCGACCATGCAAAAAAGGGAAAAGGGGAGGACCGCCCAAAAGGGATTTAGGGTTTTGTATATAAAGTTGAAAAGTGAATGAAAAGCTCATTCTTGTGTGTGGCAAAAGTGGCTCTCTTCTTCTTCTTCTTGCTTGCTTGCTTGCTTGCTTGAGCTTGTGCTTGAGAGAGGGAGTGTGAGAGTGTGAGGGAGTGAGTGTGTGAGGGTGAGGGACTGAAGAGGAGAAGCTCTCCATCTTCTCCTCTCTTCTTCTCTTCTCTTCTCTTCTCTTGTCTTGCTCGCGGCTATGGAGCTTGGAGTGTGGAGCTTGAGGATGAAGCTTGCACTAGGATCGTGGAGCTACCGAAGTGCGCGGGAGAGGAGGTAACTCGAACAGTATGGAGGTAATCTCACTACACCCGTAGATATGGATGGCGCGTCGGCTACGTGAGAGGTAGCCATTAGTGCTTGGCTTGGAATGCTTGAAACAATAAGCTATCTGTGGGTCTTGGCGGATGAGCGAAAGCTCCCACAATGTGTGTCAAGTTTAATGCAAGATATTGTGCGAGGTGTGTTTACTATGGGTGCATGGTGCACTATATTGGGTGCATTAGTGGGCAAGTTCACTAGTGCATAATGCATGGTGGTGAGTGCACAATAGTGAGTGAGGGGTGTGCACAAAGTGTAGTGGGGTGTGTATTGAGTGCACACTAGTGCATTAGTATAGTAGCAGATGATTCAAGTGCACATGCACACTAGATGGGATTTAGTGCACACAGAGTGTGCAGTAGGCAAGTGTTCAAAAGGTGCAAAAATGCACTTACAATCACTTAGGTGCATCTGCACTAAGCAAGCATAATGAAAATTGTGGAATGTTCAAATCCAAGATGTTGGTGTTGCAAGGATGGCTTTAGGGGAATTCCCAATGCCCAGTGCATCCTACATATGCATAAATGCATAGTGCACATGTGCAAGGATGATGCACTACTACACTGGTAGTGGCTAGATGTGTGTACTAGGGTAGTGCATGTGTGCAAGGATGGTGCACTAGTGCATGATGGTGAGTGCGAAAAGGTAAATGATCTACTCTATGTGTTCTCAATTCAAAATATATGGGTAAGGGAAAAGACGATGGTGAGTTCAATGATAGGAACATTGCAACCTTCAATGCGATGTCAGAAGAATCGTGCCAAAAGAAACCTTCAATAACCAAATGCATTAAAGGTATGACAATTCTCTCTTTCTAACTAAACACATTAAATGATCCACTCTTCTCCTCTTAGCTCTTTCTCTACCTTCCCTTGCATGTATGGAAGGTATGAGAGAGTTAAGAAGAAAAGGTAGAACCCCTCTAAACTCCCACTCATTACTGCTTGTGCTAGTTTACTATATTCCTCTAAAATTTTGATGGCTATCTTACCTCTATCACTATTAATATTTTTTTGTTTTGAAGAAAAACTTAAAGCTTCATGTACTTGAGTTGTGAGATTATGAATTTGATGTTGATGAAGAAGACAAAGGTGGAAATATGTTGCCATTAGACTTCCCTTATACTATGCCTACCAACGCCAATGGCTCGCCAATAGGAATAGTGATAGTTCATATGGTAAGAATGCATAGGCCAAAGTATGTTGTATGGGCAAATGTCCTTGATGATGTGTGGGATTATCTACATGCACTATTGGTGATCATTTGCATACGTTTTCAACAATCACTCACATGTACTAGTAGTTGACGAAAAGGGCAAGATGCCATCAAAGAGTTCAAGACAAGAAAAAAAATGGGAGGGGGGATAAAACCCTTAAGGGTTCCCCCCTTTTACTAAAATTATAAAGTCCTTGTCATTTTTTGTTTTTTTTTTTCCTTTTTGTTTTTAATTTAATAATAAACAATATAATAACACCAATGATAATAGAGGGAAGAGTTGGGGATTGTGGTGTAACTCTTTTTCTTGTTTAGGGATGTATTTCTTTCCACTTCCTCTGCCAACCCATAGTTTAAGCCCCCTCACATGTCCAAACATCTTAACACTTCCTTTCATGTTCTTACTCTCTCTTTTCACTTTTAAGAGGCATATCTCATAAAATGTAAAGGCACTTAGTGTGTGTTATAGATTTCTAAATATATTTAATACATTTTTAATCTTACTTTTCCCTTTGCAATTAAGTGGCCATACACTTTTTCTTTTTCTTTCTAATGTTCAATAAACATGATCAAACCGTCTTTTCTGTCTTGATCTCTTTGTTTACAAACTACACTAACAATGTTATTTCAATCAAGAGAAAAATCACAACTCAACTATTCCACCATGTTTTGAAGTTAGTACATACATATCACATTCTAATCTAAAATTTGAAGTGCATAAGTGACTTCACAACCAAAGTTTCCTTTATCTTGGCAACTAAACCAAAATATTATACTACATATGCTCATTGTGTAATCATTTGACATAACCTTATTCTTTTTAAGGGACTCTGCTCATGAAGTCAGCTATCTCTCAAATAGTCTACCCATGTGCATAAAATACAATGAACTAATTTATCACTCATTGAATAATAATTTGATTCGAGGAAGTTATCTTGAGTTTGATTGCCAAACTTACCTCGTTGTAGGTATATACCTTGTTAAGTGGTGATCTATGATCCACATGCATGACTGCTTACTCACATTCTTGTTTCCATTGTCACCCATTTAAAGATAGGAATTGTAGGTAAGGTTGAGGTTAAGAAGAGAAATAGAGAGCTTCTCACCACACATCCCTTACTCCATCACTCTCTCAACCACCTAAACTCTTACTCATGCACATAGTTCACCAAGATGGGATGGAGAATATAGAAAGAGAGAAGAGATCTTAACTCCTTGTTAAATCCTTCATTGTATGCATGTTATCCACCTAAAGTTAGTGACCCATTTTCCTTCTAATGCATCATGATTAAATCTAAATCAATTGCTTTTGTTGACATTAACTCTTCCTTGATCTTGTATGCTTTAGATTAATCCCAAGTGAATAGTAAGCCATTGTGAAAAGGGTAACTAGTGGAAAATTGCCAAGGTAAGCCCTACCTAAGCTCTTGTTTCACCCCTGCATCCCATGAAAAGATCCAATGCTACTTACATTCTAATGCACCTCATGCAAGTTGGTTAAGTAAAAATGTCTACCATGTATACTCTGGCTAAGGAAAAAGGCTGATGCGAGAAAGTTGGTAACCCAAAAGAGAGGTGACCCTCAGTTACCACTTAAGACCTTGAAGGAGTGCACAACACGATAGCCTAGGGAAAACTTTGTCTATCAATCGGTGATCTAGAGCCCAATACTTGTATGCAAGTTTAGGCACACTCCATGGTCACTCCACTCCTAATGAAAATTTCGCTATTTGGATACCCTTTCAGTGCTCATGGCACCCATGTATGACACTTGATATGTATGCAGTCAAAGGAGATGTATGGCACTAAGATCCACTTATGCAATGATGAAAGAGCAAATGGACATGTAAATGTACTTGAGATTATGATTAATATTCCCAAGATTTAATTTGTGATTTTGGTTGGACCCCTCAACCCGTGAGCCATTCATACAATGCAATTGAGAAAAGGGACACAATAACTTAGGGATAGTCACAAAGATCCAATTACACAAAATTGTTTATTACACATGGGAGTGAACCCTATATCTCTTCTTGAATAGGGCTTAGTCCCCTTTGGTTTGAATTAAAAAATCTCCCAATGAGAGCTACAGTCTAAAAGTAATGGCCATTTTTGTGCAATGAGGCCATTGGATGTAGACATCTCTGATCCAATTGTAAAATTCTCTGATCATTTTTTGCCACAAAGATTAATAGCCATCTCAAATAGGGATTCTTCCTCTTCAATTTGAATTAAAAGTCTCCTCGATTGGATTTTCCCACTAAAAGTTACACCGCATTTAGTGGCAATGGCTCCTATGGATTGTATCTAAATGGCTAGCCAAAAAGGCAAAAGTAAGGCCCATGCAAAGGTCCATAGGGAGATTAGGGACTCCAAGACCTCAATGAATGATGAACCTAGCTCGGCATAAGATTGTCATGGTGATATGTATGAGGAATTTCCTGATGTGCATCCCTATAGCCTGCTCAACCACACCCTATATGTCGACATGAGCTTTGTCAAATGGAGAGGCATAATGACATGGTTTCCAACCATCATCAAATGATGTCTAAAATTGATGTAGCAATTGAGAAAATGGCTCTCTCAAACTCTAGGACTCAATAAACCCTAGAGTAGCTTACCACTTTTTTAGCTCAACTAGCTACTACACCGGCCCAAGAAAAAATGAATCCAAGTGCAAGTCTTGATGGCATCCACCACTAGAGCCACTACATGATCCACAGGGAATTCTTGGATCCAAGGGTACTCCCTCTTCCACTTATGAAGTCGACCAATCCTCTGATACTAATGAAAACCCTTTGTTGAGCTCCCCCATCATCCATGCAACCAACCCTCTAGTGAGACCCTCACCCGCCATTGGTAGAAGCTCCCCTACTCTTCCTAGGAGCCCCAATGGAACTTATATGGCTCGGCTCCATCATGGATACAATGGTATTAATGGCCAACATGGCAATAATGGGCAGCATGACAATAATGGACATTATGGCGATAATGGGTAGCATGGGATGAATGCACATGGTATGTATGGACAACAAGGTATGTATGGCCATCATGGTATGCATGGACAACAAGTTTCCATGGGGGCAATAAGGCCCTAATGATCTCCATGTCAAGATCTTTCTCATTAAGTACAATGGATACTCCCCATCACCATTAGATTTGGAAGAGTAGACCTCCAAATTAGAGTCCTACTTCAATATTTACCCCCACATGAATGATCAAAAAATTATCTTTACTTTCCACTTGAAAGGATTTGTCGACACATGTTGGCACTATATCAATCAAGAGAATCATTCATTTATTAATTGGGAATACTTTAAAATGCATAAGGTTCAAGTGTTTGTATCCCCCATGGAAAAAGAGTGGTTGGCAAGATTTTGGTACGCTCTTAGCAAATGTAATCTCATCATAGAGAGTACACAAATTAGTTTATAAACTCGACTACGTATGTGGAGAGCATTAGTGATGATGCCAAATTGTCTAAGTACATATATGGGTTGAAATTAAGCCTATCAGGGGCAGTAGAAGAAGATGTCATGGCTCAAAAGCCTACTACACTATTTGATGTAATTGAATTGGCTAAAAGATATACAAGAAAGTATCATAAAAATGAGAGTTTTTAGCAAGGTTATGGACGACCCCATAGCCCATTGAGGTTAGCCTGATATGGGGATAGTTTTAGAGGTAATTGCACACCTAATAAGAGCCCAAAGATACCCAGCTACCTCCTCTTCCATGCTCAAAGAAAATAAGGCACTTTTGGAATAGCACTTGGCTCTAATGGTAAGACCAAATATGTTGAAAATAGACACCACACTACATCACCCTCGAATTGTTCAAGTGGTTAAAGGTTTATTCCCTCATATGTTGTGAAGGAACAGAAAGAAAAAGGCATGTGCCTTAAATGTGGGAACAAGTATATAGCCAACCATGCCTTCAAATGCCCTCACAAGATAGCCAAGGTCAAAGTCATAGCATGTATATAATGGAAGATTGGCATAATGATGAGGCAGAAATACTTGTTGAAAATAAAGAGCATGCTAAGGTGGACCAAGAGCAGTTCTATGACCCGGAGAATGGTTTTTCCTTTGACCCCCAGGTAGACGTCCATCTCATGCTCTTGATTTAGCATTGCACTTGACTACCACCTCTCTTTCCTTTTCCAATAAGTTCATCAAACAAGACTTCCATGATGGGTAGCTATTCTTGTCTAGCTTCTCAATAGTAGGATCTGCACTATTCTTAATCATTATGACAAAACTGAGTACCAAATAACATGCAAGTCTTTTACAATCTTTCACAAGAAGTGCACAACAATAAACTAAGTAGCATTTTCCATTGTGACTACTCAACAATACAAACACTTTGTAATTTTTTTGTCGATAACCTTGTGTTTTCTTCATGAAAAACATGTCAAAACTTACAAATTTGAAATCTATAACTTGTATATCCATGAATGGTTGACACAATATGAAATTGATATATACATCAAAATTGTTGTCTGCAACTTTGTGGAGCTAAAACAAGGCCTGAAATAGCCTCAAATGGCCAAAAATAAGTTTAAAAATATTACAAGTGTATTTGCACTACATAATTGTACTTCTTACATACCAAATCTCACTACAATATGGGATTTTCCCTCTAGCCTACTTCTAGTGCCTCTAGAGGTCCTATCTAAGAGAAAGATTGACATAATGGAAGAACTTCTTACCCTTGCTTACTTGGTTGAATCCTTGCTCATTCTCTTCACTTAAAACATCTGAAAAACCAATCTTTATTAGGGATACAACTTTGATACTATATTATGAATCATGTCATGGGGAGACTTGCTTATTTTGTTATGCCAAACATATACCATACACTCAAGGAGAAGCTCACTCAAAAACTCAAGAATAGAGATGGAGACCAAAATGTTTTCTAGCTGGTTTTTTTTTCTACTACTTACTATACAATGTAGGAAAAGTATAGATAAGATATAACATAAAGAAAAATGGCATGCTAAGTCAAATATTACATAACTAACTATATTAATCAATTGGTGCTATAACTATACATGTAATATACCCATCTTGATATCATAGGTCTTATGTAATATTTAGTAATAAAAGTAATCAAAGATGTTATGTAATTTGTTGCATATCAATAACTTCAAGAGTAGTATCATTTTGAAGTATTCAATGCTTTGCCTTTATTGATTTTTTTCGAGATATTAGTAGTGATTTCTAATAAAAAATCATAAAGATTAAATTTTGACATTTTAAAGTTTCTTGAAAACATAAATTGTAATGATAAATAAATAGACCTCATTGCCACATGATCATAAGTTTCAAATAGATTCAAATTTAAAGTTTTGAATCAAAAGTTATGGTTGTTATAAGTTCTATCCAATGTGTAGATAATTTTATGCCTGAGCTATGCATAAGTACAAAAGGGCCACGTTTTTGCTTGTTTTGGACTAATAAATCTATAAAAACGTGGATACTTTCAAATTTAAGTAAATTTTCTCAAAAAACACTCAAATTAGGTAGCTTTTGCATTAGTGATTGATGATGTGATTTGCAAATGCTAAGCTAGGAGTCCACCTTATAGAACATGTAAGATACCACGTGGGCTCAAAGAAAAGGGTATTTTATTTATAAATACTAATAGTATTATATTTATAGAATGGGTTTTTAATTATAATTTAAAAAATTAGATAAGTTTAGTAAAGTAAAAGTAGTCATTTTATGGTTTTATATAAATAAAGGATATTTCTTAATATCCTTTCTTTGCATGTTATATAGATGGTTTTGTATAAGTGCACCAATCAAGAACACCGAAAGCAATTGCCCTCTCCTGCCTCACCCCTCCTCAACTAGTATATAAAGGGAAGGAGGTACCACATAGAGACACGATACTCCTAGAAAAAGCATTACTCTATGAGTCTCTCCCTTAGCTTTCTCCCTTTCTTCAATCATTGTATGGGAGCTCTATCGAATCAATCGAGCTTCTCTCTCTTCTCCACACATTCATGGAAGCTCTACCCAATTCCATCGAGCTTCTCCTCCCTTCACCGCATGTATGTGGAAGCTTTCTGTTTTGATTGCATATCTTTCAACCGTTGCATATTCACATGACCAATTCTCTTATGCCATATTTCAATATCAACCACAACACATGAACCTTATGCAAACATAACAACATCCATTTCAAGCAGACTTACATCAAGAGTAAATAATTTGCTGATATGTTTTTTTTCAATCAATCATTTTTACAATTTTCTTTTGCAATCAGGCTACAATCATTTTTAGGATCTTTTAAACAACCATCAAATGTAAACTATGAATCTACAATCCTTGTTCTACCCTCCAACCAACACAAACCAAATTTTTTGTAATATTTGGTACATGTAGCACATCGACCCAACTACTTAGTTTTACTATCCTACATACTCAAAGGAACATTTCTAACATGAGTAATTGGGTGAGCTATATCATCCCTTGTCTCCACATAGCCCAAAGACTCTAGACCATGTATCTCTTTAAATTACTCTTCATGCAAAGTCATGTGGCTAGAGGTACTTAAGTCTACATATGATACATCATTTTTTATGAATCATTAGTAGTCATAAGATTCATAGAGCACTACATAACAAACAACAATTCACTTCTCTCATCATTGTTTTTACTATTGCATGCATAGTTATCTTGTTTTTTTTTTAATGTTTTATTTTAGCCTTCTTTTTAAGCAATTTTTATAAATGTAGCCTTTTTAACCACAATGCCAACACTCCTTTCTAGAATTCTGTTGCCTATTAGAATCTGCAACTTGGCCTCTTTGACTCCCCCTTCCCCATGACTTTCCTTCTTTATTTTGCTGTGCACCGTAACTTTTACCACAACCACCATCTTGGCCTCTACCACAACCTCTACATCTTCTAGTAGAGTAAAACATTTGTTGAGACTTATTCTTACTTTGAGAAGAATAACTTTGGCCACAACCACCATCTTAACTTCTACCACAACCTCTACCTTTGCTAATAGAGTAAAATATCTGTTGAGGTTTATTCTTGCTTTGAGAAGAAGAGGGATCCAGGCCAAGGTTCTTGTCCTCAACTATTAGCATAGAAATCAAGTGTATAAAATCAAGGATATCATCCCTCATATTCATAGATAACCTAAAGCACTTGTATTCATCTCCAAGACCATCTAAGTGTGCATACATGAAATCATCATCATCAACTACCACATTGATAGATCCAAGAGCTTCCACAATACTCTTGATCTTCAAGGTATCATCATTAATGGACACGTTTTCTCTTTTTACTTGGTTTAACTGTGACTTAAGCTACAACTTTTTGGCCTTTGTGTTTACTTCAAGCAACCTTGTCAAATTCTTCCATGCAATAGTGGGGGTATCAAATTCCTACAAATAGTCCATCATGCTATCTATGATACTAATAGACAATCAATACATGACTTTACTCTATATCTAGTTCCAATCTTTCCTAGTTTTGACTTGTTCCATAGTAGTATTTTGTACATAAACACTTTTGTCCTTTAAAAAAATTGACATCCTAAACTTCCATGCATGATAATTGTTCTTATCAAGCTTCTCATTGACAATCTAGTTGAATTTGTTAGCCATTTTGACAAAAAAAACAACTTAACAAAAGTACAATCTGCAAAACCAATCCGATACCAAGTGCACCACAACTAAACACAGAACATTTTTCACTAACTCCACAACAATAACTATCCTCTGTAATTTGTACACATATACCTTCTATGTTTACAACCCAGCAAATACTTGAAACCTTATCCATTCAAAATTTGTAACCTATGCACTTGTAAATGATCAACATAGCCAAAACTACAATATACCCAAAAAGTGCTATGAAGACCACTGGCAAGTCTAGAACGGAGGCCAAAATGACCTTAGATGGTAAAAATGATGGTAGGAAAGCCTTGAAGGGCTTATTTGTAATATATATACCATTCTTTCTACTTACTAAGTTTCACTGTCAATCAAAGGCTACAACCCTACCAATCTCAAGAGCCTCGTACAATTATAACCCAAGGCAAATCGAGCAAGGTGGAAGAGCTTCTTACTCATTACTTACATATTTACTTTTGTACTCAAATGCCTTTGCCTTAGTCTTCAATTGAGCTGTGCACAACCATGGGATGCCTTCGATATCATAAAAATAGACACAAGGAGAGAAAGGTGAAGAAACCAAGAGTACACACACAAAAGGAATGGAGACTTGAACACATAGAAGATAGAGCTGTCAAGATTGTGAGAGAGAAGGAAGGAGTCTCGCTTGAAGCTTTCTTGCTTGCACAATGGGGGAAGACACACAAGGGTGGAGGCTGAAAACAGTTTTCCTCTTCTTAGTTGTGTAAGCCAAAAGAACTCAAGTACAAAGAAATAGAAGAACCCTATATATGGGTCTTAAACCAAACTCAACTAACTAAGGTGGCATACTAACTGAGCCACGAACTAGAGTAGATAAGAATAGCTATCATGTAGCTATTATTCATCGGCGGTGTACCAACTGCGTCTGCAACTGACAAGTCGGTGACATAAGTACTCAACGGTCACCCTGGCGTATCACGAGTGGAGCTCGATATCTCAACACTCCCCCTTGAGCTCAATCCCAATTCCTGCACACCAAGCAGGTCTCTGAACTTGCGCAGCATCTCTGCGCCCAATGCCTTCGTGAATATGTCAGCTACCTGATCCTCTGTGCTGACATAAACTAGATCAATAAGACCTAGTAAAACCCTCTCTCGCACATAGTGATAATGCACCTCAATGTGCTTCGTTCTAGCATGATAGACTGGGTTATTTGCCAAGTGTATACTACTCATGTTGTCACAATAAATGACAACTGGCCCATCTGTAGACTGATGCATATCATAAAGTAGCTTATGCAACCAAGCTACCTCACATGCAGCCATTGCTGCACCCCTGTACTCGGCCTCTGTGCTCGACAAGGCAACTGTAGGCTGTTTCTTGCTGCTCCAAGTGACTGCAGCACTCCCGAAAGAGAACACATATCCACTGGTAGATCGTCTATCAGAAATGCTACCAGCCCAATCAGCATCAGTGTATCCATGCAACTGTATCTGAACCCCAGTCTCATAAAATAGTCCATACTGCAATGTGGACTTCACATACCTGAGTATGCGTCTAGCCGCATCCAAATGTGGTTTCCTTGGAGCCTGCATAAACTGACTTACCAATCCAACAGCATAGCTCAAATCTGGCCTGGTAATAGTCATATAAATCAAACTTCCTACTATGCGTCTGTACATAGTAGGGTCTTCTAGAAGCTCACCTGCATCTGTGTTGAGCTTCACATTCTGCTCCAAAGGAACTGAAATAGGCTTACAGCCTGTCATCCCATATTTGGACAGCATGTCCAATCCATACTGCCTCTGCAAGAGCTGTATCCCACTTGGTGATCTAATCACCTCAATGCCCAAGAAATAACGCAGCTCTCCCAAATCCTTCATCTGAAACTTCTACTTCAATAGCATTTTCACATGAAGGATATCTTCATCACTGTCACCTGTCATAATCAAATCATCAACATAAATGACAAGTAGCATAATACCTTTCTCTGTTTTTCTCACATAAAGTGAGAAATCTGCCTTGGAAATCTGAAAGCCAATAGTGACAAGATACTGTCCTATCTTGTTAGACCATGCTCTAGGTGCTTGCCTCAAGCCATACAAGGCTTTCTTCAACCTGCAAACAAACTCAGGATGAACAGCATGCACATAACCTGGTGGCTGCTCCATATAGACCTCTTCTTGCAAATCACCATGCAAGAAGGCATTCTTTACATCCATCTGATGTAAAGACCATCCCTTTGATGCAGCCATAGCAATGACTGCTCTTACGGTTGCCATCCTTGCAACCGGACTGAATGTCTCTTCATAGTCAATGGCATATGTTTGTGCATACCCCTTGACTACTAATCTTGCCTTGTATCTATTCACAGAACCAGCTGCATTGTGCTTCACCTTATAAACCCACTTACAGCCAATTGCATTTTTACCTTTAGGCAAAGGTACCAATTCCCATGTAGCATTTGCTTCCAAGGCATCCATTTCTTCATCCATGGCTTTCTCCCATTTTTCTTTTCCCATGGCTTGCTCAAAAGAAGTGGGTTCTGGTTCCTGTATCACTTTGACCATATATGCATAGTGAATGGCTGTAAATCCATCATATTTCAGCCTATCCACAGGATACCTAGCTCTCGTAGACCTGCGCAAAGTAGGTTCACTCCTAGGTGCTCTCAAAACATCCCTGGTCTTCCTTACTCCAGGTGTAACAATAGAAGGAATACCCAACTCATCATCAATGCTCTGCTCTGAGCCACTGGATTCACCATCCACATAAGAGTGACCTGCATTCACATCAAACATGGGCTGATCAACCTTCTCTTTTCCTTTTCGTGATACCTGCATACCACTATCTGCATTGCTTTGAGAAGATTCTCCTGATCTCAATCTGCCTGTCCATGGCGAAGAATGTGAACCACTGCTAGAGGACGCTCCAGGTCCACTAATATTTTGTGACTGCTGCTGTGAATTCTATGCAGCATTACCATTTTGTGCATCTACATCATCAATCACATTTACTGGTTTATACCAGCTACTCATCTCATCAAAAACAACATCTCTACTCACTGTAAACTTACGAGTAGAAGGGTTATAGCATCTATACCCTTTTGCTGCAGAGAGTAACCAATAAAGATGCACTTCTCAGCTTTTGGATCCAACTTGGATCTCAGCTCATCTGGCACATGTACATAGGCAATGCAACCAAAAATTTTCAAATGAGAAATATCTGGTTTCCTACCAGTATACCTCCCCTCTGGAGTCATTCCATGTATTGCCGCAGTGGGAGCCCTGTTCATTATGTAGACTGCTGTAGCAACTGCTTCAGCCTAATAAAAATCTGGCAAGTCTTTTTCATTGAGCATGGCACGAGATACCTCTCCAATATGCCTGTTTTTCCTTTCTGCAATTCCATTTTGTTGTGGGGTATAACTGCATGAATATTGCTGCTTTATGCCATGCTCCTGCAAGAACTTTGCAAACTCATTCGAGAGATACTCTCCCCCTCCATCTGACCTTAGGCATTTTATTTGCAGACCTGTTTCTTTTTCAGCCATAGCTTTAAGGGTTTTGAAATGCCCAAAAACTTCACTTTTCTTTTTCATAAAATACACCCAAACTTTTCTGCTATAGTCATCAATAAAAGTGACAAAATAATGACAGCCTCCAAGAGATGCAGCTTTAGTAGTCAACACATCAGAGTGGATTAATTCCAATGGCTTCTCACTCTCTTGAACATGTCTAGGAAATGGTTTCCTTGCCTGTTTTCCAAACTGACAGGCTTCACATACCTTATGCATTTCTGCAACCTTGAAGTTTGGCAATCCTGCAACAATATTTTGGGCCTGCATTGATTTAAGTCACTGTACATTAACATGACCAATGCGTTTATGCCAGATATCAATATCTGCAACTACACCGGTCCCATGTGCAAACATTGCTGCACTCAATTCAGACATGTCTGCATCCAACGTAAACATTTTGCCCTTCTTCTTTCCTTTTGCTATCAAGCGACCTTTATTTTTCATATCCTCAACAAAGCATCCATGAGGATTAAATCTGACCTGCAAGCCCTGTTCAACCATTTGACCAACAGAAACCAGATTCTTGGTGATATTCGGGACATGAAATACATCGGACAGGTATTTCTTTTTCCCATCCTGCATAGACAAAGGAATTTTTTCAATCTGCACAATCGGATGTGCAGTATCATCACCAGTCTCCACAAATCCTGGTTTTTCCATTTTCCTTGCATCCTCCATCCATTCTGCATGACCTGTCATGTGGTTTGACGCACCTGAGTCAACATACCATACATCGTTGCTTTCTTCTGCAGTTGTCACAGAATTGTTCATGTGCTGCACCATAAACAGATGCTCATTTCTGTCATCACCCTGTCTGCTAGAAGATGCATAATTCCCTTGTTGCAGTTTTCCATTCATGATGTCATTCTGCTTTTTATAGCAGTCTTTAGCCATATGACCCATTTTACCACAGTAGTAGCATTCAACATTACTGTTTGCATTTTGACCTCTTTGCCATCCACCACGACCTCTTTGGCTCCCCCTGCCTCTAGAGTTACCATGTCCTCCTCCATAGGACTGGTTTTCTTGAGTTTGCTGCATATTCTGATTTCTACCACGGCCTCCAAATCGGCCTCCTCTACTTCTGCCTCTACCTCTTCCAGCATTTGAGTAGAAGACAGCTTCTTTTGAAGTTCCTCCTGAAGAATATGCACCACCATTTCTCTGCTCCTCAGAAATTAGAAGAGCAATCAACTCCTCAAAGTCAGGAAATCTTTCACGAACGGAAATGGATGTTCGAAACTGTGCATAATCCTTTCCTAGACCATTCAAGGTCACGGAAACTAAATCATCATCTTCCACTGGCGACCCAATGGAAGCAAGTGCATCTGCAATCTTCTTCACCTTCATGTGGTAGTCATTGATGCTCATATTTTCTCTTTGCACATTATGCAACTCTTGCTTGAGCTGCATTTTCCTGGCTTGCGTATTTGTGCTATACATTTTTTACAAAGTATCCCATGCCTCCTTTGGCGTACTTGCATCCTGAATATGCACAATCATAGAGTCTGAAATACTGATAGACAGCCAGTACATAACTTTCCTGGCTCTCTCATGCCATGCTTTGAATGCCTGCATTTGCTGTTGATTGGGAACATTAGGAAGAACTGGTTCTTCTTCATTTCCTGCAACAAACTCCCAATATCCTTTTCCCATAAGGAAATTTGTCATTCTAAACTTCCATGCTTGGAAGTTATTCTTGTCAAGCTTTTCAGTGACAATCTATGAGAGAGAATCAGATGCCATTACAGAATACTGCAAAAAGTTCTGTCACTGCAAAGAACACAGCTTCAGCCTCACAAGGGCAAATCTGCAAAACTGGCAAAAGTGGTATTTGACCACACAGTCACTTCCTAGTGACGATTTTGCATAAACAGGAACCAAGGATGATTCTGTAACTCCCAATGTCTCTGCACATAAGCATACGATGCAATTTCTACAGTAACTTTTCACCGACCTGTAGAACAGTGGTTGCACAGCATAAAACTGGGCTTTTTCCTAAGTGCGTGCAGAAAACTTCCGCCTCCAAAACAGGCCCCGAAATGGCCTCAAATAAAAAAAACAAGGTCGCCACGGGCTAAAGCCCTCTCTCGCAGCATATACTGCCCTCTTGCTTCACCGCGAAGGGCGTCTCAACCTGAGACAATGCACTGCTGCAATTTCTAGCTGTGCTACCTGCAGAGATCTGCTCCCAAGACAGAAAATGAAAGCAACACTGCTCCTCTTACCAGAACACCGCGAGCTTGGCTTGCTTTCTTGAGCTCCTTACCACGAACAAGGCTCTGATACCATGTCAAGATTGTGAGAGAGAAGGAAGGAGTCTCGCTTGAAGCTTTCTTGCTTGCACAATGGGGGAAGACACACAAGGGTGGAGGCTGAAAACAGTTTTCCTCTTCTTAGTTGTGTAAGCCAAAAGAACTCAAGTACAAAGAAATAGAAGAACCCTATATATGGGTCTTAAACCAAACTCAACTAACTAAGGTGGCATACTAACTGAGCCACGAACTAGAGTAGATAAGAATAGCTATCATGTAGCTATTATTCATCGGCGGTGTACCAACCGCGTCTGCAACTGACAAGTCGGTGACATAAGTACTCAACGGTCACCCTGGCGTATCACGAGTGGAGCTCGATATCTCAACAAGAGCTAAATTTTTCTTCTTCCTCTACACAAAATAACTAAGTCTACACCATGATATAACACCAATATGAAAGTACCACAATGTATGTGTATGTAGTCACTAAGTGTGAAGCTAAGAAAAGAAGAGGTGGCACATTGAATGTGCCATAACCAAGGATGGAGTATGTGGGTGTAGTCCAACTGTAGAATCACTAGTGTATCCTCATGTAAGTCACCTAACATGCTAGTGAATAATATCATACCATATCGCCAAGGCGCATAGTGGATGCCAGCTTATATAGAGCTCGACATCTTAACAAGTATATCACTCATGGTACCAGAGAATTTTTTTATCAAAGTGTAGGATTTATCAAAAAATAAAATTATGAGAAGATGAGATATAATTGTCTTATTTTAAACTTATTTAAGTAATTGAATATGCATTCCAATTTCTTGGGAAACTTAGTCTAAGTCATTTTCAAAAGGGTTTGATTGAGAAAGTGGTATTGATGTGACTTTTTGTGAGGAAGGGATTGAGAGGGTTATGGGTAACTGAAATAATTATTAAGTTGATCATGGTGACTCGAGAATCTAAGAAAAAATATTTTTATGACCTCACAAATGTCTGGATATAACCATAGCTAGACTCCAAGAGAATAAATTCCTTCTCAAGCATATTAAAGCTCCAAACTTCAATGGTGATGACAATGTTGGGGTAGATATGGACGTTTGGATTGATGGTATGGATTATGTTTCTCAGTAGCTGACAAAACTAGTGAAGAAAATAATCTATGGTAGCATGTTGACACCTTAGTAGTGAATCCAAATTCTGGTAGAAATAATGGTACCGTGATAATGAGATGTCAAAAGGGTCAAGATCTTGAGATGAGATAAAAATTGTGGTAAGGGAAAGATACCTTCCGCCATCTTTTGAAATCCTGAAGATAAATGAATTCTTTGGTTATATACTACAGCAATATTACTCAAAGTTTTGTTACCCTTCAAAATTATACTCCATAAATGTCTATTACCCAACACATTTCAAGGCTTTTCCAAGCTTGAATTTTCCTCTTAATCATTTTCTTGGATTGGACCAACCACTTCAAAAGATGCCCTAATGCAAGCTAAGACCTTGGTTGAAGAGATTAGTACAAATTGTGGGAGCACTCACATTCTGAGAAGGAACATGAATGGCTGTAGTAGTGCAAGGTCTACCACACAATATGGCCATGTTTGCATGGTAACAGAAACTCAAGGGAATAGATGATGCTTCATTTGTGATGAAGTGGATCACTTGAAGGAAGAATGACAAAAAAGAAAGTGCTACAATTGTAATGAGCTCGGTTACATCAGGTTTGAATGTCCAAACCCCATCATTGGAAAGTTAGGGAGGAATGACTAGACCTTAGTAAAGAATTAGTACACAAATTTTGAATCCTAGCTATATCATCAATAATGGATCAACTATATTACCCAACTACTATGTATTAGGATATTATATTTGTACTTATCCTAACAATAAAGTTATAAGAATAGTTAATCACTTTGAAGAATTTACTCCTAATTTCCGTCGAGATGAGGACATCTTGATTTTTTCAAGGGGGTGGGATGTAATGTACCTGCCTTAATATCTCAAACATTATGTAATATTTAGTGACAAAAGAAATCAAAAGAGGTATGCATTTTTTTGTACATCAATAAGTTCAAGAGTAATATCATTTGAAAGTATCAAATGGCTTGTCTTTATTGATTTTTAAAAGATATTACTAGGGATTTTTTATGATAAATCATAATGATTGAAATTGACATTTTTAAAGTTTCTCAAAAATGTAAAGTGAGGTAATAAAAACGTCTATCTCATAGCCACAACTGCAACAATTTAAGCAGGTTTGAAAGTTGAGTATGAGATCAAAAGTTATGGCCAATCATGTGCAAAAAAATTTCCACGCAAGCTATGTGAAAGTATGAAGGGGTCACATTTTTCCTTCTTTTGGACTCATAAATTCATAAAAACATAGACATTTTAAAGTTTAAGTAAAATCTTTCAAAAAGCACTCAAATTAGGTAGCTTTTGCATTGGTCATCAATAGTGTAAGCTACAAACGCTAAAAGCAATCCCCCCCCCCCCCCCCAACTAGTATATAAAGGAGAGGAGGATACCACAAATTTAAGTGAAATCTCTCAAAAAGCACTCAAACTAGGTATCTTTTGCATTGATCATCAATTATGAAAGCTATAAACACTAAAAGAAATCCCCCCCCCCCCCCCCCCACTTCCAACTAGTATATAAAGGGGAGGAGGGTACCACATAGAGACACAACACTCCTTGAGGAGGCACCACTCTGGAGGTGTAAGAAAAGATAGAGGGAAGATCTCTCTCTTAGCTTTCTCCCTCTCCTCAACAATTGTGTGAGAGCTCTGTTTGAATTCACCAAGCTTCTCCCATCTTCTCCACATATCCTCATTTGCATAAAAGATTTTTTGAAATCCATCAAGCTTCTCTCCTCTTTCCCACACATGCACAAAAGCTCTACCAAAAATCTATTGAGCTTCTCTTCTCTTCTCCACACATGTGTGGAAGCTCTGTCAAAATCTACTAAGCTTCTCCTCTATTCTCCACACCTGTGTAGAAGCTTCTCCAAAATCCACATAGCTACTCTCATTTTCTCCACAAATGTGCAGAGGCTCTACCAAAATCCATCGAGCTTCTCTCCTCTTTCCCATACATGTGTGGAAGATCTATCAAGATTCCCTAAATATTTCCTCTATCACATAAAGCTTTGTCGAAATCCACCAAGCTTCTTTTCTCTTCTCTAAGCTCATATAGAAACTCTACTAAAATGTACCTAGCTTTTTTCTCTTCTTTTTCACATTTATATGGAAGTTCTCTCAAATTTCCTCTAAATGATGGTCCCAAGAGACATCATAAAGGAAAGAAGGTCCTTCTAAAAAGCACACACTTCTTAAGAACTTGAGGCAAATACCCCAAGGGAAAAATGTAGAAGATGGCATCAAGGATATAGACTATATCATACCAAGTCACAATAACTAGGTTTGATTTGTTTATTCATATTTTCTTATTTTGATTCATGTTGCTTTATCTGTGCTTGTTTATTGATGGGAAAAGATTATATTCCTTATTTTAGTATGCTTGCTTTATGACTTTGCTTGTGAATTAACAATAAGTTTTAAGAGGATATGTGGCTATTGGATCCACTGGACCAACAAATCCATTGGTTGTTGGGCTAGCCCCAAGGTCCAATGAAAATACTAGAGTGTTTGAGATAAACCTAGAAGGGCACTACTTGGCATTTAGGACTGAGAGCTAAGTGGTGAAAAAGGGCAATCATATTGTTGCTACATCACCTTAGGTGGAAGAGCTTGGAGGGGCTCTAAGCCAATAAATCCCTTGATAGTCTATTATAGGGGTGTAGAGCGTTGTGGTCCCCATCACCAATTCAGGGATGGATGACCTCAAATACAAGTCAAGAGGTAGAATGACCTTCAAGGGGGTCAGGAGTCCTCATGGGGGACTAAAATGGCTTCGTAAAAGTTGAGATCCTTGTGGGGATCATATTAAAGAATTGAATCCCAAATATATATTATGACTAAATTATGTGTAACAAACCTTAAATAAAAGGAAGAGGATTTTACATGTTCTCACAGTGTAGTAATATGCTTTGCCAATTAGATAATTAAAGCAAACTTGTCAAGGAAAGTGGGAGACCTTGATCTTGAAGATTGAGAGTCTAGGATTGGGTGGAGACTAGAGTGCAATTGAGTACAAGTCCTAATGGCCATGAAAGTCTAAACGATAGCTCCACTCTCTTTGAACCAAGTGAAGTGTTAGCCCATTCCATCTTTGATTGGTTACAAAATAGTAACCCTTCTTAGATGGGTGTTATACTGATGGTTAGGGGACCTTCATAGTTTAAAAACCCTCAAGTTGATCCTTTAGGTTGAGTCCTAGATGTTTTGTTGCAAGGTAGACTCAAAGACTACCCAACCAACTAAGGCTATGTATACAATTGTTTAGATGGTGTTGTCTATGAAGAGGTGCTTGAGTGACTACGATGTAATGCTTCTCCTAGCCTGACAGATACGTCACAATGCCAATTATAGGTAGTTGTATAAGTCCATAGGAACCCCGTTACACTAAAATGTAAAGCTCAGAGTCGATGTTGGCAATAAGATAGATAATGTTACAATGTACAAGAAAATGGTGGGTAGCCTAATCTATCTTATTATTACATATCCTGATCTCAGTTACTTAGTGGGGCTGATTAGTGAGTTTATGTAGAAGCCACACAAACCCACTTGGATGTGAACAAGAGGATTATGCAATATGTGAAGGGTACATCTAATTATGGGTTGTTTTATGAGTTTGGCAAGTCACTTGAGTTGACACAATAAATAGATGTTGATTAGGCTAGTTGTGCATATGAAAGATGATCAACCAATGGTTATGCCATCAGTCTTGGAAGTAGTATGATCAACTCGAGTGGCAAAAAGCAGCCTCCTATAGTTGCTCTATCTAGCACAGAGGGCGAATATAGAGATATAGCCTTAGCTACATGTGAAGAAATTTGTCACTTCCATGCTAGATCAAAGCACATAATTTTATCAAGGAGATGGTACTTGCAAAAAACATAAATTTGATTCATCTGAAGACTGAAGACCAAGTAGTAGATATCTTTACCAAATCACTTGGGAGAGGTAAGTTAATTTACTTCAAAGAGCTACTTGGAGTATAGCAGTTGACTTGAGCATGAGGAGGAGTATTAGGAATCAAGCTGTAGCACTGAAATTGGATATCATAGGATATTTGTACACTAGCTATCATCAATAATGTGTGATATAATAAATGAGTCGTTATGACTCAACTATGGTTATTTTGTGTGGTCAGTTAGTGGCCTATCTCTTTAGTTGTATGTGTGGCTTAGTAGTAGAGTGTGTGTTACACTAAATGAATGGAATAATGAAGAAGATGAGGGTTCACTACCCTCTGACTTGACATCTCTATGTCTCTTTCCCTCTCTTTGAACAGAAGGCTAGTGGATGGATTGCATGAACCACGGGAGGCACGGTTTGAGTTGATTGATGAAGGCATACCAATAGCAACTATGGGACTAGCTAGATAAAGGGCATGGGGTGCTTTATTGATTAGGATTGCTTCAAATTTGGATGTATTGAATTTGGGACAAATGGATGTGGGAGTGCCTAATTTGGGATTATCCAATTTGATTAGGCTTTTAGATCTTAGCTCAAAGAATCTTTCTTGGACATCTTGGCCAATTTGATAAATTGGGGGACTCAAAGGGTGCCTCTTCTAATCTCACACCTTGGCCCTTCTATAGGTTGAAATTCACTAGAGTAGAAAGTTTGCATGTTGGCTTAGAGAACGATGTGCCTTCATCTTGGTGAAGGGTAGATTTGTCACCTTCCACATAGGGATTTCTCTTGTGTAAAATCTCTCAAAGAGATTGAGGGTGCTTGTAAGGTAGACAAGGATGCATAGGGGATTGTGTGGCCTCTTGATACCATGTGGAAAAAAGAAAAAATTGCATGTGTGCAATGATTACAGAGACATTGCTTACACAAATAGAGCTCAAAATATAAATCTTGATTATGATGAGATGGATACCAATACATGGAGCATAGCATGTATGTGAAGTGTCACATGCCACCGTTCAATTTATGATTCCTTTACATATGATGTGTGTTTATACTTTGACCATTAACTACTTCCAATAGGCCACTATCAATTGATCAATATGGAATATGGTAACCTTTCATCACCAATTAAAATATGATGAGCCTTTCATGACCAATTCAAATATGGTGACCCTTCCACAACAAAATCTCAGGTAAGTTACTCATGAATATATGTGTGCATCACATGGGTTCAAAATAAGGTATTTTTAAAATACCATTTTTTACATATAGAAGGATGTAATATAAAGGGACTATTTACAGATGAAATAGAAAAGGGTTATGTTTTATTCAAGAAAGTTCATAGATAAGGATATTTATAAATAGGCTTTGAATGCATGTAATGTAGAGGATATACATATCATAACTTCCTCGAGAAGAGAATTATTACTTGTGGTGGTGATGATGATTGATTCTAGTTATCTGAGGCTTACTTTAAAGACTATGCTTCATGTTTGGACTCCTTTACTGATTTTATTTTTTGCACTCACCAACTTTGCAAAAAAAAAAAGAAGTTATCATAATGTCCATCCTTTGGCTTATAAGATTGCTTAGAAGTTAGCACTCCACAGACAAGGTTTTCAACTTCACCTTTCAATGTTCATTTTCCATCCCACCTTAGATGATTTGTTCAAAATGGCGTATGCTTTGATTTTTGCAAATCTTAAGTCCAAACTATATTGTTGTGTCAAACACCCCCATTCACCACAAGACTATGTTCTCCAGCAGTGGGGCAAGTTCTATCCTTCATGTACACATTTGACAAATCCACTTAAAACCACAATTTTCATTATGCAAATAACTCTTCAATGCTAAAATTAGATGTATTTTTTATGAAAAATAGATCAATGAACAAGATTGTATGCTTGGGCTCAAAGAATTGATTTTTTAAATGTATTGCATAAACATATATTTTGAAAAAATTCAAAGTTAAAGACAATGGTGAGGTTAAAATGTCAATGTTTTTTCCTTCTTTAAAGCCACTTGAGCCAAAAGTTTTTGTTACAAATTACATCTTGGGATGGAACATTAGACATGGTAGCAAACTCTTTTCTTTTGCTTCGTTGAACATGTGCACATAGGAACATGATAGACAAATATACATATTAGCATAATTTTCTCAAGGAATGTAACATTATTTTTATAAAATCATTTGAGAACTACCATAAGCACCATCAAGGTAAGAAAGAAGAAAAATATCATGATGGCCATGGCAAAAATGTAGAGAAAGTAAGGAGAAGCCAAGGGAGAATGCAAAAAGGAGCTAGAAAATCTTAAATTTGGGAGAGCAAATAGATGCATCCATAAATTTCTTTCTACAAAAATTCTTAACTCTGGAGAGTTCTTGAAACTTCTCCTCGATGATGTAAACTTCATGCACACCAAGAGTTTGCCAAAAAATTTACACAATTTGTGACTTTTAGATAGGATGATCCAAAACTAAGGGAAAAGCAATAAAACTTGATGCAATGCATCAAGTCTCTTAAAAAATTTAACAAAATTTCTAGGCTAATTGATACACTACATCATGTTGGCCAAGTAGTTGTCACAAAATTCTAGGAAACTTGACAGCTATAAAAGTAACAAAATTTCTAAGCAACTTAATGTAATGCAATAAGCTAACTAAAACTTACCAATATTTTTTAGCAATTTGATAAATTGCATTGAATTGGAAAAAAACTTATCAAACTTTCTAAGAAACTTGCTGCACTATATCAAGTTGGCCAAAAATTTATCAAAGTTATTAGATAGTTGATGCAATTCATGAAGTTAGCTATAAATTGGTAAGTATTTCTAGAATATTGGATGCAATACATCAAGTTACCAAAATACTTGTTAACATTTCTTGGCAATTCAATATACAATATGAAGCTTCCATAACATATTCTAAGTATTATCATGTTTATCCTCTATTCTAGCAAATTCACTTGTGACACTTATTTGCATTTTTGGCTTTATTCATATACAATTTGGAATCTCCCCTATGGATAAGCCAAAATATATCTTTTGGTTTTTTGATAGGTTAATGGATCTTAAAAGGTCTTACAATACATATGTTTTTAAAGCTTTGCACATTGTATTCAAGTCTCCATTCAAATACTCATACATTGGAAACTCAACTATTACTTCTAATATGGAGATAAATTCTTATAATTGTATTGTACAAGTTTTGAATAATGGTGCAAAATAGCTATGGGTACCAAATCATTTTTTTTCAAGTTAGGTTTAATTTTGAATACTAATTTCACACGTGAAAGTATTATATTTGATAAAACCTACTCTCTTATTCAATATATTGTACTACAACAAAATCTAATCTATTGAATAATAAGTACTTTTGTGAGAGAAAAATATATCTCTTAAATGTAAAAATTCTCAAAATTTTGTATTTATAATCTCAAATCACAGTCTTTAAAACTCACCAAACCTTGAAAGGGTCCAAATTTTGATTATTTTTTAGAAGCCACATGCTAAATTTGATTCATTTTGTTGTTTTTGAATTTTTCTTACAAGAATCTTCTTAGGAGAAACATGCAAGTTATCCAAATGGTTTGGAACCTAACTCCAAGTGAGGTTTCAAATTACAATTATCAAAGCTCATGGAGACCTTGAATTCTTATCTCTATTATTAACAATAAGCTTTTCATCCTTTACACCTTCCACCACTCATTTTTATATCAATAATAGCATTATCTTTAGAAAAGCCTCATCATCCAATGCAATTCATCAATTTTCGAAAGATCAAAATATAAGCCACTAGAGCCATCCTCTACTTCAATAATACCCAATCCATTACCCATACAACTTGGCTGTCAACAAGCACATTATGTATGAACAAGCATTGGAGCTCTCTCCACTTGAAGTTTTTTTTTCACTTGTTGTATAGTGATAACTTTTATACTATGACTATTGGCAACATATCTACATCATATCGAAAACTTTGATATCTTGCATCACAAATAATAAATAGTATACTTTATATATATGATATACACATTAGGTGAGATACCTTTTCTCAAAGTATAGATCTTTAGAAAGAACTTGCGCCTTGAAAGAAGATGCTTGATAGCTTTCACCGTAATTGAATGGTTCAACATCAAAATGATTGTTTTGCCTACATAATACAAAGGCATTCTCCATTGGCATCACTTTTGATACTTATACAATGTGCATGTACACATCACCCACTCTCAATAACTTCTTAGAGCCAATTTGCACATTTTCATCACCAAAGTCCATTGCAAGAGCTAGACTTTGGACCATACAACAACAATAGATTCTAGGTTTTTTGCATTTCTCAAGAGTATTTTATAACTCATATGCATCATGGCTAGTATTTCTCAAGCATGAATATATCCAATAGTATAAAAACATATTCAATTCTGGTGTTTTTGGGCTTTCAAGCCACCATTTTTTTTTTTGCACAACTAACAATAAAGAATAAAAAAATTGTACATTTGGCACCAACCAATATAGTTCTAATACCAAAATATGGATGCATGCCTTTTACTTTATAGTCATACTAAAAGATAGTTTAGCCACTTAACCATACCACATGGCATTTGGCCTCCATTTGGAATCTCTATTACCACATAAAATCTAAATACATGAATAGCTAAACCTTTATGCTTTATTTCTAAGGCATGTATCAATAAACCTACTCCTAATCACCCCATCCTAAGGCCTAGTGCTATGAGTGTCACAAATTAGCCCATGGAAGAAAGTATTTCTAGAACTGTGTAGCTAACTTTATATCAAATCCCAACATAGTGGTCCTAATGTGAGACACCAAAAAACTTTGTAATATAATCTAGCGGAGTATGAGATATTGAATAGTATTGGAATTTTATATCCACCCTAAATCACATGGCTAGGATCGTGCAAGCATTTAAGTGAGTGCATGTCATCGAGGGAGGGGGAAGGGTGATAAGAAAATATGGTGCCATGATACATAATACACATTATTGTTGAAACCTTTTTGGTAAAGACATAGATTGGGGGGTTTCATAGATCAAAGGGGGGGAGTATGTAACTTAGGATAAAAAGATCGTACTATCTTGGGCATGCTACTCACTACATGCATCCAAAAAGTGGACAAAGGAGGTTTAAAGGACGTTAGGCTAGACCACTATAAGTTGTTGGCATGCCAACATGATTGAGGGACTCACTTTTGGACTTATACCACTGCAAAGCAATAGGGAAATAGTGATGCCCATTTTCAATGTAAAATAGCAGTGTCGCTATTTGCATCACTGTTTTGCATTAGCGATGCCAATAGCAACATGTTACGGTGCCAATAGCAACTGAGGAAAAAAAATAGAGAGAGAGAGAGAGAGAGAGAGAGAGAGAGAGAGAGAGAGCTCATTAACACCTCTAGCACCATTGCCGATGTACACAAAGAATATGAAAAGGGATGCAAAGGAGAAGGGAGGGAAGCCACAAAGGTAAAGAAGAAGGGAGGCACAAAGGGTTTCATCTTCAAGCCTTTGAGGTACGTACATTGCCTCTCCATTATTTATTTTTCTATTTCCTTATTAAGGAAATAGAAAAATAAATAATGGAGAGGCAATGTACGTACCTCAAAGGCTTGAAGATGAAACCCTTTGTGCCTCCCTTCTTCTTTACCTTTGTGGCTTCCCTCCCTTCTCCTTTGCATCCCTTTTCCTTTTTTTTTCTCTTTATTTTTGTTCATGGAAAGATACATTGAGAGAGAGGAAGGAAAGGAGAGAAACAGAGAGAAGGAGAGGAAAAGAGAACGAGGGAGAGAGAAAAAGGGAGAGAAAAGGGGCTTCATGAAAAATAGAGAGAGGGAAGGAGAGAAGGAGAAAGAGAAGGGAAACAAAGAGGGAGAGAGGGGGGAAAGAGAAAGAGAGAGAGGGGGAGGGGGAGAGAGAAATAGAGGGAGGGAGGGAGGGAGGGAGGAGAGATCAAAATAAAAAGGGGAGAGAAGGAAGAGGGAGGGAGGAGAGTGAAAAGAAGAGGGGCGAGGAAAGAGACAAATAGAGAGATGGAGGGAATGAGAAAAATAGAGAGGGAGAGAGAAATAGATAAACAAAGACATCATGAGAGAGGGAGAGAAGAGAGAAATAGAGAGAGAAGATAGAGACGTAGAGAGGCACAAGAGTGAAAATAGAGAGAGGGAGGGAGAGAGAAATAGGGAAATGGAAGGAGAGAGAAAAAGAGAGAGAGAGAGATAAATAGATAGAGAGGGGAGAAAACAATAGAGGAAGAGAGAAAGAGATAAGTATGAGAGAGAGAAAAATAGAGAGGGAGAGAGAAATAGAGAAAGGAGGAAGAGATGTATTGAGAGAGAGAGAGAGAGAGAGGAAGACATTGCCTCTCCTTTCTTTGTTTTTCTATTATTTTTCTTTTCTCTCTTTATTTTTGTTTGTGGAGAGATGCATCGAGAGAGAGAGAGGGAGGGATAGGAAGATAGAAAGAGAGAGGAAGAAAAATGGAGAGAGAGGGGCTTCATGAAAAATAAAGAGAGGAAAGGAGAGAAAGAAACAAAGAGGCAGAGAGACTGAGGGAAAAAGAAACAAAGTGCCAATTGCTCCATCAAGCAAGCCCAGCTAGTTGGAGCACTCTAATGGATAAAGACTTCAAGCATTCAAATGCTTCCATTGATGATGGGTCTCTCGTGCTTGCTCTTCAGCTTGAGTCTCAAAATGGAAAGCTTCAAATGGAGCTATCATGACTACCCACAAGAATCCCATGCATGTTGAGCTCCATTTCTTCAATTCGGTTGTTAAAAGGGGGAAAAAGGGATGAAGGACCTCCTAAGAGGGCTGAGTTTCCAAAGATTGTGGGTTGAATTAACAGCTTGAGAACTAAGTTTCAATGACTGCCTCTCAGATAGTGTGCAACAAGGTTTTCACATACTAGAGCTCAATGTCGAAGGGGAAGGTACCAATCTTGCTCAAGGGGGTTCAGCTAATTGCCCAGGGATCAAAAAGGCCAAAGGAGCTACAAGATGTTGGAGCAGAAGGCAGGAGGAGGGCAAGGGCAGCAACACAATTTGCACCGCAAATTGCGAGCTATTGCCTAGGGCTTATGACTAGGCTTCCCTAGCCTCCAAGGTATTCAACTTGCAACTATCCCTGGAGATGTGGGGGATTAGTTCCTAGTGGTGGTTGATGTCGTGGAGGGGGCTAGAGAAAGATTTGGGAGATTATAGGGGCTGGCAACTATGGCAACTTGTAGGAGAATAGAGAGGAGGGCTGTGGCAAAAAGTAACTGAGATTTTCACCCTCTTGCAACTCTTGCGTCTCTAGATTTGGTTTGAAACCCCTAAATTTTGCATGAAAAGGAGTGACGACTTTCTAAGCTAGCCATTTTTCCTCCAAATATATTTGAGTCTCCAACCATAGCTCCTGCTTGCTCCAAAAAGTTAAGACTAACTGTGGTCCTTCATGTTATACCTGTACCTATAACCTGAGTACTAGAGTTTTAGGATTTGAAAAGAGAGAAAGGGAAAAGAAAAAAAGGATCAAAGCCTGATACTTTGATACCACTTATAATGAATGAAACTAAGAGGAGAGAGGAGAATGTGCTGAAGAGAGAAAGAGAGCAAGGAGAGAAAGAAAGACTAGAAGAGGAGAGAGAAAGACAGAAGAGAAAGGAGAAAGAAGAAGAAAGCCATGGAAGCTGAAGATAAAGGTGAAGAGTAAGTTCTTAATAATCAATGGTTGTCCTAAATTAGGACTTACACCTTATATACTTCGGTCAGTGTGACTAGGTGTCTAACCCCTAGTTCTTATGTATCCTACTCGTTAGACCTACTAAGTCATGCTTCTTCCTTGTTTTTAGTTATTAGTTTTTTTGTGATACATTAAGTATTGTGGATTAATCTCTAGTTGTTTATATTGCAAAGTCTATTTGACACTTCATTGCATTGAGACAAGCTCTTATACAATGAGAAGTTACAACAATCACTTGAATTCATGAAGCGCACATCCTTTCCTTTTTTGGGCCTATGATCTATGCAAGCTCTTTCTATACAATTTTTCTTAGATATATTTCCCATGTTTTGTATGGACTTGTGTTTTACCATATTTATGGCTACATTTCTCTCTTTATTTTAAACTCTTCACCCTATCATTCCGTATAGTTTTATGAGATATCATTATCAATATTGTTCTTATTCAAATATTAAATCAACAACTCTTTTTTTTCAATATCTCATGATATACATGTTTTGATGACAATTGTGTACTCTATTTATAAATGCTTTACAAAATATTGTTCGCAAATATACTTACATATGTCATTATTTGCATTACTAAATGTATATATCGATGTCGCTATCTACATCGCTATGTGCATTACTATTCACATCATAAAATTAGTAATATCTTAGTAGAGATGTATATACTAATGAATTTAGTGACAATGAGGAAATTTTTAAATGAATATTTTCATCACTTGAGACATCGATATATGGTCTATATCTTATAGTACATGCTTCATAAATTAAAACTCAAATGGTAAATTGCGCTTGTTGAGTAAACCGTTCTAAAAGGTAGTTGTCATTAGTACCTAATTTTGTCCTCAATCCTCTGGTTTGACTATCTTTCACATAGCTAGATTAGCTAACAAACATCATTAACCCCTTCATCCATGAGTTTAATTTGAAAATATAGTTTTGCAAGAGAAGCCTTGACTTAAAGAACCCTTCTACTTGTATTTAATTGTGAAATCCATGTCAAATTTGGCGATTTGGTATTATATTTGGATAATAAAAATCTCAAAGATAAGAAATTTGAAATATTAATAACACCTTCCTTTATTATTAGTATGTATAATAAAGTAAATGTAGCAAAACTTGCGTTCTTCCTCCAAGATTATTGCCATTGAAGAGAAATGAGAACTAAATAAAAATACTATAGAATTATACATTATGTGGATGACTATATAGTTGTTGCATGAGAATAGTGAAGGGACAATAAGAATTGTGGGCATAATGTAGCAAGGTTTATGGACACATATATGCCCATGGAGGCATGTAGCTTTCTTTAGCTCGCCTTTGACATGACAAAATGCAATTATCGGCTCAAGTTTAAGGTAGGTTACTTGTGGCAATTTAGAACGTTCACGAAGAATAGGCATTTTCATGTTGGGCATCATACAAATGAAGAGGGCAACATGCTTTGTACCTTGGTTGTCATGGTACTAAGAATGGATGGCCTTTGCTTCCTCTTTGATTGCGGCGGGGGCCTTCATTGCTTCGTCTGCTCGTGCGAGGGCAGCCCTAATTGCTTCCTTGTAGACGACTAATATAGATTTCTTCTTCTAGCTCACCATTTAGAAAGGCAGTTTCAACATCCATTTGGTGCATTTCCAGGTCATATTGGACTCCAACAGCCAATAGAGTTCGCAAAGATGCGAGACGAAGTGTAGGAGAGAAGGTCTCAAAGTAGTCCACTCTAGGTTCTTGAGAGAAACCATGGGCAACAAGGCGTGCTTTATAGCGCTCAATGGAGCCATCAAGACGATATTTACGTCGAAGAAGCCACTTACAGGTAATGGGTTTGCAATTGCATGGGAGTGTTAGAATATCAAGCTCGTACATGTGTGTTTGACCGACATGAGCTAGACACAGCTAGTCTGGCTAGATTAGTTAGGTATATTAAATAAGTTGGTGTTACTTCTAGTGTGAATGGTCTTTATGACCTTAGGTTGTATATGCACTATGTGTGTGTGCAAAATGAATAAGAAGAAGAATAGAGAGTGTAAGCATGTTGTTCACTCCGTGTTGCTCTCCTTCCTGCTTCCATGAAATCTAACATGGTATCAGAGCCATGAATGGGCTCACTGGTGGAATGCACTCAAGAAGAAGACTTGAAGAGTGAACTGAAGAGCTGGAAAAAGAAGAGGACTGACTGTCATTTCCATCACTGGTCACACAGAGGTATGTACTGTGAAGCATTGGAGTCTCATTGCTTGAAGCAGGGTTGTGGCTTGCTGAGGAGTCTTCCAAGGACTGATTGAGCACCAGTGAGTGCATCATTATCATAGTAATGAGCAAGATGTGTAGCAGCACAGATTTGCCCAGCCTGCGTGTTTGCGCCTGTTGAAGGCATGGCTTCTGCTGAAGCAAAATTGACATGAGCACTGTACAAGAGGTCATCAAATGCTAGTGAATAGACATTGGAAGGTAGTTCAGGGTTACAAGAAGTCATTGCTTGTGTTGGAGCTCTCTTATGAGCTAAAATCAGAGTACACAGACCTGGAATAGAAGGCTGAACTGCTGTATACAGTGTATATACAGCATATGCAATACTTTGGAAGAGCCTTGAAGCTCTCTGACATGCTTTATGGACCTCACTGGAGCCTAGGAGCATTCTAGAAGACATAAGTATCAGTTCTCAAGACTTTGAGCTGAAGTTCCTTGAAGAAAATACTCAGATTTGGAAGTGTAAACAGGCTGGAAACCTGTCTCAGAACAGTGGGCAGCAAGCATTAGCTTTCACTGAAGCATTACTTGACACTTGGCTGGGATCTACCATATGTATGACATGGGATATGTATACTGGAGGTTTATGGATTGGGTTGAGCATCAAGGGATCATGGAAGTTGAAGTCTACGGCTGGTGATTACTGCAGTGACATTGTCTCAGTGGTTGCAAGCAGTAAATGCAATATATAAATTGGATTCATGAAGACAGGATGCCTATAGTTACCCGAATGCTCATGTATTGAACCTAAAACTTCAAAGTGAATGTCTAACATGATTTGAGGCTATTTTTGGAGCTGGATTGACGGTGGTTTACTGAGAAGTTACTAACTGCAATTTGTAAGCAGAAGGCTTGATACTTATACTTGCTATCTATGCACTTATTTGTGCCCCATTGGTTATGCTCGGTTTGCTACATGTACTAGCAGATGTCTATGAAGGTTTGGGATATGTATGCCATGTATACTACTCAGTTTTGGGCTTGAAATCATTGTTGGTCACTCACAGAATTACAGTTTTCAGACTGCATATATGTACCCTGGCAATGAGGTTGCAGGAGTTCAAACCGAAGTGAATACATAGTATTTGCATTGACTGCTTTACTCACAGGTTAAGCCACTTGGTGTGAGCTGTTTTGGACTGTTAGTGGGCTGAAATACCCTAGTTTTTTACTGCAATTAATTGCAGAAAACTGTCATAAACAGTTCCGGGTTGAAGTTGAACTGTTAAGAAGATCTTGGTTTGCAGGTAGTCAGGCAAGGTCTGCAACATGGCAAATGCTGATAGAACTGATAATGTAACCCAGATTGTGGGAGAAAAGCTTAATAGCAACAATTATGCAATATGGAAGTTCCGCATGGAGAACTTTCTGATAGGCAAAGGATACTGGGACTTAGTGACAGGTGTTGAGGCTGAACCCGAAGTTCCAAATAGGAATCCTACAGCTGATCAAAGACGAGCGCATCGAGCTTGGACGGAAAGAGCTCGCAGAGTTTTACATTGGTTGTCATTATGTATCTCAGATGCTATGGTGATGCAGATCATGAACTATAAATCCCCAACAGATGCATGGAATATATTGGTCAAATACTATGGCACAACTACAAGTGCAAGAAAGATACAACTGAAGCAGAAATTCAATAACATGGAGAGGAAGAATAGATCCATACAAGATTAGGTCACAGAGGTTAAGACCATAGCAGATCAGCTGGCATCTGTTGGCTCACAGGTAGAAGATGAGGATATGGTTGCAATGACCTTAAATGGCTTGGGTTCGGAGTACAAGTATTTTGACACTTCAGTATCTGTGCGGGCTGAGATGCCTGATTTTAATGAGCTGGTTGCATTATTGATTCATGAAGAGGTGAAGCTTGGCTTAGCTACAGGGTCAAGCAGCTCAAAGAATAAGGATGCAGTTTTTTATTCGAATCAGCGTGGTAGTGGTAACCGTGGTAGAGGCTATGGATCTGGCAGAGGAGGCCAGCAGAATGCATCCTATAGTAATAGCAATCAGCAGTCATCAAATGCAAGAGGTGGTGGAAACTTTCGAGCCAGGGGGAGATCTAACTCCCGTGGCAAAGGCTCATGGCAGTAGCAGCGTCAGTCAGACAATCCAAATAAAGATAAGGATTGTCATTACTGCGAAAAGTATGGGCGTATTGCAAAGGATTGCTGGAAGAAGCAGGGAAATCAGAAGGGCAAGTAGCATGGACATTATGCTACGTCCAGTCAGGCAGATGACTATGGTGATAGACTGTTTGCCATGCAGTATGTCAAAGATAAGGCTCCTGAAAAATCATCTGATGATGCAGTGTGGTACATTGAATTGGGGACGTCGAATCACATGACCCCTCATGGTGATTGGTTCATGGATATGGTGGCTGAAAAGCATGGCTATGTATGCACAGGTGATGACACACAACATAGCATTGAGCATAAAGGCAAAGTGCCTCTTGTGGTCCATAATGGCAGAAAGAAAAATTTGCATGATGTATTGCATATCCCTTCAATTACGAAGAACTTGTTATCTGTTGGTCAGATGACGGAGCAGAACTTGCAGGTTAGATTCAATAAGCATGGCTGCTTTATTGAAGAATTTGGAAATGGCTGCAAGTTGATAGCTCGTGGTCACAGGAATGGCAGAATGTTTACTCTTGATGCTTCTTTGCCATAGCTGAATTCAGCTATGTTTGCCCATGGTTCTGGCACTGTTAGGGATTTGGAAATATGGCATAAGAGAGTGGGGCATGTAAATTTGCAAAGGCTACAAATTATGCAAAAGAAACAGCTGGTTACAGGGTTACCGAAGTTCCAATATTCAGATATTGGTCATGTATGCGAGGCTTGCCAGTTTGGTAAGCAGTCACGATTGCCATTTATCAGGAATGTACGACAGAGTACACGTCCATTGCAGTTAGTGCATTCTGATGTTTGGGGGCCAGCTCATAATGTATCTATGGGAGGTTCTAGATATTATGTATCCTTCATTGACGACTACAGTCGATATACCTGGCTTTACATATTGAAAACAAAAGATGAGGTCTTTGCTGTTTTTCAGCAATTTAAAGCACAGGTTGAGAAGGAGTTTGAATGCTACATCTCTTGCTTGAGATCTGATAGTGGTGGGGAGTATGTATCAAATGAATTTGATGATTTTTTGGCTGAAAATGGCATTCGTAGGCAGCTCACCTGCCGCTACACTCCGCAGCAAAACGGAGTAGCTGAAAGCAAGAATAGAATTCTGATGGAGGCTACTAGGGCTATGATGAATGAAAAGCATATGCCACTTTACTATTGGGCAGAGGCTGTTATGACAGTCGTATACATTTTGAACAGGACTCCCACTGCAGGTATTCATGAGATGACACCGTTTGAGAAGTTGTATGGCTATAAGCCAGATGTAAGTCACATGAAAGTCTTTGGCTGTCTTGCTTATGTGCATATTCCAGATGAGAAAAGGAAGAAGTTGGATCCCAAAGCACATAAGTGTGTTTTCATTGGATATTCGCAGGAGAAGAAGGCATACAAATGATATGATCCCTCTACCAGGGAGACTTTGATAAGCAGGGATGTTATCTTTGATGAGATGGGTTCTTGGTATGTATTACCAGTTGTAGTGCCATCCGATATGCCTTCCACTCATGTCTCTACAGTTGATTTGCAGCAGAGCACTGCTATGGCAGGACCTATCAGTCAGACAGTATCCCCATGGACAGGGAGATTGAGGAGCTCACCGTCCACTGACACGGGTATGTCAGTGAGGGGGAGACATGATGTCTTGAACAGCAAAGGAAAAGAGAAAGTTATTGAGGATGCATCTGGTATGATGACACCTGGCAGAATGACTTCGGGCTATGAGTCTAGTGATACTTTAGATAGCGAACTTGGTATTCCGACTGTCTATACACCTGACACAAGGCAGAACAGGTACATTCCACCTCATGAGAGAGGTGAATCGAGTAGTGCACCATAGCTTAGATGCTCGCAGAGGGTCAGATACCCTGTTGACAGGTTGACATACAATGGCTACTCTGCAAAGCATTATGCGTACATGACAAAAGTGATGGAGGTCAAAGAACCAAGTACATATGCTGAAGCAGTGAAAGATGAGAATTGGTGTGTAGCCATGGATGAAGAAATGAATGCCTTGGCTGAAAATAAAACATGGGATTTAGTACCACTGCCTGAAGGGAAAAAGACCATTGGCTGCAAATGGGTCTACAAAATCAAATGCAAGTCAGATGGCAGTGTGGAGAGATACAAAGCCAGGCTGGTTGCAAAGGGGTATGCCCAACAGTATGGACTTGATTATGAGGAAACATTCAGCCCTGTTGCCAAGATGGCAACTATACGCACTGTGATTGCCTTGGCTGCTGCTAAAGGCTAGAAATTGCAGCAGATGGATGTTAAGAATGCATTTCTTAACGGTGACCTAGCAGAGGATGTCTATATAGTTCAGCCGAAAGGGTATGTGCACCCTGATTTTCAGCATTATGTATGCAGGCTGAAAAAGGCATTATACGGGCTGAAACAGGCTCTGAGAGCTTGGCATGCTAGGATCAGTAACTACTTGCAAAGATTGGGTTTTGCTGTTGGTAGGGCTGATCATAGCCTATTTACAAAGAAGACTGACAGTGGTTTAGTAGTGCTGGTCATATTTGTTGATGATTTGATAATCACTGGTGATGATGACTTGGGCATACAGCATGCAATGAAGATGCTGAAATCTGAATTTGACATGAAAGACCTGGGAGAACTGAAGTATTTCTTAGGCATTGAGGTAATTCCAGCTGACAATGGGTTATGGCTGATGCAGAAGCACTATGCCATAGAGATGCTGAAGAAGTATGGCATGGCTGAATGCAAACCGC
Source organism: Lygodium microphyllum (assembly GCF_053477565.2). Taxonomy (NCBI): domain Eukaryota; kingdom Viridiplantae; phylum Streptophyta; class Polypodiopsida; order Schizaeales; family Lygodiaceae; genus Lygodium; species Lygodium microphyllum. Next base: position 5,298,637 of record NC_141141.1, on the reverse strand, counting down.
TAGATACACCTCTTGATCAGAATGTCAAGCTAGACATGAACACTGGGACTGAAGTAGAGGATGTGACTATGTACAGGCAGATGGTTGGCAGCTTGATTTACTTGACCATCACTAGGCCTGACTTGAGCTATACTGTAGGGCTCATAAGCTAGTTTATGCAGAAGCCTAGAAAGCCGCACTTGGATGCAGTTAGACGCATTATGAGATATGTTAAGTCCACTGTAGAGTATGGGCTGTTCTATGTCAGAGATAAGCCCTTGATATTGACTGGATACACGGATGCAGATTGGGCAGGAACACAATATTAGTGAGTTTGGGAATCTCCCAATTCCCATTTTTTGAATACTAAAAAGGTGGCACCCGGATAACATGCCCATAAGCTTCTCAAAACCATATGATGTGACCTATCATTGGAAAGAGCTTGAAAAATAGAATCTCTTGAGCTATAGAGCGCTCAATTTGGAGTTCTAATGCTCAATTTATGATAAATCCAAAGATTTGACCATATGTCCCAAACTTATGGGAAATTCCCATATTCTCCAATATGGTGTTCAGGTTGCTCATATGATCGTAGATCTACGAGTGGATATGCATTTGGATTTGGTAGCGGCATGATTAGCTGGAGCAGCAAGAAGCAACCTACGGTTGCTCTGTCAAGTACTGAGGCAGAGTACAGGGGTGTTGCATTGGCAGCATGCGAGATTTCATGGCTGCTCAAGCTTATGGCTGATTTGGACATACAGGTAGATGCTCCAGTGAAGTTACTATGTGACAATCTGAGTAGTGTACTCCTGCCTATGAATTCAGTCTATCATGCCAGGACGAAACACATTGAGGTACACTACCATTTCATTAGAGAGATGGTTCTTGCAGGACGAGTTGATCTTATGCATGTGAAGACTGATGAACAGGTAGCGGATATCTTTACCAAGTCCTTGGGTAAATATAAGTTTTGTGGTTTTAGACAGCTGCTTGGAGTACATATGCTATCTTGACCGTGAGGGGGAGTGTTAGAATATCAAGCTCGTACATGTGTGTTTGACCAACATGAGCTGGACACAGCTAGTCTGGCTAGATTAGTTAGGTGTATTAAATAAGTCCGTGTTACTTCTAGTGTGAATGGTCTTTATGACCTTAGGTTGTATATGCACTATGTGTGTGTGCAAAATGAATAAGAAGAAGAATAGAGAGTGTAAGCATGTTGCTTCACTCTGTGTTGCTCTCCTTCCTGCTTCCATGAAATCTAACAGGGAGTGGGACCAATACCCAAGTGTTGTTATGTCGGAGAGAGGCCATCTCAGCCTCCATTGCCGCACGCCAAAGATGGGCCTTGGGAGAGGCAAGAGCAGCAGTTACATTAATAGTGCCATCATTTAAATGATTACTTGATGACTGTGCTGTAGCAATGTTAAGGTCAGTGATAATGTCTTGGATCCGCTGAGTCCTAAGAGGAGGAGACTCGAGAGAAGAAGATGACGCACTCTAGCTAGAGTCAGTACGAGGCTGATCTCGAGAAGAGCTTGGTGCATTTGTGGGCTGGAATATAGGAGATGTATAATTTAGGCGTGTAAAGCGATTATGAGGAACTCTTGTAATTGTTGTAGGTAACACCATCTCAGAGGGAGGATGTGAAATGGCAGCCTGATGATGAAGTCTCCGAGGTATTGAATGTGAGGAAGTATTTGAGCGAAGACTAACAGCTGGGGATAGTAGCACAGGAGATACCACTTCTGGGCGAGCAGGTGTAACAGGCTGAGAGCCAAGGACAGGACCACTAGGAGCAGTAGGTGGCAGAGGTGGTGCACCAGGTACTATAGGAACAGGTGGTGATGTAGTAGAGGATGCCTCAGCATAGCTCCAAGATGGGCCGGGATCACTAGATGGGCTGGGAACAGCAAGAGGAGAAGTGGTAGTTGATGTACCAGGAAAATGTTCACAGCCAGGAGGAGTTACAATCAGCAAATGATCTTGACAAAGAAGATCTCGACTGAAGAAGAATGTACGAGTTGTGGGGTTATAGATGCGGTAGCCCTTCACACCAAAACGATCACCATACCCGACTAGAATACCCCGCTCAGCATGCGAGGAGAGTTTGTCACGCTTCTCAGATGGAATTAGAGTGTAACAAGGCGTGCCAAATATGGGAAGATTGGAAAGATCAAGTTTCTCATGCCATAGCTCATAGGGAGTTTAATTTGGCAGAGTGTGAGTAGGAAGCCGGTTTTGAACATAGCAGGCTGTGGCAGCAGCTTCTTCCCAAAAAGATTGTGAAAGCCCCGCAGTTTGAAGCATAGCGCACACCCCATTAAGCAAGGTGCGATTCTTTCTCTCAGCCAGCCCATTTTGTTATGGGGATAGGGAACGGTAAACTGGTGGAAAATTCCCTCTTGACTACAATAAGCTGTGAACTCATTCGAGATATACTCGCCAGCGTTGTCGGTGCGAAGCTTCGAAGTGTCTTATTCAGTTGTCGCTCGGCAAAAGTCTTGTAGTGCTTAAAATGGGTAAGCACTTCTGATTTTTTCTTTAGAAAGTACAAAATAGTGTACTTGGACCAATCATCAATAAAAGTTAGAAGGTAAGAGGAGCCGGTAAGTGAAGTAGTGGGCATGGGACCACAGAGGTTAGAATGAACAAGTTCCAAGGATCCTTTAGTCTTGCTCTTGGATCTAGGAAATTTGGTGCAGGGTCATCTTTCCAAAGATACATGCCTCACATAAGGAAACTCGGCTCAGTTTGGGGTTAAAACCTTCCACCATATGGTGTGTTTGTAGAGTACGCATTGCCTGTACATGAGGATGACCCAACCGATAGTGCCATAGCAAGGTGTCCTCATCTTGAGTGCTAGCAGCAGCATAAAGCTCCATGCTGGGGCTAATAACAGCCAATCCTAGGGCAAGGTGTCCTCATCTTGAGTGCTAGCAGCAGCATAAAGCTCCATGCTGGGGCTAATAACAGCCAATCCTAGGGGATAGAGATGACCTTGCTTGGGGCAAATGAGGTGTGTGGGAACACCAGAAGGAGAAGGGGTCTTGATAACACAATAGTTGTGTTGAAACTCCACCGAAGTACCATGGCTTGTCAGTTCATTGACTGAAAGAAGGTGCTTTGTTAAGCCGGGGACATAATACACATTTGGAATCACAGTAGTAGCACCAGTAGGTAGCTTCAAATGTAGAGACCCTTTTCCAACAGCTTGGTATAAGGCATCATCACCCAGACGAACCTCAAGAGATGAGGTTGGGTGGTAGTCATGTAACCATTCTTGGGTGCCCGTCATATGGTGTGTGGCACCGGTGTCAAGGTACCAAGCATCAGCACCAAAAGTTGGAGTGGCTATAGCAGCATAAAGGTGCATGGTAGCAACATCATCAATCGCCTCATCAGCAGAATAGGCCAAGTTTGCATTCAATCGAGGGCTCGGAGTGTTACGAAGCTGGCGTCTTTTAGTGCGACATTGTCGCTCAGTATGGCCTTTGAGATGGCAGAAATTACAGACAGACATTATTATTAGAAGGAGAAGGTCACATAGTGTTGCGAAAACAAGAGGGATTGAACATCGGTTGCATTAAGGAACGTGATTGCCGTGTTCCAAAAGACGGACGGATTTGTTGGGTGCTGAATTGACGTGGTTGAAAGCGGGAATTTGGCCGATAACCACCAGCAAGCATGGCTTGAGGAGTAATGGGAGAGGTACTTGGGGCTATGGTGTTTTTGCCCTTGTTTCGAATCTGATCTTCTTGTCTTATATTAGCCAGCAAGGTAGTTAGCTTCAGATTAGGTGTGGTAGAATGCTGCGAGACAAAAGATTGCCATGAATCAGGTAAAGCAGCAAGCAAAATGTTTACTTGGACCTCCTCAGGGAGGTGAAGTCCCGCAATGAGTAGATTGTCATTCGCAGCCTGCCAAGCTTCGCTGAGGCAATGTTGTTTGTGAAGAAGAACAAGGGAGACAACATTGGTTTGTTGGTACTGCGTCTTGAGAAGTGCCCACATTTCGTAAGCAGTTTCCAGCGTTCGAACAAGTTGAAGTTGACAATCACCAAGATGCATAATGATCTCCGTTCTGGCTTTCAGATCTTTCTTCTTCCATGCCGCTTTCTCTGCGTCAGTAGGAGGTTGGGCACCGGCTGCAATAGGTTGCTTTGCAAGGTCAGGTTCTGAGCCATCAGTAACTCCCCAATTTCCAGCTTTCTCAAGGACCATCTTGATGCGAAGACTCCACGGAAGATAATTACTGCCTTGAAGCTTTTCGATTTGGTAGTATTTTGTGAGGGATGAGGAAGTTGACGCCGCAGCCATTGCTTCTTGATAGGTCCGGATCAAATCAAGAGGCTAAATCTGCAGCAACAGGAAGCGAGAGGGCTAAAGGATCACAGAATTAGTAATCGTCAGTTTTTGATACCATGTAGACGACTATTAAACATACAATATATATTCAGAGTTATGAAGAGAGAACATATTCAGAATCTCATCAGAATTGTAGACGATGATGACAAGACAGGTTGCTCTGTGTAGACAAGTTTTCTGTGTATTTCATTAATCAAGTTCGTGGGTTATTTACAAGAAGCGTTCTGCCTTTTCAGTTAGGTTGTGACGCTTCAATATATACATTCGTAATTTTAAATAAAACTTAATAGATACTGAACCATAGGGAAATAGGCGAAGTATTTGTTTATCGCTAACATTCCTCTCGGTTTCCGAAGTCGGCTTTTGATTCCGCTACGATTAACGTCTCGGCTTCTCTGATGAAAGGATAGAGGTGATGATCGGGTGTGATGGTGTCAACGACTGTTACCGGGTACTGGTCGATGCGGTCGAGCCAAGGGTTGCACTCATGCTTGGGTTGGAGATTCCCCAGCACCTTCCAAACGGCACTGTTGCACTTGAAGCCGGAGCCCAGGCTGACCTGCCAGATGCATTCGCCTGGTTTGAGGCGGTCTTTGGCTTCGAGGTAGCCGAGGACGTACCAGATGCCACTGCTGGACGTGTTACCTGTCGACAGCACGAATAGTATGGTAGGCAAAGAAGATCAGACTCCAGAGCGAGAGGAGTATAACCGGGGGTGTTATATATTCCACAAGAGCGTAGTAGACGAGAGAGAGAGAGAGAGAGAGAGAGAGAGAGAGAGAGCGCGAGCACTAGAGACCGTAGGAAAGAGAACAAGGGAGAGCATTACCGAAGCGATGGAGAGCCATCTTGGAGGGCTCAAGGTCATACTCGGAGAGGCCCAGGTTCTTGCCAATGCCATCGATGATGGCGCGGCCACCCGGGTGGATGCAGAAGTGCGAGAAGGCCTGGTGGAAGTCCGGGGTGTAGGGCTTGCCGCTAGAGCGGCAGGCGACCAGGGCGGCCTTGAGCAGCTCCCGGAGAGGCATGGTGGGCGGCAGCAGGCGGCCGATGTTGAGGCGCAGGGCGTGGCCGGCCACGTCGAGCAGGTTCATGGACAGCGCCACCCCCCGCAGGCCGTCGGCGTCCTCGCGGCTGAAGGCGGAGCCGTAGGAGTCGTCGGAGGCGGCGGTGGTGGCACGGACGCAGGCCACCAGGCGCATCTTGGAGCGCCGCCGGTCGCTGGCCCGTCCCGACAGCAGCAGGGCGTAGCCGCCGCAGCGGTGGAGGCAGTTGGAGATCAGCATGGTCTTCTCGTTGCCGGAGTACCAGTCGAGGCCGATGGTCTCGGTGCCGGCCACCACCACGTACATCCCCGGGTGCGCCCGCAGGAGGTCCACCGCGAGGTTCACTGCCAGCAGGCAGGCGGAGCCTCCCATGCCGGACAGATTGAACGTCTTCACGTCCGGCCGCATCTTGTAGTGATTGACCAGGATGGAGCATAGCGACGGGGTCGGGTAAAACATGGAGCAGGTGACGATGAGGCAGTCTATCTGGTCCGCCCGCATACCCGTCCGGCGCAGCAGCGAGTCGATGGCGCCGGACAGCATGTCCGTCGCCTCCTCCCGTGCGTCCGCCAGCGTCGCCCTCTTCTTCGTGGAGCCTTCCAGAAAGAAGCATTTGGGGCCGTAGGTCTCCTCGCCGAGCCCGGACCGCATCAGCAGCTTGAGCTGGAAGAGCAAGCTCTTGGACGTGAACCCCTCCTCGCGCCGCATCACCTCTGCGCACCGCATGGCCGGCATCTTCTGCCCGTCCAGCGGCTTGGCCAGCCCGTAATCCACCAGATAGCAAACCACCCCCCGCCTCTTCGAAGCCGCCATCCATAGCCACAGTATCATCGCGGCAGCCCCGGTTCCCGCCAACGCCACCGCCACCCCTTCATCCTGCCTCCCCCATCGACCCGCCACCTCGCAGCCCCCCGCCGCCATGCACCCCACCAGCACCGGCACCACCACGTACCCTGCATACTCCAGAACGAACAGCTTCGCCACCTCCATGCTCTCGTAGCCCGCATCCGAGGTGAGGAAGCCCGGCAGCCCCACCAGAAAGGCCAGCAGCGACCTCTTCTTCTTCCTCCCTCTGCCCGGCAGCCCGACACCATCAGAGGGGCGAGACTCTTCCATGCTGGCTCGCATCGGAGCTGCGGGAGCAGCTCGAGACCCACCGTCCGCCACTTTTGCCGCTGTTATAGAAAGAAAGCTCAGTCTGTAATGAAAGTTGGAGCAGAATTAATGGTGATAGAAAAAGCTCACATTAATGGTGCACCATCTTTCAAAGGATAACCATCTGCCTGGAGCGCTACCACGGCTTTGTCTAACAACTTGATTAGGCGTGCATATGATTAGCAAAGTTAAAAGGTCACACTCAAGTCAACAAGGTGATGTGATCACAAGGGCTTGCATAATTGAAGGGTTTCCTCCTACATAAATAGGCATTGATAGAGAGTTCTAGGTAAGGTAGAAGTTTTCCAAAAAAAATGTTATCTACTTGTAGATGTGTTTTAGAACATTATCACTAAGCTCAATGTGTTGATTGGCCAGAGATAGTTATGAAATTTTGGTAGTACCATGTTAAATGTTTTGCCACATGATGGACTTCACATTATAAAGAACATTGAATATTTGAAATAGATGGCACATAGAAGAAAAGAAGCTTAATATTATGAGGGCGCTAGGATAATTGTTGATAATTGTAGGTTGTTCTACTTAATTTTACAAAGATGTGACTACATAAGTAGTTTCTTTTCTTTTGGTTCCTTATTATGCTAGTTTAGACGTGTTTTAGATTATATCATACATCTCCCATCAACATTGTTATAGCCTTGGCTTATTTTTTGTGCATTATTATTTTCATTATAATCGTTCCCCCTAAAAGGACTTGCAATGTGTAACCCAACTTTTGTTTCTTTGTGGGCTAGGGGTGAATAAACCAAGAATCATTAGTTCATCTCCATCATTGTCTTCTTGAGGAGTGAATCGAAGTGAAAGGTATTTATACTAATTGAACTTATGTGGTGTGACGTCCCCTCCATCATTTGTTGAGATTTTTGTGACTACCTAGATTAATCACGTCCAGGTTTATAGTAACCATTATTGCCCATGCTTATTAAAGTTCTATTCTACTCTTTCTTGTGATATTTGATATGCAAATCCATATGAGAACAATATCCACACTTTCATTTGTGATTTTGGATATATAATAGAAAGAAACATATATATATTCTTAAAATAATTTTCATAGTGTAAAGCTAAGAATGTCTCTTAGACTTCATGGTTGTCCTAGAGGGAGCCATTGAAAATGCGTTGAATATAATAATTTTCATATGCTTCCTTCGAATAGCTTCATGCATGAGTAAAACCTACCTCTCTCAATTAGGATCTCATAGCCCCCATAATTTCTCATGTAGGGTCGGTGCAAAACTCTTTTTATCTCTTCTCTAGACTTTTCCCTAATACTCTTGAACTAATGTAAGAGGGTAGGGACCTCCTGCGGGCGCACCCGAGGATGTACGTCGTGTTGACCGGCACCGACACCATCATGTTGGTCACCAACTGCCTCTACTGCTGCGGCGGCAGCGCTCTGCTGCTGTCGGGCCGGGCCAGCGATCGACGGCGCACCAAGATGTGGCTGATCGCCTCCGTCCGCACCACCATCGCCGCCTCCGACGACGCCTACGGCTCCATCTTCTGCCGCGAGGACGTCGGCGGCCTGCGAGGGGCGGCCTTCTCCAAGAACCTGCTCGACGTGGCTGGCCACGCCCTGCGCCTGGACATCGCCCCCCTCCTGCCGCCCACCATGCCTCTCCGCGAGCTCCTAAGGGCTGCCCTCGCCGCGTGTCGCACCAACGGCCAGCCCTACATCCTGGATTTCCACAAGGCCTTCTCGCACTTCTGCATCCACCCCGGCGGGCGCACCATCATCGATGGCATTGGCAAGAAGCTGGGCCTCTCCGAGTATGATCTTGAGCCCTCCAAAATGACCCTCCATCGCTTCGGTAATTATGCTCTACCCATGAGTCTTTCATAAGAAAAGGGGATCTCTCTTCCATTGCTTGTTTTCCCTACGTCAGTCTCTAGCGCTCTCTCTCTCTCTCTCTCTTCTGTCAAATAACAGTACCCCCGGCTTACTCCTCTCGCCCTGGAGTCTGATTTCCTTTGCCTATCGATACTCTTCATGCTGTCAACAGGTAACACCTCCATCAGTGGCATCTGGTACATCCTCAGCTACCTCGAAGCCAAAGACCGCCTCAAAACAGGCGACTGCACTTGGCAACTATTGTATTATCCTTTCGAAGTGGGGCTATGACTTGAAATAGAAAAAAGTAAACTGTTATTGTATTATCGAATATAGAGGCAGAGTACAATGGTGTTATATGGTAGCATGTGAGGTAGCTTGGATAAGAAAGCTACTTGATAATTTAGGAATACACATAGATAGGAGAGTTGTCATTTATTGTGATAACATGAGTAGCATATAGTTGGGGAAGACCATTTCATTAGAGACTGGTCTTGTTAGGTTACATTGATCTCATATATGTGAGCACAATGGAGTAAGTTACAAATATTTTCACCAAGCTCCTAGGAATAGAAAAGCTTCGATGATTTCAAAGCTCACTTGGAGTATAGATCATGGAGTTGGGCTTGAGGGGAAGTGTTGAGATATCAAGCTTAACACGAGCTGATACCCATGTACCTAGATGATAGTTTCCACATTCATATCACCGACACAAGTGATACATGTATCAACATTTCATTTCATTGATGCTTTATAGCTAGACATTAGTGACATTAGTTAGTCCACCTACTTGAGTTACGGGATATCTATCTAGTCATATTTCTAGTTAGCATGTTCACATTATGGACTACTTGTATATTATGGATGTTATACTCTCTTTATTATTGATAGACTATTATAGTGAATAATAATAATAATAACTATGGTTTTCATATTCCTACCTTGTGTGCATTCTCTGTGTTGTGCATCTTGCAAGAGCTCAAGCTCCCTTTCTCTCCTCCCATATTTTCATAGTCAAGTCAAAGGATTCATAATGATTTGGCACTAATAACAATTAGCTTTCAGAATGGCTATAGTGGAAGCGAGTAAACTCAAAGGATCAAGGACATGATTAGGCGTATTAATGACAATTAGCTTGGAGGCTAATTTAACACTCCCAAGAGATCTTTGGACAAAAAGAACTCGTTCATTTCTCAACAAGTGTAATTTACCATTTAAGTTCCAATTTATGAAGCATGTAAGTCCAAAAGTGAGTCCCTCAATTAAATTTCCATGTCATCAACTTATGACACTCTAGCTTAATGCTCTCTCAACATCCTTTAACCACTTTTTGGATGCATGTAGTAGTATGCCCCAAGATGCTATGACATTTTAATCCTATTTTACATACTTATCCCCTTTAGTATGTGAGCCATCTAAACTATGCCTTTACCAAAAAGGTTTTAACAATAATGTTTATTATGGTACCATGTTTTCTTAACACCTTGCTCACGCATGTCTCCCTTGATTTCTTGCATGAGCTTTATTCTAGCCATATTGTCATTTAGGGTGTATAATAAACTATATTTCCAATTCAATTATATTATAAAGATAGTTTGGAGTCTCACTTTAGAAGCTCTATGTTGAGATCTAATACAAAGTTAGCTACATGATTCTAGAAATGCTTTCTTGCATGGCCCAATCTATAACACTCATGGCACTATGTCTCATAGTGCCATGATTATGATTAGGTTGATTGATACCTACCTTTGAAATAAAGCATAAAGAGCTAGTTATTCATGTATTTAGTTTTAATGTGGTAACATACATTCCAAATGGAGGCCAATTGGTATATGCTGTATAAACAACCAACTCAAAAAATGTTAGTATCACTATAAAGTAAAATGCATATATCCACATTTTGGTATTGGGGTTGTATTGATAGGTGCCAAAGATATGAAAATTGGATCCAAGCAATTATTGAAAGAGTGGGTGATGTGTACATGCACATTGTGAAATTAGCACCAAAAGCGAGACCAATGAAGCATAGCTTTGAAACATGTAGAGAAACCAATGATTTCGCAAAATAACAATTTTGACATTGAACTATTCAATAAAGGCCAAAAGTATCAATCTTCTTATTTTGAATTATGAGCCCTTTCTTGAGCAAAAGTATCTCACATGATGTGTATATCATATGTGTGTAATGCATTTTTTATTATTTGTGATATAGAAGATCAAGTTAATTGATATGCAAGGTGATGTGGTTGTCTTGCCAACACATTTAATATGATAACACTATATAACAAGTGAAAGAAACATAAGAAAAGAGAGATCCTTTGAATCTAGATAATATAATCAATTAAAATTTTAGAGGAACCTTAGGAATCTATGTAAGATGTGTCACTTCATTGAAAAGGCTATAGATAAAATTTTGGATGCATTGGTCACAAATGTTACAAGTATTCATATATATGGATACTCCTTGAAGAAGCAAAAGAGGACGATGAAAGAGAAGAATATACTCAACATGTTTTAAAGTAACCTTGTATAAGGGAATGCATGTTTCAAATAATCCTTCTAAGCTTATTGAATTTGTAAACATCACATGGATAGAGTGACAACAGTGTTAAAATTATTTCAATTCTTATGGAAGTTGTTACCCCATAAAAATTGCACGTCAGATTCCTAGAAAGCAAGCAAAGTGATTTCATATGTTGGGTTGTACTAAAATTGCATTCGTGTATATCTACAATATTGTTCATACATTGCATTTTTAAAAGGAAAGAGTATGCAATTGAGGTGATGTGCCCTAGACCTAGAAGTCATTTATATGAACAATATTTTCAAGAAAATGAGTTCCATGTAAAGTTTTATGACATTTCCCTCTCATTCCTTGACTAATGCATATGTTTTGATGTAAATCTATTACAAAACTCATGTCATGGTACAACACTACAAGATCAATAGATGAAATGGTGTAAGAATATTAAGACTTAGCCAAATGGCAAGACATCTGCTCTACATACCTAGAGTTTGATTTAGAGTACATTAAATCTTGCAAGTTGGACTTGCAACTTGTGGTGTAAATACTTTAGTGATTATTTCAATCCTTATAAGCTCTTGTGGAACTTGCACATTGACTATTTCTTGTCTTTTACAATAATGCCCTCTAGCTCTCCTCTAGCTACTATATATAAATATCTTCATGCAAATCTCCATGTGAGAGAGTTATCTTAACATCCATTTGGATTAGCTTTAGATCCTCCTTGGCAACCAATACAAGCACTATATGATGGGTGGCCATCTTAAGTATTGGTGAGAAGATCTTATCAAAGTCTATTCCCTTCTCTTACTTATATCCTTGGCTACCAATCTTGCCTTGTACTTAGGCAATGAATCAAATGGAGAAAGTTTTAGCTTGTGTACAATTTATATGGTAATGTGTGTTTTCTAACACAAAGGAATAAACTCACAAGTATCATTCTCAACCAAAGAGTCCACCTCTATTTGCAAAGAATTCTCGCACTTACAAATATCATCCCTTCTCATAGCATCAATATAACATGAAACTCTTCACAATCTATCACCATGACATACTTAAGAGATGGAGTGGGTCTCTTTGGTGGTCTAGAGAGTCTCATAGATTGTCTCAACATTGGATCAACTTGAGCATCCAATTATCCCAACTGTTTGTTCTCTTGTATCTGAGGTTACCTGCTTGGTTGTGGTACATCTACCTCAATATTTCTTGGATATCCAAGCCCTACATCATATGGGATAGGCCATATAGGCTACTTGCATGGTTTTTATCCATCCTCCTAGAGTAGCACCCTACATATCTTAACTATCTTGATGGGTTGTTTGTGCATCTTCTCCTCATTGAAGATAACATAATGGTTGTGAAATATCTACTTGGCTTCACAATCAAAGGATGGTCCCCATCTCACTTAAATCTCCATTCCCAAGAAAAATGCATTTCTTTGACTTAGGATCAAGCTTGTTCTACTTGTCCTTTGAGATATGCATATAAGCCTCATAATGAAACACCTGATCATAAGAGGGTTTCTTTCCAACCACACCTCTTCAAGAATTATACCATCCAATGACTTGCTAGGTGATTGATTACTCAAGTGAATAGTTGCATTAATAGCATTAGTCCAAAAACTATAAGTGAGACTTAGATTGACATTGAACTCTTTGTTGTATGGTATTATTCATAGTTTTTAGCCACCCCATTTTAAGCTAGGTTTTTAGGAGTAGTTAACTTCCTTTTGATATCAAGTATCTCATGAAAGTTTTGTAATACATGAGAAGTATACTCCCTACCATTATTAGTCCTTGAGCATTTAAATTTCTAGCCTAAGTAATTTTGCGCATAAGCTAAGGACTTTTGAAATGCATCAAATACACAACTCTTCTTACAAATAGGATAAGCCTATACTTTTCTAGTAGCATCATCACTGAATGTAACAAAATAAGATGCTTCTCCCAATGAAAATGTAGGTTCAATAGACATCACTATCCAATTCCTATGGTTCAGATTTTCTCATACCAAGACCCTTCTTATAATACATCTTAGTTTGTTTTCTATACATATAGTGCTCACACAACTCAAATTCAAAGAAGTTGAATGACAAAAGATACTACAAATAAGAAGAGCTTTCATTCTTAGCATTGGCATATGGCCTAAATGACAATACCAAATATATATCCATGATTGTCTAGTAATAGCTAAATTGTGAACCTTCACAATTTAAATACAATATGGTAATTACAATCATTGAGAAGTTAGACTCTTGTTTGATTTTGGTACATGTGACGAACATTACTAGGCACAAAACATGAACCAAGTGATAAATATATATCTCCCACTTCAACAACAGTACATGCTCAGTCATTTCTCAATTGTACATACTCCTTTCTGCCTACATCATATGTAGAAAACCATTCCCTATGAGAAGTAACATGAAATGATATCCTTGAATCAAGGATCCAATCTTGAGATATACAATCATTCTTAGTAATAAGGAATGCATCCCCATGAGTAGAAATATGTACCACATCACCATTGTCATTATTACTACATATGGTGTTTACCTCTTCAATTTTAGCCTTTGTTTTTTCCTCTTCCTTGCCATCTTGATCACTCTTTTGTTTCCCTTTTTCTTATTCCTCCTCCTAAATCAAACCCTCTTAATGTGACCCTTCTTTTGTAGTAAAAGCATTCCATATATTCCCTTTGCATGGCTTAATTCTTGAGTTTTCTATATCACAGAATTTCCCCCCTTGTGTTTGACCTCCCTCTCACTGCAAGTACATAATAGCCCTTGGAACCTCCATTATTCTTTCTATTCACCTCTTCCATAACCAAGCTAGTCAATCCATTAGTAGTTGGTAAGTTATTGATTAGAGTCCTAAAAGATCCCAACTTTCATGTAGCATCACAAGAAAAAATATAGCCTTACTCAAATTCTCAAGGCAAATTTTTATGTTGACATATGGTTAAAGATAGTCTTGAACTCATTTAAATAGTTGGACATGGATATCCCCTTCTCCATGCAAATGTCACTAATTTTCTTTAACCAATAAACATGTGATGTAGCAGTTTGCTTCAGAGGAGATTGCATAACTTCTTCCAAACTCTATATACAACACTAGCCATATCCTTAATATTAAAATAAACAAATTTTGAGAGATTCAACATAATGAGAGAGTGTGCAAGTTCATCCATGTCATCCCATGAATCCCTCTCCATGTCCTTAGGCTTTTTTCCTTTACATTTGATATGCTTAACCTACTTCTTTTGCATCAAGATATTGTAGATATGCTTCTTTCAATATGAGAACTTTATACTATCAGACTTCTTAATATTATACAATGCATTTTTTGAAGCAAAAGACAAAGCTGTTACTACTACAACATGTAAACCAGCAAGCAACAATGTTAGTATCAACATCATTACCAAGAAGACCAACACATTATAAACCTGAGTGCTCACTAAAATAGCTAATCAATGCAAAAGCAATAACAAAATAGGTCGAGCACTCTTCAATGTATGCCAATCATTTCATAAAATTTTCTTGCAATTTTTGGGCTATCTATATCAAACAAAACATCCCATCATCCAAAGCACGTGCAGTTTTTAAAAATAGTGTGAAAGCGCCTTTGGATTATTTCATCTTAATTCAAAGATTAATATGAGGTTTTTAATTTAAGAATAGCATGTATCTTTATAAAATATCAAAAATGTGGAGAAAAGTATATTGGATAGCTTGGCTCTTGGAAATGCATCAAAGAAAGTCATTTTTTTCAAGAACAACCTCTTATAGCACTTTGATGGATAGTAGCGACATCACAATCTCACTGAAATACAAACACACACACACACACACACACACACACTCTCTCTCTCTCTCTCTCTCTCTCTCTCTCTCTCTCTCTCTCTCTCTCTCTCTCTTGTTTTCTCTATTAACAAACACAAGTAGCCTTTGAGCTTTTAGATAGCAAAGGAATTCCCCTACTTTTCCATGTAAGTTCACTCTTACTTTTGAGGACAAGATGTCCCTATGCATAAGCAGCCTCCATGCTTACATACACTAATACATGCATACAAATCTCCTATTGAGCAATCCAAAAGACAATGAAATTTCCCAAAATCTAGCCACCATTGGCCACCTTTGGCTATTGAAACACTTCACAATTGGGCTATGCTAGACCTAAACTCATTTTTAATGGTTCTGTTAAGTACATTGGGCTTAAATAAAGAGGTTAATGAGAGGATGCATATCTCTTTCTAATGTCAATAGCAAGCATGAATCCTTGAACTTGCAACAAATCTTAACTCCTTATGCTCCTCACTTGAACCATGAGATACCATGGATACCACTCTAATACCACTTGAGTGAAAGTCATGGTGGGATGCAGAGTCAATACAATGTGTGTGTGTGTGTGTGTGTGTGTGAGCACAAGAAGTTTATGTAGGCATGGGAGTACCTTTATTATTCATTATCTTCACTTATATATGACTATATAGTGTATACTAGTACAAGGGATGCCTACTTGCCTTTGGCCATTGTCCTTTACCCCAACATTGCCTATTGAGCAAGCTTAAGACATGGGGACATTAATGATGGGCCACTTGGCTAAATGGATTTGTACATTTGTAATTAAGATTTTAATGGCTATTATAATCCTTTAATGGCCAATAACTCATCATTTATATTATATTTGGTTAGTCCCATATTTGAGTAGTATATCCTATGCATATTGTTTTTGTAGTAGTCACATTTCTTAGCCACTTAGATTAGGCTTTCAGAGAAGATTACTAGAGCATTGCTCAAACCCAACCTACAACTATATCCACCACGTAGATTGGAGTACTCAGTCAAACCACACAAAATTCCTCAATCCCATCTTAATTACATGCAAGATGCCACTCTTGCCCTAACATATCCCTAGAAATGCCTCTAGAAACAACTCTAGAAATTAGCTATAGGGACAAAATTAGAACCCTACCTAAACTCCTACAACGCAAGGTAAAACATGTACTTAAGTTTAAATAGGCTTGCCCTAGACACATTGCCAAGGGGGAATATCAATTGAATGCAAAACCACAACCACTATAAACCACTTAGGCAAAATTGCACAAGCCTAGCTTGGAGCTAGAACATATGAACTTTGCAATAGACAACTCCTTCCCAATTACAACTACTATTAATACATCAGGACCAAATTCCAAAAGATTATACCCAAAAAAATTTGTGTGTAGCTTGCAATTCTCTTCTTGCATGTAGTCCTAGTTAGCACCACCAACTTTCCAATGCCTATAATAACTCTTCCATACTGACTCGATGACAACCAAACTTGGTAGGCCTCTTCCTTAGACATAAAAGGACATTGTAGAAGTGTTGGCCACCATTATAACCTCTCTAGTTAACACCAAATTTTAAAACACTAAATTTTCCCAAATTAGGAAACCATAGCAAACAAATTAGGGAGGAAACACACTCAGAATAACAAGCCCACCATTGAAAAATACCATGAGAAGTTGACCTAGCCATTAACATGCCTAACTAGTTGATGAAGGTCACAAATGAGAAAGTTAGCCTGATCCCAAGCAACCAACAAATGAATCATTTTGCCAACTCTAAGAGCAGAAAGTGACTTCCTCAAGAATGATTGCTTCCTTATTTGACTTGATTAGCCTCATTGAAACTCTAGTCCTATACAAGAAGAGTCAAAGGCCATGTTTACATTGAGATACAACATGGATAACTTTAGTTTTTACCCTAGTGGATTCCTAGAAGAAATCCAACTTCTTTTAGAGCAATATGATCAAAAGACGAGGGTAGTGTACAAGGGGAGGGTAGAAAATGAAATATTGATTGAACAGGAAGAGGAGAGAAAGCTAGGAAAGGACTTACTACATCAAGTCATTGTGAGGTGTAGTCACTATCTTAATTGCAATAAAATATTTCAGCTCTCCCAAGTCATTCACTTTAAATTCATCTTGAAGCATGGATATGATTTTAGCCAAAGTCATAATCTCCAATGATGATCAAGTCATGTAAAACATCATAGAGACACGTTTTCTTCCCATCATGCATGAGTAATGATACCTACCTATATGCTTGATGTCATGTTGCATATTATCACCTGTAGATACATAGCCATGAGAGCTTGCAGTCATCTTATCAAAGCACTCTCCATGTGGGGTCATATGATTTGAGGCACCTAAGTCAATGTACCACTTTTCATCAACCTTACCTTGCTTATGCATATCCTTTGATACATGTGTCATGGAAAATAACCTATTTGATTGATCATCAATATCATTATTAGAGGATACATAGTTACCATATTGTATGCCCTTAGCTTTCATATCAACTTACTTTTTATGATGATATTTTGCTATATGTCCATACCCACCATAATAATGACAATCCTTCTCTCTATTTGACTGATCATTAGATTGCCAAGAACCACCTCTACATTTGGGTGATCTCCCCCTACATCTAAAAGATCTTGATCCTCTTTGATCTTATATATTTTGATCATTTCAAGCATTTTGTTGGTGCTACCCATAGTTATTTTGAGTGTGTCCATGACCTCAAGGAGCTCCTTGAGCCCTACCATCTCTAGCTCTTTGACTAATATAAAAGATGGTATCTTTGCTCAGAGAGCCACTCAAACTTGTATTCAACCGACGTTTGACTTTTTCATGTAGTAACAATGTATGCAACTCATCCTAATCAGGGAGGTATATTCCTCAACTTTCAAACCAATAGAAGCAAGCTCATTTGCAATTGTTTTGATTTCTATGGTATAAGCTTGTATACTTCAGCCATTTCTTAACATATATTTAACTACTACTTCAATTGAATTTTCCTTGCATGAGTTACATTGCCATAATTGTGTATAGGTATGTCCTAGGCATCCTTTGGAGACCAACTATAAGTGATTTGTTTAACCATTGCTTTTGAGATATACCTAGAACCAATGCAAGACTTTACTGGTTCATTAGGGGAGATTTGAGGTCAATTTTTTGCCTTGTAAGAAATTGAGGAGAGAGAAAGTGTTGTGCAATTTATAAAATACACCAGTAGAAAAAAAAAACCACAAAAAAATTAGCACTTGGTGGGTGAAAGCATGACTTGGTGGTACAATAAAAGGACGAGTTTTGTATGTGCCCAATTGGTGCTTCCATTAATTCTTAATTTAGATTTTGGAGGGAGATCCCTAGATATGAAAACTTAAAATTGTATATCATTTTAAGTACGTCACCGACCCAAATGATGTCAAGCTACAATTACGTCTACGGTGTCATTATGATTGTGTATGGATGGAGTTCAATTGAGTAGACTCAAGTTTGAACTATTGAGAAATGTCCTATCCTACAAATGAATCTTGCCATCATCCAATCGACAAGGCATAAGAGACATGCTAAAGCTCGCTACTCGAGATACAATACAGGCCCCCACTAGCCATTAAGCTCTCAAAGTAGCTCTCAGGGCTCTTTGTTATGTTGCTCAAACTCTCTTCTTGGTGCTTTGTTGTGTTGCTCAAACTCTCTTCTTGGTGCTTTGCACCAATTTGCCTGTTTACTATTGCCATGAGGACTCCATCAAGGAAGGTAGCATTAAAACCACCCTAGTAAAGCCCCCAATGAGGAAGTGCAATGAGGGGATGAAATTCCCTTTTTAGCATTAACAAGGCACCGTAATCTGTGCCAGAGGAGATGTGGACCCCAACCACTAGTGCAAGCAAGGATAGTAGCTCCATGGAGTAGTATGAGATAATGTCAATCCGATTTAATGATGAAGAGAAATCCTTGACGAAACCTAGAGGTGAGCTTCCATGGTATTAGTTTGTTTGGGATTCAATTTGTTTGTTCTATGTTTTTCCACATTTAGTTAGGACTTCATGTAGTTTGCCATACTGGCACATATGGTCAATCTCACTATTTTGATTCCTAAGAGCTTGTTGCTCAGTCGTGAGCCTCATAAGGTTTAAACCCACAATTGGTCACTAGTAAGCAAGAAAGATCCCTTCCAATGGCAGAGAGTACCATATTGCTTGGTGGACCTCATATACGTCAGCACTAAGTGAGAGATCCCCATCTTAAGGGTGGTAGACCCTCATATCACATGGTCATGACCCTCATATGCGGTGAGGGTGACAATTGTGTTCAAGAAGGTGAGAAAATCCTATAGATTAGAGAGTCAATCAGTGCTAAAAATTGCAACCAGGCCTACCCTTCCTTTGTCTGTAGCCCTGCATATGCATGGTAATTGCAACTCTTCCCAATGCAAGCCAAGTTGGCCATGAGGCTTAGGAGGCTAGATTTTGATTGTATCCTTGAGATAGATAAAATTGTTGCTTGATCCTACATCTACATAGCTAGTATTTATGTAGTAGTGCAAATGCAAGAGGATACAGGAGAGATTGAAGTCATTCAAGTTGCAAATAAGGCTTGGAAGAAGCTAGGATGTTGTTGGTGAATTGATGCCAAATGAAATACTCAATCCTTTTAGTCTCCAAAAAATATCACCCACAAAGAAAATACATTTATGAGAAGCTACAATATCTTATAGGAAAGATGTCATGGTAGGGTTATTCTTTAAGCTTAGGTTTGGTTTAACAAAACATATATGAAGATATGAAGAAGGATGTGCTATGTGGGCACAATGAGAAGTTAGTATACTTTCCAAAGCAATTTGCAACCCTCTAGTTTGTAGTTGCATATGCCTTGATCAACACATTGGAAGGGGAAATTATAGTTGTTTCTATGAATATCCTAGTTTGTAGTGATTGATATAGAGCTAGCACTCGTACTTGAGATAGAGAAGCAAAAAATTAAGGTCAGAGATGCTAACTATGTTTATACATTTGAACATGGAAAATGTTCATTTAAGAACCAAGCAATGGAAGGTTCGCTTTCAAAAGAGTAGGGAACTGTAGCAAGGCTAGTATAGTGCACATAAAAAATTGTTCCTTGAGATTCAAAGTAGATCAATCCATCACTAGAAAGCCTTTTAATTAATAATACAGTAGTGCCATGTGATTGCTTGCAAAACTTCTTGCAAATGGACCAATATTGAGTTTGCTAATTTGCACCTTGGATTTAGACAAAGTTGTATTGATCAAATAGAAGATCCATCTTTATTTTCTAAATATTTTTTTGTTATTGACTCTCTATTTTTGTTTTGTATTTTGGCCATTTTGCTACTCCAAATTATCTTGTAGAGAGTAGGTTGTTTTATAACTAGCACTATAAACAATGGCATTATAAGCATTTGCTCAAAAGTTGTAGAAAAGTTTTAAGAATCTAAGGTTCTCTGCACACTTGATTGTAGATAGTGGAAACTAGAGTTGACTAATCTTTACCGAATTCTGATAAAGAAAATGAGCTACATTGCAACTTCTAGCAGTCCCACTAATGAGCAATAGTTGATAATAGTTCCAAGGAAGTGTGTCTAACATCATCCCAGATTTTATATGCATTAAGTATTGCTTTACTTTCAAAACAGGGCCATGGTATGTCAAACCCCAAGTATCAATTGACATCTCTCATGGAAAAATAGAATAGAAGAGTTTCCACAACCGAGAAAATTTTGCTATATGGCAAGGGAGTTGCACCAATAGTATGACCTAAGTCTAGAAGGGGTGATTCCAAAGGACTTAGGCAAAGATGCCCTTCCTGAAGACCAGTGGTTGACTGTCTTTAAGTAGAAGCACCAAAAAGATGCAAAGATCTACTTGTGCTACATACACCCTCACTTTGGCAGAAGATTGTAGATTGCTTTTCTACAAAGTGTATCAAGAACCTCCATCTTTTGATGAGATCATAACTAGGTTTGTATAGTGATATGCGTTTGAGCGGAAGATTGAGACATGGAGTAGAGTGAATGGTGTCTCTCAGGCCAGTGTCCTTCCTGGAAAGAATCCTCACTTTGCAAAGTCTGCGAGTGAGATTTGTATAGAGCCAAGGCCTAGGTATGTATGGCCACTTTGTGATTGAATTAGTGACTTGGAGCTATTGTTTGAGAGGGTGACTGGCAAGACCAAGAGTACACTAAATAGGTTGTTGGAACTGAAATCTTTGATCTAGCAAAAGGAGGCATTTCTTAGGTATGAGGGGTCAAATGCACTGGCCAATGTGCATAAAGGATGACATTAAAGTGTATGAAGTGTGCCTTCAAGAGCTCCGACATTAAATTTTGTGTAATGATGCAGAGGCAAAGGAGGTGGAGGCTGACTTAGGACCAATGAATGCTACAACATCTCGGTGTTAGTGAGAACATAAAGGGACAAGAGGTTGAGCTTGAGTAGGTATACTCAATGTACTTTGTCTTGGTTTGTCCCTAGCATTGTCTCTTAATCTTGTGGGAGCACTTGGTGGTTTTAGATACATTTGGTACTCTTGAATCCCTTTTGGTGCTCCTTGGAACTCTCTGGCTGATCTCCTTACTAAAAATATTATCAGTACAAACTTTGTCTCTTTTGGTATATTTTAGTGTTTCTTGTCCTCTTTGGTACATTTTGTCTTGTTTGATACATTTGGTTTTGTTTGCTATATTAGATTTAGGGATTGCATTTGGTACACATGAAAATGTAGGGTGAATTTGGTGGTTTTTGGTACTTTGGGATTATTGAACCTTTGGTGGAATTGGTGCTTTATTGCTTCTTAATCATTTTGGAGAACTTGTTTGTGTTGGATACATTTGGTACTCTTGAAACCCTTTTAATACCATTTGGTGTTTCTTGGTACTATGTTTGGTTGTTCTCATCAGTAATAAGCTTATTTATATTGCCTCATGCTCTTTTTGGGATATTTGGGTAGTTCTTGCACTCTTTGGTATATTTTAGGTTCTTTGATACTTGAAGCATTTGATAGAACTTGGTATATTATTTTTTAACCTTTGGTGTAGTTGGCGCTTTTTGGTACCTCCTCTTAATCTTTTTGTAGCATTTTGTATTTTTGATACATTTGTTACTTTTGAAACAATTTAGTGCCATGTGGAACTTCTAGATACTCTCTGGCTCGTTTCATTACTAAAAAGTTAATTGATACTGCCTCAGTCACTTTTAGGTATATTTATGTGGTTTTTGTACTCTGTGTACTTAAATCTCTATGTAATTTCTTGGTTAGAAATCTTTGTCATTCTAGATAATTGAACATGTTTTCTGAGTTGGTCATGTGAAGTAGGCTATTGAATTTGATACATTTTGATCAGACCATTTCATCAAATATCTGTATCTATCAAGCTTGGTGTGGAGGTGATATATGTCTCTCTTGTACCTCTTTCACGATGATTAGGCCCCATCCATCTCCCTCTGTGATGTTGATTTAGCCAAAGCCATCCTCACAAGCTTCTTAGTATTATCTAAAGTTGCTACAAAGAAATGAGAAGCCTTGGCATGGTATTTTGGCTCAAGTTTTGGTGAAAAGAAAGTGCATCATTATTTCAAATTGATCAAGATACAAGCCTTCAAATTCTAAGCACTAACCAATCTATTTTCTGTGTACTGACCTTTAAACTCTTAATTGATGGTAATTGATAACTTAAAAACTTTGTGCTAATTTATGCATTTTTAAGAAAGAGGAAAATTTAATTTTTAAATCTATATTGTTTTCAATGATTTTTGAATTACCTATATCTATGCTAAGGTAGAATTTCTTACAAGGTCCAAACTTGAGTCCGAATCTCTCCTAATTGTAGTATTAGTACAATTACATTTATTGTTCCTCTCTTTATTAAGGGTAGATAATGGAGCACTAGCTAGTCAAAATAAAAGTGGACTAGGACACTTTTT
The DNA here is from genome assembly GCF_053477565.2 of Lygodium microphyllum. Taxonomy (NCBI): domain Eukaryota; kingdom Viridiplantae; phylum Streptophyta; class Polypodiopsida; order Schizaeales; family Lygodiaceae; genus Lygodium; species Lygodium microphyllum. Next base: position 5,275,937 of record NC_141141.1, on the reverse strand, counting down.
ACTAACACGAATTGAGAGAGAGATGGTAATGATAAAATGAATAGAGAATAGATGATATAGTACAATGGAATAGTGAACAAATGAAGACAATATTAGTGAATATAGAAATGGTCGAGGATATATGGTCGAGGATATTTTTACAAGAACAGATAAAGGGGATGATAGTAATTATAGTATGGTGAGAGAGGAGGATGAAAATTAAGGCATAATGATATGTGAGAAGGGAACAAACAGTGTAGAAGAGGAATGGGAATGTTGATGGAGGATAAAATGGGGACAATGGAGGATGATCTTGGGGGATTGATAGTGGTGAAGTGAGAGATGATAGAGATAATAAAGGATGGAGAATATGAGAGCGGGAAAGAGGAGGATGGGTTGAGAGGAAGAGAAAGAGGGTGGGGAGTGATGAGATGGGGGAAAAGGATAATGGTGGAGTGGAAAAAATGGTGGGAAAATGATGAAGGAGAGGGAGACGGTAGAGTGGAAGAGGGAGAGGATAGAGATAGCAATAGAGTGGAGTATATCATTTGTGCCCCCTTAAAGGCCCAAGAGGTCTTCTTTTATGGGCCTTTGGTCGGATTATATTATTTGCTAATTCAAGGTAATCAAAGTTAACATTGGTTTGATATAGTCTTGATTCGGGTGATATGCTATGCAATGTAAGAGGATGCATGGGATCTCCTTTCATAATGCTCTTAGTCGTCTTGTGTGCATGGTGTCTTGATAGTAAAGTTTAAGGAAAAGAAAAGGATAAGGAAGAGGGAAGGTAGATTACAAGGGATGGAGAATGTGAGAGATGTGCATATGCATTACTAGTTCAATGTGAGATTTTACATAATAAGATGGATGATTGTACAAGGGGATAAGAATAGAAAATAGGAAGAAGAATATGCATTTCTTGTAAGATTTTCTCACTCATAAAAGGGAAAGGAAGCCTACTTTAGAGAGAGATACATAGAGGATATAGGTTGGAATAATAATTTCAAAGGATCTAAAGCATTCACCATTTGTGGATGTGGCCTTTATTACCAATCCTTTTAAGTACAAATATATTGTTGTCTTTTGTCCCCTAGGTGGATCAAGGCTTCTTCCATGTATGCACCATATGAGAAGCTCCAAAAATTAAACTAGGGATGGGTGGAAGCATTCAAAGGGTAGGGATCTCCCCCAACATTGAGGAATATGTTCATAAAACAATGTGGGTGATTTGGAAAAGCAATGCTAGTAGCAAGATGAGATGTTAAGGGTACGTTTGAGGACAAAGTAAAAAAGTGTAATAAGCTAATTGATCAAAACATAGGGTTGCTTTGATTGGTGTCCTAGCTCTAAACTTTTGGGGCAAAGTCAATGTGTGTGGTTATAGTAGGCAAATGGTATGGTTTTGCAGGAACAATCTAGATCATACATGGACTCCATCCAACATTGTTGAAGAGCATCTTGAAAGGTCTCCTCAAGAGTTACCAATTGTAAGGTGCACTCATTTGATAGCATAAGAAATAAAGAGCTTGAGCAAGGAGGATTCAATTTAAAACATAGGGCTATTTGGAGAGAAATGCTTGCTAATGTGGACAATTTGGATGCAAATGCTACAAGTTTGGATGTGAGACCCTTGCATCTCGATAATAAATCTATTATTTTGACATAGACTGTGATAGAAGAAATACATGCAAGAATAAACTCTTTCGCTCAAATGGAATGTGTTGTATATAGCAAAAAAGTGATTGGCATACATGAACATGTAGAGTATGTTATATCTTTTGAAGGTAGCCAAAGAAGAGAAGAGACATATAAGGCGGTCATGTCAAGGTTCTCATCATGTACTTGCATGGGCTTCCAATTGAGTAAGGAAGAAAGTACATGCCATGCAAACACCTATACTATATATTAAAAAAGATTGGCACTCAATGAAGGAATATACAAGTTCATACATTTGTCTACATTCACTATAAGGGAGCTACATCAAGCCATTAAGTAGCTTTCTTCAACGTTTTACTTTGTCTCTTAAGTTACAACCTATGGTCATTACTCTTAGTACTGCCATGATTCTCTTAGCTATTATGTTTTTTGTTTAAAGAAAAGTGTAGACTTGAAAAAGATCTATCTATAGCTCTTTTGTTTCTAGACTTGAAACATATTCTAGGTTTATGCAGAGCTTATTTGTATGGTGAGACCAAGAATAGGGTTAGGGTTAGGGTCTGTGCCCCTTTTACATTTTTCATTTAGGGTTTGCATCCTCTCTTGGGCATCCTACCCACTTTGTGGACTCTAGGCTGATCAATCATCATTGCACGCTTCAACCTTAGCCTAATTAGACCAAGCCTAATGAATACATGTGTGCAACCCACGCAACACTTGCAAGTGTGACAAATACAATTGCGAGTGGTGGTGAATACAATGTGCATGGGAGTGAGCCCATTTCTCACAAAGTAATATATCCATGATAATGTGGTGATGTCCATATAGTACAAATATAATCCAAGTGACAAAAAAAAAAGGCACTGATGCTCCACAAAAATAATATCTACCAAAAAATAATAGCCGGCACTTCTGCTTTTACAGTATTCTCAAAACATTGTTAACATATGGACTCATTGTAAATGTATTCTTTTAGGTTTAAAAACGCTCTTGGCCCTTGGGTTGCTCTCTTCATGCAAATATCATTTTTTGAACTCATTATACGAGCCCCTACAAATGTTGATTCTTACATAAGCCTCAAACTATGTACTATAAAGCTATGCACATCTTGTAAGTTTCTAATAGGGGGTTCATGTGGAAAAAATAAAGTGTTGTGAAATGTACCCATCATCCCCCTACTTTTATTTGTTAAGTCCATTTTCAAAGTGTGCCATTGGGCAAGTAATTCTGCAACTCCTTAATGGCAACACATATGTTAACCATTTTCACACACACATACACACACAAGTGCCTCATCCATTGTATCACATACATATAGAAAGAAAACTAAGCACAATCCTTTCTTTACATTATCATGCTTACATGAAACACTAAAACTGTAAATCCCATTTAGTGTCGATGTTTCCCTTTACACACAAGCACACATCAACTAGTTAGATTATTTGAATGTCCATCATCAAGAATTTGTTCTTTCATGTTGGGATTCCTTTCCAAGAAGCTAAGAATCCATGTCCCATAAAATCTTTGGGATTTGAGACTATTATCCCTTCGGATAGCACTAAAAGTAAAGCTTTAGTTCCTATGAACTTCTTTAATGAAGAGTCCAAACTTCTTAATGTGACATGGGAGACCCCCAAGTGGGTTAAAAAACAAGAGCAGGGATCATATGTTGATGCATTTATCCCCCCAGGTCTCCTTGAAATATATTTACAAGCATATAATCATCAGACTTGGTCTTATACTATCTTTATACTTATCGCTCCCATACTGACCAAAATGTGGCTCCTTCTCCTTACTAGTGAAGAAAATATGGAGGCTACCAAAAAAGAGTTTTCCTCTCTTTCTTTGGATGCTTGCAGCTCTCTTTCAAAAACTACTGTCCTTAATGGCCCTTTGAGTATGTCAATATTTATAGCAGATAGATGTTCCTCCTTGTATGGTATCTGTTTGCAACAAACTCTACCAAACTTAATGATTGTAGGCATGATGCAAAATCACTTTATGGGATTTTCAACTATCTCAAGCCTTTCATAAAATGCTATTGTGATATCTCTAGACATATATCTAAATGCAAGAATAATACCATGTTATGGTTTGACCATGCCATATGGTTCATTATGCATAATGTGGATTCCATCTTTAGTGCCAAAAATTTACATGGGTCTATGTTTCTATTATTGAATTAGGTTGCAAAGGAGGCCTATGAGGCTATTAAAGTCTCTTTGGTATTTTCCTAGTTCAAAGAGATGATCCTTACAACTACCAAAAATCTTATGGTGAATAAGAATGGTGCCAATCTTCTACAAAGCAAAAAAGGTGAATGTGTTAAATTACTGAGAGATGCTTCAATCCTCCAAATTTTAAAGAGTGGTAATGAATCTACAACCAAAAGCTATAAGACTACATCTAAGGGATCTATTCATCCTAGTAATCACTACTAGCCTTAACATTTCGACAATAGAGTATAAACATTCTCTACTCAAGCTTCCAATAGAGCTTCAATCCATAGTCTTAATGAAAAGGAGTGCATCTTGATGATTGCATTTCCACCGTTAAGTAGTAAAAGAAATATTATCTTGTAAGATAATCTATCTTAACTTTTGTAATGGTCTTATGGATAATATTTCCCCCAAAAAAAGTTTTAAGGAAATTTTCTTCCTTATCAAGCAACCACTACCTTTGCATGTGTTCAATGACATCCTCTTTAGCTAGAGATTTTTACAATCAATTAAATCCACTTTCTTTAAACTACATGCCACTTTTTTGTTACCCATGATTCTTTTTATTATAGAAATTACTCAAGGTAGTTTTACTTCATGAATCATGACCATGTGGGTACCACTTCTTTGAATATCATATCTAATGATTTTATTAAAAATCAGCTTACTAAAAGAATGAACCACATTCCTTCTAGGCTATATAATTGTTCTAAGATCAAGGAATCTCTTATAGTTGGCTTTGTAATGTTCCTTAGCATTCTTGCTCTTGAGAAGGATATCTATCTCCTTAATTTTGAAAACTACATTGAGTGGAAATTGGCAAGAGGAGCTACTATAATACCCTACAAATCAGCCCCATAACCACTACTACATCAAGTGGGAGACATGAGATACTGCTAAAGTAATGAGCTGTCCTCAAATAGAATGCATAGAACTAACGCTGTAAGTAAGACAACAATATTTGACCATGTGATCAAATAACAAAGTTGTTGGAGGTTCCCAAAGTGCATGGAAATTCCCTAATATAGTGCTGGTTGCTATAATAAATTGCAACAATATGCCAACAACCAACTATCAGTAACCAAGAAAGAAAAAGGCAAGAACAACTGGCATTGAAGACTATCACAACTATAGTGTGTTAAAAACCATACACGCAATAGGCATTAGACATCATGCATAGGGTAGATCTCAAAGGTAAATGAAGAGAAATGACAGATACAAGATGGTAAGCCTATGGGATGTCCAACCACATTTATTTCTCTAAGCCACTCTTCATGAGGCATTATATAGTTAGAGGCACTTGAATCCACATTGATCATTACTTCTAATGCATTTGTGTTCACTACATTTATCATGTGTTGCATCACAAACTTCTCATTATCAACCTACTTGCTGGTAGATGCATAATTGCTATACTACCTTCTCCCATTTGTGTAATTTTCACCTCTTCTATTTTTTGGATAATCATATATAATATATTCTTTTTAACCATAAGTATACCATTCATTGTTATCATAACTTTTTTTATTGCCATATGCTCTATGGCTCATCTTGCCTCGATATTAGACTTGTGAAATGAGGAATGGTGTCTCTTGTGCTGTGATGGAGGCTTAGAATTTATTATACTCATAATCTAAACCATCTAAACATGCAACCAATACATCATCATCATTAATCTATACTTTAATAGATTCAAGAGCTTCAATGTTAATGTGCTTAATTTTCAATGTATAATTATTTATATATAGATTGCTATACTTAAATATTGTTTAGCTCACACTTCAACTATAATTTTTTGCTTTGATATTTGTACCAAATAGCTTGACTAGATTATTCTATGCTTCTATAGGATTGTTCACATCCTATATATATCCAATCATGTTACTTGAAACACTAATGAAGAGTCAATACATTACTTTTTGAGTACCTTGATTCCATTCATTAAATGACCTGGCCTACTTAAGCTGGCATTTTCCTTTGTTAACTCTAGAACCTTGGCTTTATTAATCAAAACTTTCAAGAAAGGAAAATTTTATGCTTGTCAAGCTTGTCCTTAACAATCCAATCAAACCCCTCAAATATTATGTAACAAAATTTAAAAAATGGCTTTATAAATAGCTTGCTAATTCAAGCAAACTATCATCTGTACTAAACTCGGTATATAAGCATACTCTAAGAAAAACATGTAATAGCTAATAGTCTACAACTACCATTTGTTATACCCAACACATGCAACTTGTTTGTGAAATGATGAGACTAGAGATCTCCAACACCCTTAAGCACTCCAAGCTTCTAAAAACAACTCATTAATTAGAGATCATATGAGAGAGATCTCCACGTGTGTACTTCATAACGGGGCTTCCTTGTAGACTCTTATGCTTGCAACTCAAGCTCGTTGGTTGAATGCCACTCTGATACCATGAAAAGATTGGGGGAGGGGAGGGAGAGAGGGAGCTTAAGTTCTTGCAAGACATAGAGAATGCACACATGATAAGAAATTAAAATCCCTAGCCTTTCTTTTTCTTATTCTGCTTCTTCTTCTTCTTCTTCTTCTTCTTCATTATAAGAATCTAGCAAGAATAAATATAGACTATAACATACATAATATATAAGTGGTCCATAATGTAAACTAGAATGATGAATAGATAGATATAATGTAACTTGGATATATGGACTAACTGATGTCTATTATAAAGTATCACTAAAATGATATACCAATGTAGGTACCAACTACATTAGTGATATGAATGTGGAAACGATCATCCAAGTACATCAGTGTCATTTTGTACTAAGCTTAACATCTCAACACAAACTATTTTCCACCATAACCAAATTATGTAATTGAGATCATAAAATCCTTCGCCCATGAGTTTCTTGTCAAAATATGGTTTTGTAAGAGAAGCCTTGAGTAGAGAGTTCTCTATATATGTATTGAAATAATATTGTGAAATCCATGTTAAAATTGAAAATTTGGGATTATACTTGGATAATAAAAATCTCAAAAATAAAAAAATTTCAATATTAATAAGACCTTCCTTTAAGATTACTTTGAATAAGAAAGGGAATGTTGCAAAATTGTGTTCTTCCTACTAGATTATTGTGATTGAAGAGAAATGAGAACTAGATTAAAAATAGTATAGGATTGTACATTATGTGTATGGATACATAGTTTGCTACATGAGAATGGTGAAGAAATAACTAGAAATTTTTGCATCATGTAACAATGTCTATGGAGACATATTGTTAAGAAATAAGTAGTTATGATCTTCAACCCTTCTCTTATCTCTACAATCTCTAGAGTCTAAGCTCTTGAACTCGCATACATTCTTCTCTTGCCAAACCCGTGTGGTGACCTTCAATCTTACCTGCTGCGACATTGGGTGGATGTTGTGCCACTATGCACACATAATGTAAAAAAATCTAGAGTGTGGCCTCCTTTTAGATTTAGAGAGCCAATGCCCTTTTAGGCATTAGTGTTAGTCTCTATGGTTCAAAATATTAGATTTTTGTGGACAAGTTTTTAACCAACTTTTGATATTCTAGATATTATCTCTTGTAAAAATATATAAAACTATAGACAACTTCTAGATTAGGATGACATGTAAAATAAAGCATATAGCTTTCAGCCAATTTGACAGGATTTTATGTAAAAAAAGAGATTGAGGAAATCACGCGATGGGCGATCGCGTTGTTTTTAAGAAATGAACAACACTCCGAAGGGGGAGATGAAGAAGGAGTAATCTAGCAGAATTTTGGCCAGATGTGCTTGTATTTTACCCCCTTCTATGTCTTTAATTTCTTCGAACCCCTCCTCTTCCATCTACTCCTCTCCCTGAATCTACCTTCACCTTGCTGTCTCTTATCTTCTAGAACTTGGCTCTAAACCTTCAACCCTTCTCTTATCTCTACAATCCCTAGAGTCTAAACTCTTGAACCCGCATACATTCTTCTCTTGCCAAACCCCATGGTGACCTTCAATCCTACATGTTGTAATATCGGGTGGATGTTGTGCCACTATGCTCACATCGTGTAAAAAAATATAGAGTGTGGCTTCCTTTTAGATTCAAAGAGCCAATGCCACTTTAGGCATTAGTGTTAGTGTCCATGGTTCAAAATATTAGATTTTCTTGGACAAGTTTTTAGCCAATTTTTGATACTCTAGATATTATCTCTTGAAAAAATCCATAAAACTATAGAAAGCTTCTAGATTAGGATGACATGTAAAATAAAGCATGTAGCTTTCAACCAACTGAGAGGATTTTATGTAAAAAGGGAGATTAACGTAATCGCACGCGCGCGATCGTTGTTTTCAGGCACTGAATAGCACTTTGAAGGGGAAGATGAAGAAGGAGTGATATGGCAGAATTCTAGCAAGGTGTGTTGGTATTTTACCCCCCTTTCGGAGCCAATGGAAGCATCAGATTGGCGATCTGAGCAGCATAGAGGAATGTATTATTTTGTACACGATTTTTTCTATTAGAGTTATATTTTCTCATAATGCTGAAAGAAGCTGACACGCTTTATCTCTGTTAATATTCTTCTACATTTTCTAATTCTTTTTTTTTAGTATTCTTCTACGTCTTCAATTTCTTTGAACCCCTTCTCTTCCACCCACTCCTCTCCCTAAATCTACATTCACCCTGTTGTCTCTTATCTTCAAGAACTTAGCTTGAAACCTTCAACCCTTCTCTTATCTCTACCATCTCCGGAGTCTAAGCTCTTGAACCCCCATACATTCTTCTCTTGCCAAACCCCTGTGGTGATGCTCAATCCTATGCGCTGTGACATCGGGTAGATGTCATACCACTACGTGCACACCGTGCAAAAAATCTAGAGTGTGGCTTTCTTTTAGATTTAGAGGGCCAATGCCACTTTAGGCATTAGTGTTAGTATCCATGGTTCAAAATATTAGATTTTTTTACATAAGTTTTTAGCCACTTTTTGATATTGTAGATATTATCTCTTGTAAAAATTCATAAAACTATAGAGAACTTCTAGATTAGGATGACGTGTAAATTAAAGCATGTAGTTTTCAACCAATTTGAGAGGATTTTATGTAAGAAGAGATATTGAAGAAATTGCGCAATACGCAATCGCTGTTTTCAAGAAGTGAATAGCACTCCAAAGGGGAAGATGAAGGAGTGATCTGGTAGAATTCTGGCGAGGTGTGCTGGTATTTTACCCCCCTGTTGGAGCCAATTGAAGCATCAGATTGGCGATCTGAGCAACATAGAGGAAGGTACTATTTTGTACACGTTTTTGTTTATTAGAGTTATATCGTATCATAATTCTGAAAGAAATTAACAGGATTCATCTCTGTTAGCATTCTTCTACATTTTCTAATTTTTACTTTTGAGTATTCTTCTACGTCTTCAATTTCTTTGAACCCCTTCTCGTTCGCTTACTCCTCTCCCTAAATCTACCTTTACCCTACTGTCTCTTATATTCAAGAACTTGGCTTGAAGCCTTCAACTCTTCTCTTATCTCTACCATCTTTGGAGTCTAAGCTCTTGAATCCCCATACAGTCTTCTCTTGCCAAACCATTGTGGTGACCTTCAATCCTATGCGTTGCGACATCGGGTGGATGTCGTATCGCTACGCACACACTTCGTAAAAAAATCTAGAGTGTGGCATTCTTTTAGATTTAGAGAGCCAAGCCCACTTTAGGCATTAGTGTTAGTGTTCATGGTTCAAAATATTAGATTTTTTTGCATAAGTTTTTAGCCAATTTTTGATATTCTAGATATTATCTCTTGTAAAAATCCATAAAACTATAGACAACTTCTAGATTAGGATGACATGTAAATTAAAACATGTAGCTTTCAGCCAATTCGAGAGGATTTTATGTAAAAAGAGATATTGACGAAATTGCGCAACACGTGATCGTTGTTTTTAGGTAGTGAACATCACTCTGAAGGGTGAGATGAAGAAGGAGTGATCTGGCAGAATTCTTGCCATGTGTACTAGTATTTTATCCCCTGTTGGAGCCAATGGAAGCATCAAATTGGCGATCTGAGCAACATAGAGGAAGGTACTATTTTGTACACGTTTTGGTCTATTAGAGTTATATATTATCATAATGCTGAAAGAAACTAACAGGATTAACACAATATTAGCGAGTTTGGGAATCTCCCAACTCCCATTTTTTGAATACTAAAAAGGTGGCACCTGAATAACATGCGTATAAGTTTATCAAAACCATATGATGTAACCTATCATTGGAAAGTGCTTGAAAAATGGAATCTATTGAGCTTTAAAGCACTCAATTTGGAGTTATAGTGTTCAAGTTATGACAAATCCAAATATTTGACCATGTATCCCAAACTTATGAGAAATTCCCATGTTCCCCAATATGATGTTGATTCATCTCTGTTAGTATTCTTCTACATTTTCTAATTCTTATTTTTGAGTATTCTTCTACGTCTTCAATTTCTTGGAACCCCTTCTCATCCGCTTACTCCTCTCCCTAAATCTACCTTCACCCTACTGTCTCTTATGTTCAAGAACTTAGCTTGAAACCTTTAACTCTTCTCTTATCTCTACCATCTTTGGAGTCTAAGCTCTTGAACCCCCATATAGTCTTCTCTTGCCAGACCCCTGTGGTGACCTTCAATCCTACGCATTGCGACATTGGGTGGATGTCGTGTCGCTACGGACAAACTTTGTAGAAAAATCTAGAGTGTGGCATTCTTTTAGATTTAGAGAGACAAGGCCACGTTAGGCATTAGTGTTAGTGTCCATGGTTCAAAATATTAGTTTTTTTTTATAAGTTTTTAGCCAATTTTTTATATTCTAGATATTATCTCTTGTAAAAATCCATAAAACTATAGATAACTTCTAGATTAGGATGACATGTAAATTAAAGCATGTAGCTTTTAACCAATTTGAGAGGAGTTTATGTAAAAAGAGAGATTGATAAAATTGCGCGATGCACGATTGCTGTTTTCAGGCAGTGAACAACACTCCAAAGGGGGAGATTAAGAAGGAGTGATCTAGCAAACTTCTGGGCAGGTGTGCTAGTATTTTACCCCCCTTTTTCTAGCCAGTGGAAGCATCAGATTGGCAATTTGAGCAACATAGAGGAAGTTATTATTTTGTACACGTTTTTGTCTAGTAGAGTTATATCTTCTCATAATGTTGAAAGAAATAGACATGCTTCATCTCTGTTAGTATTCTTTTACATTTTCTAAAATTTTTTTTGAGTATTCTTCTACATCTTCAATTTCTTTGAACCCCTTCTCTTCCGTCTACTCCTCTCCCTAAATCTGCCTTCACCCTGTTGTCTCTTATCTTCAAGAACTTGGCTTGAAACCTTCAAACCTTCTCTTATCTCTACCATCTCTAGAGTCTAAGCTCTTGAATCCCCATACATTCTTCTCTTGCCAAACCCCTGTGGTGACCTTCAATCCTACGCACTGTGACATCGGGTGGATGTCGTGCCGCTACGTGCACATCGTATAAAAAATCTAGAGTGTGGCTTCCTTTTAGATTTAGAGAGCCAATGCTACTTTAGGCATTAGTGTTAGTGTCTATGGTTCAAAATATTAGAGTTTTTTGGACAAGTTTTTAGCCAATTTTTGATATTCTAGATATTATATCTTGTAAAAATATATAAAACTATAGACAACTTCTGGATTAGGATGACATGTAAAATAAAACATGTAGCTTTCAACCAATTGAAGAGGATTTTACGTAAAAAGAGAGATTGACAAATTCACGCAATGCTCGATCACTGTGTTCAGACAATGAACAACACTTCAAAGGGGGAGATGAAGAAGGAGTGATCTGGTAGAATTCTAGCTAGGTGTGCTGGTGTTTTGTCCCCATTTCAAAGTCAATGGAAGCATCAGATTGGCGATCTAAGCAACATAGAGGAAGGTATTATTTTGTACATGTTTTTGTCTATTAGAGTTATATCTTCTCATAATGCTGAAAGAAACTTACAGGTTTCATCTCTCTTAGTATTCTTCTACATTTTCTAATTCTTTTTTTTTGAGTATTCTTCTACGTCTTCAATTTTTTTGAATTCCTTTTCTTTCGTTTACTCCTCTCCCTAAATCTACCTTCACCCTGCTGTCTCTTAACTCCAAGAACTTGGCTTGAAACCTTCAACCCTTCTCTTATCTCTACCATCCCTGGAGTCTAAGCTCTTGAATCCCCATACATTCTTCTCTTGCCAAACCCCTGTGGTGACCTTTAACCCTAGGCACTGAGCCAACGTGCTATATATGATATATATTTTTAGTTATAAGTATACACTTTGGTCATAGCAAATATTAATTGTATATAAGAAAATCTAAAATATTTATAGATAACACTCTATACTTACATTGTAAGTTTAATCCAATATAGTATGCTACATTGAACTTGCACAAAATTGCAAACATCGTGGAGACTCAAACACATGGTATTTCATAGATTTTAACTATTCTAATAAACTATATGCTGATGACTCACATAAAGTTCAATGTGTTATTTTCTTACAAGTGATAATTTTGTAATGGGTGCATAGGGGTCCTAGTTGTGGCCTTTTCCTTAAGATCAGGCATGCGTCCCCCATTCCAACAAAACACGTCGATAAGCATGGGTATCCATTCCAACAAAAATTAGGACACATGGGGGACCCATGCATAGATCTAGCCTGACGGTCACCACCTTGTGCACATTTATTGACTGGTCATGCACATCTCTCACCCTGAGTCATGATTGCTTGCTGCTCATACACAAGGCAACATTTTATTCTAAAGTGGTGGTAATTTTACTTCTACACATGGCAACAACCTCACCTACATGGTCACTTGCATGCCATTTGTCATAAGATCTGAGTGTAGAGGTGAGCACAAGTTGAGAACCGCCAAGACCCATGGACCACTTATTATTCAAGCATTTCATGCGAGCAGTAGTGGCTACCTTTCACATAGTTGACGCACCAAAGAATGAGCTCTCATTTACTTTTTGAACTTTATATATAAAACCCTATTTTCCTTGGGCGGTCATCCCCTTTTTACATGGCCTAGGCCCTTTTTTACATTGTTCTTCTATCTTTTTAACATGAGCGGCCATAGCCTAGGCCATTTTTTCCATTATTCTCCTATCTTCCTAGCTTCCTTCCTACCGCCCATCTACCTTCACAATTTGCATGGGTCAGCAAAGCCTGGTCGGCACTCTTTAAATAAATCACGGTACGCCTTGCACTCTTTCACAAAAGTATTGACTTGCACTTTTTCTTGTGCACCTCTCATTGATTTAGGACTTTTCACACTTCTTGTGTTTCCTAATTTTTCTTGGCGTGCCTCGTCCTCCATTCCACTTTTTCCTTGGCCTTGTCTTCTACTTTAGATTTTTTGGACTTTCCACCTTATTTGTCTGAGGGTCAACATTACCCCCCTCCTAGTTGAGTGCCAGCCCCATGGCACTTATTGGGTGGTGAGTCAGATGGTGTTGCTGGGGTAGCTAGGTGGCTTTTTGAGTTTGTATACAAGCCATGTTGGGGGGTGTGTTGGAGGGATTTATGGAACTAAAAAGCCCTTGCATTGGATATGATCTCTGGTGTTGGAGAGATTTATGGAACTGACAGGTCCTTGCATTGGATATGATCCCTAGTGCTAGAGGGATTTATGGACTTGTTGGAGGGATTTATGGAATCAAAAGGCCTTGGAGTTTGGAATGAGCCCTGGTCGAGTCCTAGTCTTGGAGGGATTTATGGACCTATTGGAGGGATTTATGGAATTGAAAGACCCTGGAGTTTGAAATGAGCCTTGGTCTTGGAGGGATTTATGGACCTATTAGAGGGATTTATGGAACTAAAAGGCCCTGGAGTTTGGAATGAGCCCTGGTGTTGGAGGGATTTGTGGACTTGAAAGGCCCTCTGTGGTTGACTGGGGCTGTTGTGTCTGCCCCTTGCTTTGTTGTGCCTACATGGTGACATGTTGCGTAAGATGGGGAGTACATTGCATGGATGATGGGGTCTTTGGAGTTGGTGGTGGGAGCCTTTGTTTGTACCTGGGAAGAAAAGAAGGTGCACTACCTGGGGATGTGTCTGCCTTACCGTGGAGTGCATGGTGCTAGTGTTTGTAGAACTGGGAGATGGGTCTACCTTAGGCAAGTCCTCGATGGTGTCCCACACTTGAGGGCCTAGTTGGTGCATGAGGTATAGTGCAGGGGACTTAGGGTGACAGGTCTAACCGTAGGCGAGTGTTACCTCCCTAGGTGTGTCCTACCCTTGATGTGCCCTAAGCATGAAGGGGGGGGATTTAAAAAATGAGGCTAGGGGGCTAAGGACAGAGCCGGCCGACCAGGGCCATTGGACACACCTAACTTGAGAACCCCTAGATGCAGTGAGTGTGATCGATGTGCAACTTGTGGTGGCAATGTGTAATTTTTTCTTTTCTTTTATTTTTCTTGTCTTGTCTTTCTTTCTTTCTTCTTCTTCTTTTTTTTTTTTTGGGAATAAACAGTTTCTTGAATTTGGTGAAGTAGTACAAGATAATGGATTCATTTTTTGGGTTCACAGGTGTGGGATGGGGAGGTTGGGGGATTTAATGATTTATTAAGGAAGTGCCTACTTAGCATATACCCATTTTGGCCTATTGTGGGAGCTTTCGCTCAACCGTCAAGACCCATGGACCGCTTATTCTTTCAAGCATTCCAAGCAAGCTCTAATGGCCATCTCTCACCTAGCCAACGCGCCGTCAATCCTACGAGTGTAATGAGCTTACCTTAGCGCCGATATGAGTTGCCTCCTCTCTTTCACACACCGGTAGCTCCACGATCCTAGATGCTAGCTCAAGCATCCTCAAACCTCCTCCACCTCCAAGCTCCATCCTCCATAGCCGCGTGCGCAAGAAGAGAGAAGGGGAGAGAAGAAGAAGAAGAGGAGATGGTGAAGAGCTTCACCCTCTTGATCCCTCACTCTTACACACACTCACTTCCTCTCACTCTCACACTCCCTCTCTCAAGAGCACACACAAGCAAGAAGGTGAGAAGGAGAGAAGAAGAAGAAGACTCCTTTTGCCACACACCAAAGAATGATCTCTTATTCACTTTTTGAACTTTATATATACAAACCCTAAAATCCCATGGGCACCCATCCCTTTTTTACATGACCGGCCATTGTGGCAAGGTCCTTTTTTCATTTCCTCTTTTAGCCCCGTGCCTCTAGCCTACACCCGTCTAATATTTTACAATGGGCACAGGAGGGATCCTGGTGCTCTTTTACAAAGATTTTTTGAGTTTTTTGAGGCGCCTTCTCTTTTGAGGTTGCGCTTTTTGCCTCGGTCCATCTTTAGGGGCCGCTTGCGTGTCTTCACTCTTTTTTTCATCTTTCTTTGCTTTTTCTCCATCTTTTGCCATCTTGCCTTGGGGTTAACATTACCCTCCTTCTAGATGGGTGCCAGTCCCATGGCACTTTTGGTGTGGGTGTAAGGTTAAGGGCCACATGTAGACTTAGGGGTTTGTGGAAACTCAAGAACAATGGTCGTTAGAGCAGCTCAATGGATTGCATGGGTGGACGAGGGCCTCCGAAGTTGGTGGTTGGGCGGAAGTGGTACACCTGAAGAAGAAGGTGCGCTGCTCTACCTAGGGGGTACTGTCGTCAGCGTGTTGGTGCTGTGTGCTCGTGCTAGTGAAATGGGGAAGTGGGTCTAACCGTAGGGACCCGGGTGATGTTCCACACTTGAGGACCCCATTCATGCCAAGATGGAGTGGTGCTAGTGGCTTTGGGTGACAGGTCGAACCATAGGGGAGTGTTACTTCCCTAGGTGTGTCCTGCCATTGATGTGCCCTAAGCATGACGTGGGGGATCAAAAAGGGCTAGGGGGTTAGGAGTGGAGCTAGCCGACCGAGGTCACTGGACACGCCTAACTTAAGGACCCCTAGGTGGAGTGATTTTTTCTTTTTTTTTCCCACATTGCAGGATAGTATTACATGAGGAGCAGGACAGCCAAGGCTAGCTCTCGTCATCAGAATGAGGGGGGAGGGCGGGCGGATGGATTTGCGTAAAAATTGATGGCTCTACATGTACCCTTTCAAGTTCATGCATACATGGAGAGAGGTGGTGGATAGGAAGGGGTGGTTGCACCTAGTGAATTGATTGTCGCTCATATCCTCCAGGAGCGCTAGGCAAAATGAAGGTAGAAGGCTAGCCTGCCTCATTAAGCGATCATGGCACAACTATCGATAGCGTTACGATCAAAAAAGAGGGGATGCAAGCCAATTTCTTGCGGTGCCGTAAGTAGGAGTTTAAGGAGCATAAGGTAATTACAGGTGGTTATGAATGCGGGATCTGGGCAGGAGGAGAACTCCGCAAGAAAACACGTAATGGAGGTGGGCAGGCTTCCTAGATAAAAAAAAGTAGAGCGTTTCAAAGGAAGTGGCATTGGCATTGTAGATAACAGGGAAGTCGTGCCTCCCATGGAGGGTGGCGACAAAATCCACACCTACCCTACAGGGATACGCCATAAATGTGGAGTCGTTCCTCTCGTGGGGTAGGGCATTACAAAAAGCCATCCAGGCGAGCATGTTGGTATTACATATTCACCTCCTCCAGAGGGGTTAGCAGTCGTAGCCCCTTACCGTGTGTGGCACCTCGTATATCTTGTCTTCCCAGAATTCGGCCTCTTCCGTGGCCCACAAGGTGGGGGTCCTTGCCCTGTCCTCCAGCCATCTTTGGCCTAGTCGGATGCCAGCCCCCGCTATCACCTCGTCCATCGCCTTGATCGGCAGGACCCTTCTCAAGCTATCAGGCATGAGGAAGCTGAAGGAGAAATGATCCTTTTCCAGTTCTTGCCGTTCCCAGACCACCAGTTCTGCGTGGAATTGCATAGGTAGGTCTTCGGGGCATGGTGGGAGGGGAGCGGATGGCTGCATGACGGGCTTGGCCTGCAGCCGTTTTCTGGCCTCTCCCACCAACTTTTTTCGGTGCTCTTTAAGGATGGCCTATTTGTCCAGGGGCGGGTCGGGTTGTTGCTGATCTTGTTTGTGCGGCGAGGGGGGCTGCGGGATTACATCTTCTTTGAATCTGTTCATGTCAATTTTGAATTTGACTTCCTCCCCCTGCCGGTTTTCTTGTAGTGTTCTTTCCTCAAAGCCGAGGGCATCTGCCTCCTGGAGGGTTAGGCCGGCTAGTAGTAGATACTTCCGCTGCTCCTCTAGGCCTAGCCTTACCTCTGCAGGTTGGGGTGGCATCTGTAGCCCCGCATGCAGAGCTCTGCGTGCGATGCTTAATTTCTTCTTTACCACCTCCAACAGCTCCGTTCCCTCTGGTTGAGTTATATCCAGCAGCGTATTGAGGAAGACTTGTGGTTGGGCAGTGAAGGCTATCTGGATGGCGCCCGCTTTGCTTTCTGCCAAGATTTTTTCCTTCTCCACCAAGGCGAGGCGCCGCACCAGAGCCTTCACCTGTTCCTCATTCTGCGTAGCCCATTCCTCCGCCCTTTTGCTCATTCCTTCCATGCTCTCCCCCTGCTTTTGAGCTAGGGTTACGAGCTTCTGCTCCTAAGCCCTGAGCTCTCTGCTCATGTTGTCTTGTTCTGTCTTCCTGAGACGTAGCTGATTCGAGATAGACTCGATCTTCTTTCGTTGTTGCTCCCTCTCTTGGCTCCTCTCCTCTTCCTTGGCATTCAGCTCCCCCATCATCTGCTCAATGGTGGCATTCTTTGACTCCAATTCCTTATACTTTGACTCTAGTTCCTTATATTGCATCAGGAGGAGTTTGTACTCATGCTGCATCTGCACGAGTTCCTGGTTCTCCTCCTCTAGCCACTGCTTGTAACTTTTTTCCTTATTTTCTTTGGCCTTCAACTCTTGCTTGAGTTTGAAGATTTGGCATTGCTGCATGGTGATGATGTGAGTTTTTTCCAATTGGAAAGCCGCCACTGACTCTTTTTCTGCCATCAACTCAGCCACAACCATCCTTTTCTCCTCCTTCACCCTCTCCAGTTGGGAGAGCAGCTCAACGACATATTCATCGTAGCCGACTGGTGGCGTCATTGTTGTGTGGGTGGGGGTGGTTGAGGCCTCCATGCGCGGGCACTTTTGATCCTGTCTTGATTCAGCATCTGCAACTGGCCTTTTTGGTCCCGTGGTCATCGTCTCTGTGCTTTTCCCTTGGGCCATTTCCTTGCTGATGAAGTATTGCATCCAAGCCACCAGGTTGGACACTTCCAAACTGGTGGGGATGCTAGGGGTGGGTGTAGTGGGTTCAACGGGGGGCGTCATGAGGGTGGGGATGGGATGCAAGGGTGCTTTGCCTTTTCCTTCTGGAACTGTAGGGGGCACAGGTTCTGGGGCCTGCATGCTGGAGCTAGGCCTCTCTTCCCTGGGCTGATTCTAGGCTTCTTGGACTCTTCTTTTTCTTTCCTCCTCGACCTTTTTGCATTCTTCCTCTAGTTTTGCTTTTTCCTCCTGCTCTTCTTTTCTTCTCCTTTCGGCTTCTCGCTTGGATGCCTTTTTAGCCTTCCTTACTTGTTCCGTTGTCTCTTCTTATTCCTACTTCTTCTTCCTTTCTCTCTCCTCTGCCTCCTTGAGGGATTGTCATTTCGATTTCTCCAAGTCCTCCCTCTCCTTTCTACAGCCTTCATCTTGTTTCTTCTTCTTCTGCACTGCTTTTTTCTTAGTCTCCTTAACCTGCTTTTTGCTCTTCTGCTCTTTCCCTTCTTCCTCTGTCTCCGTCCTATCTCTAGACCTGTCCTGGTATTGATGGGGCAGTGATCGGGTGTTTCTCCCTCCCCCTCTTCTACTTCCTTTACGGCCTCCTGGATAAGCGCTGTTAAAATGCCCCCATATGCGATGAATGAGGCTTTAGAGGAAGCCATTTTTCTTTATGCAGCCTTCGACATCAGTGATTCTCCTCCTACTAGTGGCAAGCTTCCTAATGCTAGAGCTCGGGCTGCCTGATCGATAGTCTTGCGCACATAGCCATTCCAGTCGACTTCGTGTAGGGTCTGGGCCACTACATTTTCTAGGATTGGTACGTTGATCCTGTGCATCAGCGCATTATAGCAATGGCTAGAGAAGAGCGCATGTATGAGCTTCGCTTATAGCCTGGTCTCTGCGCCGGGGATGTCTTGGATACTGATGCCATCATTCGTCAGCACATCCTCCTTCCTCATCCCCAGCATGGCATACACGTCCCTCTTTTGCTTCTTTTCCACCTTCAGTTCCAGCCACAGTGCCTTCTCCACCAAGGCCGGGGTTAGATGGCCAGGGTTAGATGGACCAGCATCTACTTAGCATTTTGTCCTCTCCCCACTGTGACAGTGCCACACTCTCCGTCGGGATTGTAGGTCCTGAGGAATTCCACACAGCATGTGTGCTCAGGTTCTCGTGAGAAACTGTCCAGGTACTTTTTGAGGTTGCAACTTTCCACGATGCTCCTGGCTACCTCTTCCTTGGCCACTAATTCTTCCAAATTGTGGATAGTTCGGAATGTCATCTGATTATAGGCGCAGTTCTCCAGGTTGATGTTGTACCGCATTCTCTCTTCCTCTGTGAAGGGGAGTTGGTGGGCTCGGTCCTACTGCGACATCTTTTGTTCCTGTCATAACCATAATTTTTGTTAGTGCTTACGACATAGTAATCGCTAAAATAGAAAAAACTTTATGCTTTTGAATGAGCTCATTGAAGTCTAGTGCAGGTTTACTTTTCAGACTTTGACTTTTTGCCTTTTAATTCAAAGTTTTTGTGTCCTCTTTCCTACCCCATCCATTTTTCACAATGTATGTCTACATACTTCATGGCTTTGATTTGCTTTATTACTTCTGATCTGATTCACCTTACCCCTTCCCATTTTAGTCTGAGAATAATCCTTCCTAGGATGAGGGTTAGAAGGTGTAGGTCTTTCGACATGAACTGCTACTTGTGAAGGAGCCAAGTATAGAAATTGGGGTTGTACTCCAAATGGGCTTCATCATCCAGGTCGGAGGGTTTAATCCCCACTTGAGTGATGTATGTGATAACATCAGTTAGCATGTCGCCCGAGTTAACTCGGCTAGTGATGTGTAACTCTTCTTCAGTCAACAAGCGGCCGAGGTAGGGGTGTCCCCTAATGTGGTCTTCTATAGAACGGCCTCGCAGCATGGTTAACACTCGATATGATATCAGTGCGACGTATGTGGGGTCGTACTTTGCCATTTTGATAGCGCATCGCTGCTTGGCATTGGTCATTACTCAGCATCCTTCAACTTCCCATTGCAGTCTAAGATCGTACCAATGCCTTAAGAACTGGGATTTCGTCTCAGCCAGTTTTGACAACTCTGCCACTTCTTGGTCAGTGATGGTGGAGGTGGTTTGTTGATCATACGACGTGATGAGGCATTGTTTGATTGCCTGCTCTTTTGAGATCTCACCGCTGAGCAACTTAGCAGCGGAGGTAGGGGCTTTTGCAAATGCAAATTCAAACGTTTCCCAAGAACAAGGCATCGTTTGAACTTCGGCTGCAAAGGATTCATCCAATATGTCAAGATTATGGGAGAGAAGGAAGGAGTCTCGCTTAAAGCTTTCTTGCTTGCACAATGGGGGAAGACACACAAGGGTGGAGGCTGAAAACAGTTTTCCTCTTCTTAGTTGTGTAAGCCAAAAGAACTCTAGTACAAAGAAAATAGAAGAACCCTCTATATGGGTCTCAAACCAAACTCAACTAACTAAGGTGGCATACTAACTGAGCCACGAACTAGAGTAGATAAGGATAGCTATCATGTAGCTATTATTCATGGGCGGTGTACCAACCGCATCTACAACTGACAAGTCGGTGACATAAATGCACAACGGTCACCCTGGCGTATCACGAGTGGAGCTCGATATCTCAACACAATAGACCTAAGTTGAGGCGATCGTAGCTCAAAGCTAGCGACACAAAAATAGCGTCCAGTCGTTTAATGCAATCCACCACATCATCCCCTGTTTCCTCAGCTAAATCAACTGCTAGTGAGAGAAAGGATTTTCTCTCGTAAGAGGGCCTAAGGCTTGAGGGGGTGGTTGGGGTTTGGTAGGACTTGAGCCTTTGACTACCGAGAGTTGCTGTGGTAGGACTTTAGGAGCTTGCGATTGGGTCGCTGGGACAGAAGATAGGTTAGCAGCGGCCTCGCGTGATGGCCTATTGCTTTCAGGATGGAGTTGGAAACTCGGATCGTTTCCTGCTTGTAATGATGCTCGAGCTAGCAGTTGTTGATTGGTCTGATAGGCTTGGGTGATTCACATTGGTTCACACGTGGATGGACTCAATGGTTGTGGATTGGGGAAGCTCTACAGTTCGTGGTTTTGAGGTCTTACGATTTTTGGGATGATCGAGCTTGAGGTTGGCACGCGAGTGGTGCTTCTGGCCACGTGGTCCTTAGGTATCCACAGCTAAGCATTGCCCTCATAGTAGCCTTGTGCATGCAAGAGAGCCTTGGGAACCCATCTCTGACTGATTACACGTCTATTTCTGTGGCTACATTTGGGCCTCCTAGGTTTAGAGTTTTTGGCATTCTGAGGGTAGGAGCGTTGACTCCTAGGCGGCTGTTGCGGTTGTTTAGGCATCCATTGGAGGCGGGATTGTGGGGCCTTAGCTTGGGCTGGTATGGGTTGCGGGTGGTGAGACTCGGGGAGTGGCGGTCGCATTCTACCTCCCTCCTTAGAATTGTCTACGGGTATTTCGATCGGTGGTTGGGTGGCCCGGGATGAGGTCGCGCAACCCTTGCTGAAAGCTATAACAATGCGAACGTTGCCTATTGCTAAGGTGGATGCGCTGTGATGCATAGTCGACATTGCAGTGGGTTTGTTTTTTGAAGGTGCATCCCAGCAGTGACTCTGTGCCTGCATTTTTAGTATTTGGCAGCACGTAGAAAAGCATTGGAACAATCTCAAACTTGATAGAAACGGCTGCCTTGCACTTGCCGAGTAGTACATACAGCGGCTTGCATTCTACTCCGTGGATCCCTCAATTGTCTACCGCCCACCACTAAGCGGCTGTGTACTACAATTTCTCTTATCTCGGGTGCCAGAATCAAGTTCTGAATGCCCGAAGGGTTTCGACAAGTTGCGCTAATGCGCGTTTGCCGGTTGGGTCAAATTTCTGACAACTTTGACAAAAAGCTGCATTCGGACCAAGTGGTCCGAATTGCAGGGTCCGAGTGGGTCACTCGGACGGGCCAAATGGCATGGGGTCAAGGGCCGAATCTCCAATTCTAGCTCGGACGGTTTTTACTCGGATGGGCCGAATGGCCGATTTGACCAATTCGGATAGGCTAATTCCGACAGGTCGAACTGCAGTTGGTCGAGGGTCGAATCCCAGGTGTGGCTGAGTTCCGATTTTGGAATTTGGACGGGTCGCTCGGATGGGCCGAATGGCACAAGGCCGAATGTGCCACGTGGTCAAAAAGTTCTAGCTCGGACGGTCCGAGGAGGGTCTCTCGGACGGGTTGACTTGGACAGGCCGAATGGTATAAGGCCGACTAGGGTTTCGACCGAGTGGCCGAATGGCAAGGGGTCGAAGGCCGATTCTGGGCCTCGGCCCAGAAGCAATAGCTCGGACGGGCCGAAAACGGCGTGACGAAAACAGCGCGATGCCGATCTTGCCCGATTCTTATGATTTACTCAACCATTATAAGCACAAACCTCCAGATACCATCTAGGGGGTTTGAGGGAGGGATTCATATACCTGAATGGATCGGTGAGTGCATCAGTGCTGCGATCGAATCACACGGCTTGGGGCTTTCTAGCTCTCTCTCTCTCTTTCTCTCACACTGAAATGGTACAAATGAGTTCTCTTTTGGCCTCCCGGTTCTTATATGCCCTCCCAGCTGTGGCGTTGACACCCCTGATCCCTCTCTTGTCGATCTTAGTCCTCACTAGCAAGCATTTTGCGGATTTGCACGACTTTTTCCTTGTTTTTCCCTTGTTTCGAAATAGTGAACCCTACCCTTTTCCGGTTCGATCTCCTAGCTCTAACCTACGCTAAATGCAACAAAAATCGAAGGCAAAAAATTGGAATAGATTCTCCATGCTTTCCAATCATCAAACAACCAAAATATCCCAAATACTTACTTGTTCCGAAGATTAAAAGCACCCAACTTCCTACCTATCTCAAGCTCCATTTCGGGGATGAATACCCTACTTCAATGCTCGATGTGAGGTGTGCAAGTGCTCAAGCTTGAATCCGTTGGTCCCGGCAACAATGGAACCAAAATGTGGGAGCATTCGCTCAACTACCAAGACTCACGGACCGCTTATTCTTTCAAGCGTTTCAAGCGAGCTCTAATGGCTATCTCTCACCTAGCTGACGCACCGTCGATCCTACGAGTGTAGTGAGCTTACCTTGATGCTCGATCGAGTACCCTCCTCTCTCTTGCACTCTGGTAGCTCCACGATCCTAGATGCTAGCACAAGCATCCTCAAGCCTCCTCCATCTCCAAGCTCCATCCTCCATAGCCGCGCACGCAAGAGAAGAGAAGGAAAGAGAAGAGAAGAAGAGGAGAGGAGATGGTGAA
The DNA here is from genome assembly GCF_053477565.2 of Lygodium microphyllum. Lineage (NCBI taxonomy): Eukaryota > Viridiplantae > Streptophyta > Polypodiopsida > Schizaeales > Lygodiaceae > Lygodium > Lygodium microphyllum. Next base: position 5,252,616 of record NC_141141.1, on the reverse strand, counting down.
GAGCTTCACCCTCTTGATCCCTCACCCTCACACACACTCACTCCCTCACACTCTCACACTCCCTCTCTCAAGAGCACACAAAAGCAAGAAGGAGAGAAGGAGAGAAAAAGAAGATGACTCCTTTTGCCACACACCAAAGAATGAGCTTCTCATTCATTTTTCAACTTTATATACAAAACCCTAAATCCCTTCCGGGCGGTCATCCCCTTTTCCTTTTTTACATGGCCGGCCGTTGCCTAGGCCCTCTTTCCCATTTCCCACCATTCTAATTTTACCCTATTCCCACTAATGCATACACTTTGCACAGAAGCGAGCCTAGCACTCTTTTACACAGATTTGGGGACGCTCCCATATTTTAATGGTGCGCCTTTTCCTCTTTTGTTGCCGTGGCCCAACACCGAAGCCTCTTGAGGGTCGTGTCCGAATATTTGAATTTTTCAGGGATTGGTTGCAGTCAAGGCGCCTTTTTTGCTCTTTTTCCTTCTTCCCAGTTTCCGCTCCTCTGTGCTGCGGTAACGTAATCGGAAACATGGTAACAGCATCGAAGTAAGGGATTCATCCCCAAAATAGAGCTTGAGATAGGTAGGAAGCTGGGTGTTTTTGATCTTCAAAACAAGTAAGTATTTTGTGTTATTTTGTTTGTTTGATGATTAGGAAACATGGAGAAATCAGTTCAGTATTTTGCTTTCGATTCGTGTTGCATTTAGAGTAGGATAGGATTAGGAAATTGCACTGGAGAAGGGTAGGGTTTACTATTGCAAAACATGGCAAACAAGGCAAAAAATCGTGTAAAAATGGCAAAAAGCTCGCTTGCGATGCTTAAGAGTGGTAAGTGAGTGATTTGGGGCATCAACACCATACCCGGGAAAGGGTATAAGAGCCAAAAGGCCAAGGAAACACTCTTTTGCAACAGTTCAGTGAGAAAGAGAGAGAGAGAGAGAGAGAGAGAAAGAGAGAGAGAGCTATTGGCCAATTCGATTCGATCGCACCAACGACGAGCCCGTCACTCCATCTAGGTATATGAATCCCTTCTCTTACTCCCCTAGGTCAGATCTAGAAGGTTATGCCTGGTATGATTGAGTGAAGCACGAGAAACGATCAAAATCGAGTTTCCGCTGTTTACGTGCGCCGTGCTCGGCCCGTCTGAGTGACCACTCTTGGGCCGAGTCCTAGAATCGGACCTTGGCCACGTGTCAAATTTGGCCCATCCAACTAAAACCCTAATCAGCCCATCCGACTCTATAGTTCGAACCATGGACAAACTCGGCCCTTGGCCACGTATCAAATTTTGCCCTCGGCCCACTTGCCTCGGTCCGTCCAAACAACCTTATCCGAGTCAACTGCTCGGCCCGTCTGAGTCCACCCTATCCAAGTCCTCGGATTCGGCCCATGCGCCTCGGCCTATCCGAGTGACCCATTCAGACCCTACAATTCAGACCAGTTGGGCCGAGTGTAGATTTTTGCCAGATCTTCAAAAATTTGACCTGACCTGGCTAGGACTTAGTAGCTCAGACTGTCGAAAGCCCGTAGGGCGCTCAGAACTTGATTTTGGCACTCGGAATAGACAAAATAGGAGGGCGCTACTGCTTAGCAGCTAGGAGTGGGCAGTTGCGAGACCTAGAGGCTTAGACACGACCCATTGAGTTGTAAGGCATGATCGGACCAGAAATGAACGAGGCAACATCTTATGGAAACCCTAAACCCTGACAAGACGGCCAGAAAGTTGACCAACAAGCCTATTCGGCCCAAAACAACGCGAGAGTGCGTAAGTCGACTAGGAAGTGGTTGCTGCACTCACCCTGAATTTTTACACTTGAAGCACACTTAAGGAAACTAAAAGCCTGATTGAGCACAAGTGCACAAGGAAAGACACATTGAATGGCCATGAATTGAGGATTTTATTAAATAACTGAAGGAATTCACCCAGATAAACCACTCAAGGAACCCACCAATAGGAGAGAACCTAATACAGAGACAAACCATCAACGCTCAGAGGTAGGACCAAGAAAGGGACGTCGACGAAGTGGATCTGACGAGCCTACTGAACCTAATCAATAGCTTGGTGGAGCATGACAACTCGACAATGGCAGAAGAAAGTCCAGACCATAGATACAATGAGGAATTCGACTTAGGAGCCTTTCCAGATGCAGTTCAGCAGAGCTGGTCAGTAGTTACGATGCTCACGCTTGGTACGAGCACCGCGGTAGGATGGCGGACGATATCATTGCAGATCTAGAAGAGGAGAGAAAGCTGACCTGCAAGGCATTGCAAAGCATGGCTGAGTACAATAGGGATCAGAAGGCGAGGAACCAAAGGTAAGGCATGGAGTTGCGAGAGGTGTAGCGGGTACTGAACTTCTGGCAAGAATCGAACGGACCATGAGAGGGCACTAGAAGGAGACTTAACACTGAGTGAGCTTCTGATGAAGTGAGTGCTCGATAACATGGATGCAAAGAAAAGTGCCACAGCTCTAGCAACATCGCTGCTCGTAGGATTAGGAGCAAACCAAGGCTCAAAGAGCTAGGCTAAAATCCCTATTGTTGCCAAGCAACTCGATAAGTAACAGCCCCATGACGATCCCTACAGCTTTGTCGAGCAGTTCGAGCAAGTCTACGAAGCCAACGGCCTCAATGACCTGACTCAACACTCGCGAGCATTTGGGCTTTGCTTGGGCGACAAGGGTAGGATGTGGTATACGAGCTTAGATAACGCGGAGCGAGCCAACTTTGATGGCCTCAAGGATCTCTTCATTAAGAGATTTTTCAAGCCCGGATACTCCGATAATCTACTAGTACGCTTGATGAATGTCAAGCAGAAAGAGAAGGAGGACATTCGCGATTACGTGACCCATGTACGAAGTCTCTTCAAGAGAATCCCTACTGGGGAGCAATCGACTAAAAGAGTAGTGTCAACTGTATTCATCAGCAGAATCCAGAATGAGGAACTGTACAAGGCTTTGGTAGGCAATTTGAGCTTGCAACGGGATGTGCTAGCCAGGGTCTTTGAGGAGGCCATCCGAGTTGACAACCAGTTGAAGGAGCGGAGCTCCAGGAGCACAAACCTAGAGGAGGCCAACTTGCGAAGCTCAGAGAGAGCAGCAGTCTCGAGTGAGCGATTAGCACCATCAACCCAGGATAAGGGAAAAACCACCGAAACGAATCAAGACTTGGCTGACGTTAGAATGGAACTGGCCAAGCTGCAAGATATATTGAGATGACCAACACGCCCACACATCCAATGCGTGTACTATGGCAGGAACCACTTGCTAGCCAAGTGTCAAGATCCTAGGTCACGACCTTGCGCTAACTGCGGTAGGTTCGGTCATGACATCGCACATTGTAGACTGCCAAGGAGACTTCCATACTCACAACCATATGGCCAGCTTTACCTAGTGAACCGGCTGCAGCCATTTTTAGGAAGGGGAGTCCCATTGGCCCTCCCTGCGCCCAACGACATCAAGCCAGCCATTCCTAGGATGGAAATAAATCCCACAGGCATTCCTAGGCCGTCTGGTCCTTACGTAACCCACCCATAGAGTGACACTCCTATCCACTATGTGGAAGAACCAAACGAGGAGGAAGCTTACATATGCTCTTACATTTCGCATGACGACAAGGGCAACGCTGTCCTCATGGACTATCGCCCAGTCCCAGTGATGGTGTTAGGTAGAGGACGAGGTAAGGGCCTAGGAGGGCAGGCACAAGACCCAATCACTTGTTGGACCTATGGCCACCCAGGTCATGTCTCATCACACTGCCTTGAGAGAGAGCAACAATACAGAGATAAGGCTGACCAAAGGTGCGCTGAGTGCGGAATCACCCATCTTTTTGTCGACTGCCCAAGGAGAAAACCATCACCTAGTTCAACCAATGAGCCGTCTGTCCCATTGGGGTTGTTCGGTATCGAGAACCACGATGGCGAGGCCACGGCTATCCCATTGTAGGTCATGACCTGTGCCCAAACGAAGCAGGCTGGCATCTCAGTGCCAGGACCTAGCAATTTGGATGTAGTCTCGATAGGGAAGAAGAGCCGTAGACAGGGGAAGAGGAAGTCGGAAGATAAAATTGTCAAGAATCGCGTGGTGGAGGGGATTGCTCAAGATGCTGCGCCGAACACACACAGAATGCACAAGGAGAAGCTCACTCAAGAGACAAGAAGAGAGATGGAGGCCAAAACGTTTTCTTGCTGATTTCTTCTTCTTCTTCCCCACACTTCACAATGTACACAAAGTATAGATAAGATACAAGATAAAAGGAAAGTGGCCTACTAAGTCAAACAATGCATAACCGACTACACTAGTCGACTGGTGCTATAACTATGCCAGCTGTAAATAGGTGTAACAACCTGAATATAATAAGTAGTGAGTCAGTGGCCATGTGAGAGTCATAATGACCACCGACGTGCTAAGTGTAGACGTGTGGACCCATCTAACCAGGCGGTCCATCATCAATGTCCACATATGTTGAGCTTGTCATCTCAACACTCCCCCTCAAGCTCAACTGCATCTCTGCAACTCCAAGTAAGCTTCGAAACTTTTGAAGCTTCTCTGTACCCAATGCCTTCGTGAAGATGTCAGCTATCTGATCCTGTGTGCTGACATACACCAAGTCAATCTCACCTGCTAGTACCTTCTCTCTCACAAAGTGGTAGTGTACCTCAATATGTTTTGTCCTGGCATGGAACACAGGGTTTCTAGCCAACTGTATACTGCTCATGTTGTCACAATAAATGACAACTAGACCTTCCACCTGCACATTCAAATCAGCCAATAACTTTTGCAGCCATACTACCTCACATGCTGCAACAGCAGCACCTCTATACTCAGCCTCTGTACTCGACAAAGCAACTGTAGATTGCTTTTTGCTGCTCCAAGCAACTGCTGCACTACCAAGAGAGAACATGTATCCGCTGGTAGATCTTCTATCTGACATACTACCAGCCCAATCTGCATCTGTGTATCTAAAAACATGTACATCTGTACCTGCCTCATAGAAAAGTCCATAATGTAATGTGGACTTGACATATCTCAATATGCGTCTCACTGCATCCAAGTGTGGTTTTCTAAGTACTTGCATAAATTGACTCACAAGACCAACAACATAGCTCAAGTCTGGCCTTGTAATAGTCATGTAAATCAAACTCCCCACTATCCTCCTGAACATAGTACGGTCTTCTATCTCATCCCCAACATCAGCACTCAGCTTTACATTCTGCTCCAACGGGATTGAAAGTGGTTTGCATGTTGTCATACCATACTTGGACAACATATCCAAGCCATACTGTCTTTGGGACAGCCATATACCATCATCACATCTGACCACCTCAATGCCAAGGAAGTACCTTAGCTCACCTAGATCCTTCATCTCAAACTTCATCTTCAAACAACCCTTGACTTCAGCAATCCCACTATCACTATCACCTGTAATAATCAAGTCATCCACATAGATGACTATGATGACCAAACCTGTATCTCCTTTTCTCACATAAAGTGAGTGATCAGCATCAGAAACATAAAAACCAATATTGACAAGATACTCTCTAATCTTGTCAGACCATGCTCTAGGTGCTTGCTTGAGCCCATAGAGTGCCTTCTTCAATCTGCACACATACGTGGGATGCTCTAAATCTTCATAACCTGCTGGCTGATCCATATACACTTCTTCCTGCAAATCACCATGCAAGAAGGCATTCTTTACATCCATTTGCTGCAACCTCCAACCTTTGGCTGCTGCCAAAGCAATCACACATCTGACAGTTGCCATCCTAGCAACTGGACTGAAGGTTTCATCATAATCTATGCCATATGTCTGGGCATAGCCTTTTGCAACCAGCCTAGCTTTGTACCTGCTAATAGAACCATCTGCATTGTGCTTAATCTTATAAACCCACTTACATCCAATAGCTTTCTTTCCCTTTGGCAATGATACTAGATCCCAAGTCTTATTAGCCTCTAATGCAGCCATCTCCTCATCCATTGCTGCATCCCAATGAGCATGACCAACAGCCTCCTCAAAACATGTAGGCTCAACATCCTCAACTAGTTTCACCATATAAGCATAATGGTGAGCTGCATAACCTTCAAAACCAAATCTTTTAACAGGGTATCTCACCCTGCTAGACCTGCGTACCACTGGATCACTCAATGGAGTCTTTGCATCAGCCCGTGCTCTCTGCACACCTGGAGTTCTCACTGAAGGAATGCCAAGCTCATCATCTAAGCTCTCTGAGCCACTGGAGTCTCCATCAAGAACTGCATCAATGCCTTCTGACACTTTATTCTTTCCTTTGTCTTTACCTGTAGTGCTACTAGATGCACCTGAAGATGTAGAGGTACTCCTTAGTCTCCCAGACCAAGGACTACTAGATGATGTCTCTGGTCCACTAAGAGTCCGTGATTCTTGCTTTTCAGCCTGCACATGAGTGTCATGATCATCATCAACATCCAATGCATCACCACTAGATGCATACCAGCTGCTCATTTCATCAAAGATGACATCCCTTCTCACTCTGAACTTACATGTGACAGGGTTGTAACAACGATACCCTTTCTGCTCTAAAGAGTATCCAATAAAGACACACTTTTCAGCCTTTGGATCCAGTTTCTTCCGCAACTCATCTGGCACATGAACATACGCAATGCAGCCAAATACTTTCAAGTGTGAAACATCAGGCTTCTTACCTGTAAAATATTTTTCGGGGGTCATACCATGAACTGCAGCTGTGGGGGTTCTGTTCATAATATAAATAGCAGTATGAACAGCCTCAGACAAAAAATGCTTAGGCATATTCTTTTCAGCCATCAAGGCGCGTGCAACTTCTGCAATATGCCTGTTTTTCCTTTCTGCAACCCCATTTTGCTGTGGGGTATACCTGCATGTGAACAGTCTCTTTATCCCATGAGACTTCAGAAAATCACTGAACTCATTTGAGAGGTACTCTCCCCCTCCATCTGACCTCAGGCACTTTACTTTCAAGCCTGTTTCTCTTTCAACTGCAGCCTTGAAAGTTCTAAAGTGCTCAAACGCTTCACTCTTTTCCTTCATAAAATATACCCACAGCTTTCTAGAACAATCATCAATGAATGTGACAAAGTATGAACTGCCTCCAAGAGATACATTTTGTGTAGGCCCCCAAATGTCTGTATGTACAACATCAAGAATATTTCTGCTTACATCTCTATCATGTGAAAAAGGTTGCCTTGCCTGCTTACCAAACTGACATGCTTCACATACCTTCTGAAATTCTGCAACTCTAAATGTAGGCAAACCTGTAACTAACCCTTTGGACTGCATTAGTTTCAGCCTTTGTACATTTGCATGTCTAATGTGTTTGTGCCAAATTTCAATGTCTGCAACAACACCTTTTCCTTTGGCATACATAGCAGCATTCATAGTAGGAATTCCGGCATCTAGAGTGAACATACGTCCAACTCTACTTCCCTTTGCTACCAACCTGCACTTGTCATTGAAGTCTTCTACAAAGCAGCCCTTTGCATTAAATCTGACTTGCAGCCCTTGCTCTACCATTTGACCGACTGACACCAAATTCTTTGTAATAGATGGCACATGTAATACATCTGAAAGACTCTTTGTCTTACCATCATGTAAGGACAAGGGAACTTTTCCAATGTGTGAAATTGGGTGGCATGAGTCATCACCCATCTGCACATAACCTGCATTCTGCAAATCCTGCATCTCTCCAAACCATTCTGCATGGCTGGTCATATGATTGGATGCACCTGAATTGACATACCAAACATCTTCATGTGTTCCCTTTCCTGTAACAGCATTCAGCATATGCTGCATAACAAACAAACGTTCATTTTTTTCTTCATTCTGTCGTGAAGACGATGCATAGTTTCCTTGCTGCAACTTACCACTCCGAATATCATCTTTCTTGGCATAACATTGGGCTGCAATATGACCTGTTTTGCCACAGTAGTGGCACACAATACCAGAGTTGTTAGAACCTTTGCTCTGCCATCCACCTCTTCCTCTAAAGCTCCCCCTGCCTCTAAAGTTACCACGACCTCCTGAAACCTGCATATCGCCAAATTGCTGATTCAATCTATTTTGCTGGTTATCACTACCATGTCCTGTACCACAGCCTCTTGAAGAGAACCTACCATGTCCCCTTTCTGAATTGGAGTAGAAAGCCTGGACCTGTTCACCACTTCTTTCAAATGTCTCACTCTGCATGTTGATTTCTTCAGTGATCATTAGAGAGACCAACTCATCAAAATCTGGAAATGGCTTTCTGACATATACGGAAGTTACAAAAGACTTCCAAGCCTTTTCATTGTTAAGTCCACCCAAGGTAGACGACACCAAATCATCATCATCGGGCATTGCATCAATCGCTGCTAATGCATCTGCAATGCTCCTTACCTTCAATGCATACTCATTGATAGACATCTTCCCTTTCTTCAATGTATTCAACTCTTGCTTGAGTTGAATCTTTCGTGCCTTTGTATTTACAGAAAACATACTTTCAAGTATGGTCCAAGCTGCATATGCATTCTTTGCATTTCTAATGTGTCCCAACATATTATTGTCAATTACTGCAGACAACCAATACATCACCTTCTTGTCTTTTGCATTCCATTCCTTTCGTGCCTTTATCTCTTCTGCAGTTGGAGGATCACTCACCTCCGGCTCCTTTTCTTCACCTGAAACGAACTCGTAGAGGCCTTTTCCAATAAGAAAGTTCGTGGCACGGAACTTCCATGAAGGGTAGTTGTTCTTGTCAAGCTTCTCAATGATGGGGCTTCCACTGTTCTCTGCCATTATCACAAGAATAATACCAAACAGCAAGCAAATCTTCTGCAATCCTCGACTTGTAGTGCACAGCAATACACTAGACAGCCTTTTTCACTGTCTGCTCAACAATACATGCAATCTGCAACCTGTTTGCAGATAAACCTCGTGTTTACTCACTGGTAAACACCTTTAATCTTACAGATCTGAAATCTGTAACCTGCGCACTCACTGTCGGTCGATACAACTGAAGTCACAGTGTACCCTGAAACTGCTGTTCGCAACTTGCGGCTCTAAAACGGGCCCTGAAACGGCCTCAAATGCCCAAAATAACTGCGGGTAAGCCCTAAAGGGCTTGGCTGCAGAATATACAGTGCTCTTCGCGCACACCAAATCTCACTGCAATCTGAGATTTTTGCTCTGCCCTGCTTCCGGTGCCTCCACAGGCACTATCCAAGAGAAAGAGTGGAAGGATGGGAGAGCTTCTTACCCGTGGCTTGCTTGCTCGAACCTTGCTTCTTCCCCTTTTCTTCAACCTTCGAAATCAGCCTCTCTCAGTGGTGCGGCTCTGATACCATGTCAAGAATCGCGTGGTGGAGGGGATTGCTCAAGATGCTGCGCCGAACACACACAGAATGCACAAGGAGAAGCTCACTCAAGAGACAAGAAGAGAGATGGAGGCCAAAACGTTTTCTTGCTGATTTCTTCTTCTTCTTCCACACACTTCACAATGTACACAAAGTATAGATAAGATACAAGATAAAAGGAAAGTGGCCTACTAAGTCAAACAATGCATAACCGACTACACTAGTCGACTGGCGCTATAACTATGCCAGCTGTAAATAGGTGTAACAACCTGAATATAATAAGTAGTGAGTCAGTGGCCATGTGAGAGTCATAATGACCACCGACGTGCTAAGTGTAGACGTGTGGACCCATCTAACTAGGCGGTCCATCATCAATGTCCACATGTGTTGAGCTTGTCATCTCAACAAAAATCACACTAAAGACGGAGAGTGTTACAACTCTGCCCGCTGGAAAGAAGGTCTTCGACGTAGAAGCAGAGATGTTAGCCCCTAAGACGGCCGAAAAGGGAAGCTCTAAGGTAGGGGAATACCCGCAACCGAAGCGACAATTAGAGGCCATAGAGAAGGTGAGAGAATGGGTGAAGGAAACAACCAAAGTTAAGAGAGGCAACTGCACCACAAGCGGTACCGCTAAGGCCAAGCCTTAGCGCTGCTACAGGGCCACGGTTCAATCACAGCCATTGGCTAGGACAATCCAAGTTAGGAGAGAGACGAACACCCAATGATCTCCTGACCACACTAGTGACCACCCCTGTGACACTCAGTCTGGGAGATCTGCTTAGGCAGCACCCCACCCTATGGCAGGGCCTTAAGCAGTGGGTTGAAGGGACACAAGAACAGGTCACGACAGACCCTCATGACCAGGAGGCAGAAATGCAAATATGGAGTTTGACGCTGCACACTGCACCTAAGTCCTTGCACGTCAATGCCTTTTGGGAAGGCTCCGAGATACATGCAATCTTGCTAGTTTTAGCCCTAGGCGACACAACGAGGAAGGGAATCATAGACACGGGAGCCGGGGTTAGTGTGCTTAGCCACACAGTGCTTCAGAATTGGGAAAACCCACCTGTTGAGACTGCCAGGTTTAATGTCACAATAGCGAACGGTATGAGAGTTAAGCCATTCGGGGTGCTTAAGAATTGGCCAGTGAAGATCGCAGGTGTCCAGTTCTCCATTGAATTTATAGTCATGAAGGGAGTGGACTACGACATCCTATTAGGCCGCCCCTAGATGCGCAACGCTAGGGTCATCAAAGATTGGGGTAATGCCTTGATCTTCCTTGGCAATAGGACGGATGCTGTGAGAGTGGAGATGGACACTTGGAAGACATCATCCGTCAACTTAGATGCCATCTTTGCTATGCTCAAGGGTAATTATCAAGCCAAGAAGTCCTACGGGCCCTTGACCAGGTATATCCCATGCCCAGAGGACGAGCAGAATTGGATACATGTCCTTGCTGCAATCGACCTGCCGTTCTCTGATCATGAAGCATATGAGCAAGCCATCAAAACAATCGGCAAAGCTCACGACACACCCTCCGTGCCAGTGTGCATGGTGGCAGGAAGCCTTCAAGGGAAGCCAAAGCCCGTCAACTCCCACGTTCCAACCAACAAAAGGGAACTCCAGGAGATACTAGAATATCTATCGGACAAGCTAACTGAAAATCCAGCTACAAATCTCAAACCACTCGAGGATCTCTTAGATGAATCCAAGAGGCAATGGACCAGAGTGCATGACTTAAACCTCATGTATAATTGGGCCTTGGTGCCTGACCAACGACCAAGGATAGACCGATTCCTAGGAGATGACGAGCAGTCTGATGAAGGAAATTATAACAACGAATACAAAGACTGCCAATCCTTCAATGATGAAAGTGAGGGTGAGGTAGATACTATGGAATACGACACTGAAGGACAAGAAATAGAGTAAATACGAGCAGACTCCAAGCCGCAGAGAAAGAGTATCTTTCGGAGGGAACGAGGAGTCATGAGCATGGAATGTGACTGTACCTAGTTGGAACACGTAGGAGCCATAGACCTCGAGCAAGCGGGACTTAGCCCAACCAAGAATGATGTCAGTATTGAGAACTGAATCACCATCTGAACTACGCCCACCAGGAGAAACCACCTCTTCTAGCGAAGGAGGGGGATTTGACTCTAAATTAGAGGTTAGCTCGGAGAGTGATCCATAGATCCCTAGGCCGCCCATAACCAAATGCACCAAGGGAGACCTACTGGTCCACCTGAGGCACAGGCGATTGAGACAGGAGAAGGCAAAGCAACTCAGGGAGGCCCGAACGGAGGAACAATGGAAACCGCAAGATCTCCCTAAACGATTCACGAAATTCAAAAAGGGGAATAGGGTGGTAGTGCTATTAGGTGCCAAACATCAAGCACAAACAAGCGAACAGCCAGGGTCAAGGAGGTGGACCTAGCCCAAGAGGGGAAACCACCCTGACCAGTCTTCATTGCTGATGATTTGACTAATGAAGAAGAAATGAGTCTTATCGCTCTCTTGCGAGAGTACATAGACGTGTTTTCTTGGTCCTTAGGAGAGCTTAAGGGGGTAGACCCAAGTCTCATGACCCACAACATACCCATGACGCCGGATGCAATACTAGTCAAGAAGCAACCGTACCCTATGAATCCTAAACATGCGCATGCTGTCAAGGAGGAGATTGATAAGCTAATGAGAGCAGAATTCATTTATGAAATTGAGCACACGGACTGGGTATTGCCCATACTCATCGTGATGAAGAAAAATGGAAAAATCCAACTGTGTGTCAAATACAAGAAGGTGAATGCTGCTACCAAGAGGGACAACTATCCATTGCCGTACACCGAGCACATGCTGGAGAGAGTGGTAGGCAAGGAAGCCTACAGTTTCTTGGATGGCTTCTCAGGGTACAACCAGGTACAAGTGCATCCTGTTGATAGGCATAAGACTGCCTTCGCCTCTGAGTGGGGTGTCTTTGCTTATATAGTCATGCCCTTCGGGTTGACTAATGCCCCTGCCACTTTCCAATGCCTCATGTGCACCATCTTTAAGGACATGCTTCGCAAGGAGTTAGAAGTCTTTGTCGATGACCTCTGTGTCCACTCAACACTTAGACAAACTCCGAGCAATCTTTAAGCAGTGTCGTTTATACCGCCTCTCCTTGAACCCCTTAAAGTGCCAGTTTTGGGTGAAGTTAAAGAACGGCATTGCCACTAACTTCTCGAAGGTCAGGGTCATTGTTGACCTTCCACCCCCGAGCAATTACAAAGGAGTTCAATGCTTCCTAGGCCATACCGGGTACTATCGGCAGTTTGTACTCAATTATGCGCTGATCACCAGACCATTGTACAAGCTGCTTATAGTCTTCGAATGGACTGAAGTATGCTAAAGGGCATACGAAGAGTTGAAGAAGGCTCTAACCACAACACCAATCCTACGAGCCCCCGATTGGACCATCACCTTCCACGTGCATATCAACGCTTCTAAGTTTGCCGTGGAGGCAATGTTGTGCCAGCCTAGCGAACACAATTTAGACTATCTAGTGAGCTTTGCTAGCAAAAAACTCACTGAGACAGAAATGAATTACTCAACGATGGAAAGAAAAGGACTAGCCATGGTATTTGCAGTGAAGAAATTCTGGCATTACCTCTTGGCCACGCCCTTCACTTTTTTGTGGACCATCAAGCCTTGCTATATCTAGTAAACAATCCTTGTGCTATAGGATGCATAGCTCGATGGCTCCTTCTGCTCTTAGAGTTCAACTTCTCTGTAGTGGTACGAAAGGGAAAGCAGCATTACAGGCTAATCACATGCCGCGCGTCCCCACCGGAGAAGCCACTGGACAAGGTGTTTTTGATAAACTGCTCGACACCCATCTGTTTAACCTCTCCAGCGAGAGAGACCTGTTTAAGGCTGATCTAACACCATATTGGACAGATGACATAGTCCAAGTGCTTGAGCACGGACTGCCTGACCGACCAATAGAAAAAGCCCAGCTTAGGCAATTAATCCTTAAGATCCAGCCCTATCAGCTGATTATAAGCCAACTCTACAGGCTGGGACAAGACGGATTGTTGCGCAGATGCGTGTGCGAATATGAGATGCACGATGTGCTCTCAGAAGCACACGGCGGCATTGCCGGGGGGCACTTTAGTGGAGACACAACATCACGAAAAGTGTTGCAGTCTCAACTGTGGTGGCCCACGCTTTTCCGTGACGCAACACGATTTGTCAAGCACTGTGATGAGTGCCAGCAGTTGAAGGTCCCAATTCGCAAAGATCGAATGGAATTAACCCTGGTTATTGCTCGACAATCCTTCGAAAAATGGGAAATTGATTTCATTGGACCCGTCAGTCCTAGAGCACAGTATTCGCGGGCTAAGTACATCATTGTGGCCACTGATTATCTCACTAAGTGGGTAGAACCACGAGCCACACAAAAAAACGACGCTAGAACAATAGCTAAGTTCTTATGGGAGCAAGTAATCTCATGATTCGATTGCCCCATCGAACTGGTTAGTGACCAAGGCACGCACTTCATCAATGAAGTGATCACACACCTCCTATCCACCTTCCTCATCATCCATCACAAATCCTCGCCGTACTACCCTCAGGAAAAAATTTAGGATAGCAGCACTCTTGGGTCCCAAGGGGGAGACCGAATATGCAGATGGAAATGTTATCTTGTCTATGCTTGCATTGTTTGGAAAAATACAATTGGTTGTTGATTGATCAAACAACACCCTAAATGCTTTTACATTCAACTAATTGTTGGATTGTGGTTTGGATGATTATTCCAAGTGCTTGTGATTTATGGTAAATTCATGGTAGGGGTCTATGATGACAAGTTGCCATGGGATAAAGGAATGTTTTCTTGGAAGATGATATTAGGCTGATTGCCTTGATTGTGTTTGATTCTTAATTGGATTAATTAAGGAAATTATATTTTTACACGGGTGGATCATCTCCAAGGTCACTGCATTTCAACCTGAGAAGGACACTACTCGATTCATCGACCGAAAGTCAAGTGGTGAAAAGGCCAACCACAGAAAGTGTGTCTCATTCCTAGGCCACTTGGGGTCATGTGGAGCTCTAGACACCCCTTGCCTAGTCTAGAATAGAGTTGAATACTGATGTGAGCCCAATGTCTTTTGATCGTTGTGCATTTATGTCACCGACTTGTCAGTTGCAGATGCGGTTGGTACACCACCCATGAATAATAGCTAGATGACAGCTATCCTTATCTACTCTAGTTCGTGGCTCAGTTAGTATGCCACCTTAGTTAGTTGAGTTTGGTTTGAGACCCATATATAGGGTTCTTCTATTTCTTTGTATGAGAGTTCTTTTGGCTTACACAACTAAGAAGAGGAAAACTGTTTTCAGCCTCCACCCTTGTGTGTATTCCCCCATTGTGCAAGCAAGAAAGCTACAAGTGAGACTCCTTCCTTCTCTCCCACAATCTTGACAGGCACTGCTTGTGGCATAGTAGCCTCGGTCAACTTAGGCTGAGCGGTGACATTGGCGTGCTTATGCTGGAGAGATCATCGATCTCATCCTCCGTGATGGGTTCAACATCTTTGAGGTGCTGTTCAGCCTCCCTCACCCATTCCTTAACCTTTTCTATGGCCTCCAATTGTCGCTTGGGGTGTGGGTATTCCCCTATCTTAGCGCTTCCCTTTTCTGTTGTCTTAGGGGCTGAAGTCTTGGCCTTCGCATCTGGGACTTTCTTCCTAGCAGGTAAAGTCGTAGCACTCTCGGTCTTCAATGCGACCTTAGCGTCCGATTTCTTCTTTTTCCGCATGCGGCTTTTCTTTCCTATTGAGGCTGCGTCCAGATTGCTAGGTCCTAGCAGAGAGATGCCGGCCTGCTTGATTTGGGCTCGGGTCATAACTCGTAAGGGAATAGGTCTGGCCTCCCCATCAAGGTTTTCGACACCAAATAGCCCTAATGGGACGGATGGCAAATTAGCTACTCTAGAGGACGGCTTTCGCTTTGGGCAATCAATGAAAAGATGGGTGATTTCGCACTCTGCGCACCTTTGGTCAGCCTTGTCCCTGTTTTGCTGCTCTCTTTCAGGGCAGCGTGATGAGACATGACCGTGGTGTTCGCAAGTCCAACAAGTGACTGGATCCTGTGGCTGCCCTCCTAGGCCTCTACCCTATCCTCGTCCTAACGCCATCATCGGCACGCGTCGATAATCCATGAGGACCGCGTTGCCCTCGTCGTCATGCGAGACGTAAGGGTATATGTAGGTCTCTTCATCATTTGGCTCCTCCACGTAATGAACTGGAGCATCGCTCAGTGGGTAGGTCACATAAGGACTAGGCGCTCTAGGAATGCCGGTGGGATTTATGTCCATTCTAGGGACGACTGGTTTCATATCATTAGGCATGGGTAGAGCCAATGGCGCTTCCCTTCCGAAGAATGGCTATACGGCCTGTTAGCTAGATAAGACTGGCCGTAGGGTTGCGAGTATGAAAACCTTCTTGGTGGTCTGGATTGTGCGGTATCATGGCCGAACCTCCCACAGTTAGCACAAGGTCTTGACCTAGGGTCTTGACACTCGACCGGCAAGTGGTTTCCGCCATAGTACACACACTGGATGTGCGGGCGCGTTGGTCGTCTCAGCATGTCATGTATCTTGGCTAATTCCATCTTGACCTCCGCCAAGCCTTGGTCTGTCTCGGCGGCTTTCCCCTTATCTTTGGATGATGGGTTCGACCGCTCACTAGAGGCTGGCGTTCTCTCTAAACTCCGCGGGTTGGTCTCTTCTAGATTTGAGCTCCTAGAGCTCCGCTCTTTCAGCTCGTCATCGACTCTGATGGCTTCCTCAAAAACTCTAGCCACCACGTCTCGCTGCAAGCTTGAATTGCCTGCCAATGCCTCATATAACTCCTCATCTTTAATTCCGCTGATGAATACAGTTGACACTGATCTATCAGTCGGTCGCTTGCCTAAGGGGATTCTCTTAAAGAGACTTCTCACGTGGGTCACATAGTCGTGGATGCCCTCCTTCTCCTTCTGTTTGACATTCATCAAGCGTACTAGCAGGTTGTCGGAGTATCCGGGCTCGACGAACCTCTTGACGAAGTGTGGGAGCTTTCACTCAACTGCCAAGACCCACGGACTACTTATTGTTTCAAGTGTTCCAAGCCGAGCACTAATGGCTACCTCTCACATAACCGATGCACCATCCATATCTACGGGTGTAGTGAGCTTACCTCCGTGCCGTTCGAGTTACCTCCTCTCCCGCACACTCCGGTGGCTCCACGATCCAAGTGCAAGCTTCAAGCAAGCTCCATCCTCAAGCTCCACGCTCCAAGCTCCATTGCCGCGAGCAAGACAAGAGAAGAGAAGAGAAGAGAAGAAGAGAGGAGAAGATGGAGAGCTTCTCCTCCTCGGTCCCTCACCCTCACACACTCACTCCCTCACACTCTCACACTCCCTCTCTCAAGCACAAGCTCAAGCAAGCAAGAAGAAGAAGAAGAAGAAGAAGAGGAGGAGAGCTACTTTTGGCCACACACAAGAATGAGCTTCTCATTCACTTTTCAACTTTATATACAAAACCCTAAATCCCTTTTTGGTTATTATCCCCTTTTCCCTTTTTTACATGGCCAGCCGTAGCCTAGGTCCTTTTTCCCATTATCCTTCTATCTTCCTAGCTTCCTTTCCACCGCCCATCTACATTTACAAATTGCACGGGTGAGAGCCTGGCGCTCCTTGAATTAAACCATGATACGCTTGCGCTCTTTTACAAAAGTTTTGACTTGCGCTTTTCCTTGTGCGCCTTTCTCCCTTATTTAGGACTCTTCTCCTTGTGCGTCTTTGTCTTCCATTTCTCTTTGCCTTGGCCTTTGTCTTTTTCTTCTGCTTTAGCTTTTTCGGATTTTTCACCTTCATTCGTTTGAGGGTTAATGCTTTAGCTTTTCCGGATTTTCCACCTTCATTCGTTTGAGGGTTAACACGAAGAGATCCTTGAGGTTATTGAAGTTGGCTCGTTCCACGGCATCCAGGCTTGTATACCACGCCCTACCCTTATCGCTTAAGCAAAGTCCGAATGCTTGCAAACGTTGAGTCTGGTCGTTGAGGCCATTGGCTTCGCAGACTTGCTCAAACTGCTCAACGAAGCTGTACGGATCATCATGCGGTTGGTACTTGTCGAGTTGCTTGGCAACAATCGGTATTTTGGCCTGGCTCTTTGAGCCCTGGTTTGCCCCTAATCTGCAGCGATGTCACTAGTGCAGTGGCACTCTGCTCTACTGCGGTGTTATCGAGCAGCCGTTTCATGAGGAGCTTGCTCAGCGTTAGGTCTCCCTCTAGTGCTCTCTCCTGGTCTATTCGGTTCTGGCCAGTCAAGTTTAGCACTCGCTGCACCTCATGCAGCTCCATGCTTTGCCTTAGGCTCCTGGCTTGTTGATCCCTATTATACTCGGCTATGCCTTGCAGGCTAGCCTTCTCTCCTCCTCTAGGTCTGCAATGATTGCATCTGTCATCCTACCACAGTGCTCGTACCGGGCATGCGCATCGTAACTACTCACCATCTGTTGTATAGCATCTGGGAATGCGCTCACATCGAGCTCCTCGGTAAACCGATGGTCTGAGCCTTCCTCCGTCATGGTCGAATTCTTGCGCCTCGCTGTGCTGTCGATCAGGTTGACTAGTCATGACAAGTCCTTGTCGTTGGTGCTCCTCGCTTGGTTCTCTCCTGTTCTTTGCATGTTTGTCTACGTCCTAGGTCCTCTCCTATTGGTGGGTTTCTTGAGCGATTTATCTGAGTGAGTTCCCTTAATTACTGAATACAATTCTTAATTTACAACCACTCGGTGAGTGTGTTGTTTCTTGTGCACTTGTGCCCAATCAGGCTTTCAGTTTCCTTAAGTGTACTTCAAGTGAAAAATTCAATGTGAGTGTAGCAAGCAATTCCTCCGCGCCTCACTCACTCTCGCTTGTTTCTGGCTTGATAGGCTTGTAGGTCCATTTTCTGGCCGTTTAGTCAGGGTTTACGACTCCTTGTATGTTTTCTTGTTTGCTTCCGATCAATCAGGACTTCGTGGCTCAGCGGCTCGCGTCCTAGTCCTTGGATCCCTCAACTATCTACTACCCACCGCTAAGCAGCTGTGTACTACAATTTCTCTTATCCCGTGTGCCAGAATCAAGTTCTGAACACCCAAAGGGTTTCGACAAGTTGCGCTAATGCGCATTTGCTGGGTCGGGTCAAATTTCTGACAGATTTGATAGAAAGTTGCATTCGGACCAAGTGGTCCGAATTGCAGGGTCTGAATGGGTCACTCAGATGGGCGGAATGGCACAGGGTCAAGGGCCGAATCTCCAAATCTGGCTCGGACGATTTTTACTCGAACGAGCCGAATGGCAGGTTCGGACAGGATAATTCGGACGGGTCAAACTGCAGTTGGTCGAGGGTCGAATCCCGGGTATGGTCGAGTTCCAATTTTGGAACTCGGATGGGTCGCTCGGATGGCGGGCCAAATGGCACAAGGCCGAATGTGCCACGTGGTCAAAAAGTTCTGGCTCGGACGATTCGAGTAGGGTCACTCGGACGGGTTGACTCGGACGCCGACTAGGGTTCCGGCCGAGTGGCCGAATGGCAAGGGGCCGAAGACCGATTCTGGGACTCGGCCCAGAAGCAATCGCTCGTATGGGCCGAACGCGGCACGATGGAAACAGCACGATGCCGATCTTGCCCGATTCTTATGATTTACTCAACCATTCCAAGCACAGACCTCCAGATCCTATCTAGGGGGTTTGAGGGAGGGATTCTTATACTTGAATGGGTCGGTGAGTGCGTCGATGATGCGATCGAATCACACGGCCTGGGGCTTTCTAGCTCTCTCTCTCTCTTTCTCTCACACTGAAATGGCACAAATGAGTTCTCTTTTGGCCTCTTGGCTCTTATACACCTTCCCAGCTGTGGTGTTGACGCCCCTTATCACTCTCTTATCAATCTTAGTCCTCATTAGCGAGCATTTTACGCATTTTGCACGATTTTCTCCTTGTTTTTACCCTGTTTTGAAACAGTGAACCCTACCCTTTTCTAGTTCGATCTCCTAACTCTAACCTACGCTAAATGCAACAAAAATTGAAGGCCAAAAACTGGAATAGATCGTCCTTGCTTTTCAATCATCAAACAACCAAAATATCCCAAAATACTTACTTGTTCCGAAGATTAAAAGCACCCAACTTCCTACCTGTCTCAAGCTCCGTTTCAGGGATGAATACCCTACTTCAATGCTCGATGTGAGGCGCGCAAGTGCTCAAGCTTGAATCCGTTGGTCCCAGTAATGGAACCAAAATGTGGGAGCTTTCGCTCAACCGGCAAGACCCTCGGACCGCTTATTCTTTCAAGCGTTTCAAGCGAGCTCTAATGGCTATCTCTCACCTAGCCGACGCGCCGTCGATCCTACGAGTGTAGTGAGCTTACCTTGATGCTCGATCGAGTACCCTCCTCTCTCTTGCACTCCAGTAGCTCCACGATCCTAGATGCTAGCTCAAGCATCCTCAACCCTCCTCCATCTCCAAGCTCCATCCTCCATAGCCGCACGCGCAAGAGAAGAGAAGGGGAGAGAAGAGAAGAAGAGGAGAGGAGATGGTGAAGAGCTTCACCCTCTTGATCCCTCACTCTCGCATACACTCACTCCCTCACGCTCTCACACTCCCTCTCTCAAGAGCACACACAAGCAAGAAGGAGAGAAGAAGAGAGGAAGAAGAAGACTCCTTTTGCCACACACCAAAGAATGAGCTTTCCATTCACTTTTCAACTTTATATACAAAGCCCTAAATCCTTTTTGGGCGGTCATCCCCTTTTTTCTCTTTTACATGGCCGGCTGTGGCCTGGGCCCTTTTTCCCATTTCCCACCATTCTAATTTATCCTATTCCCAAATAATGCATACACTTTGCACAGGAGCGAGCCTGGTGCTCTTTTACACAGATTCGGGGGTACTTTTGCATTTAATGGTGCGCCTTTTTTCTCTTTCATTGCCTTGACTCGACACCGAAGCTTTCTGAGGGTCGTGCCCGAACATTTGAATTTTTCAGGGATTGGTTGCCAGTCAAGGCGCCTTCTTCTGCTTTTATCCTATGCCTTATTTGCTATATCCATTTTTTCCATTTTTCGCTCCTTTGTGCTGCAGAAACACGATAACACCAAGGTTTCAAATGAGCTCCCTCTTGGTCTCCTGGCTATTAAACCCCTGTTTCACAAGGTTCTTGCCATCCCTACCCCTTCACTTGTCGACCTCAACCCCCTTCATCAATCTTTCTTCCCATTTTTTCACAGATCTGTGCCTTATTTGGCTTGTTTTATAACAACGAAGCTTACACTTTTCCAATCAATTTCCTAACCTTAACCTACTCTAAATGCAACAAGAATAAAAAGTAAAGCACTGAACAGATTTCTCCTACTCACCTAACCATCCAAAATAAAAAATACTTACTTGTAGCACAGATTAAAGACCCAAAACCTCCTATCTATCTCAAGCTTCGTTCGAGGATGAAACCCTTACTTCGATGCTTGATTTGAAGCACACAAGCACTCAAGCTTGAATCCATGGTCCCGGTAATTGAACCAAAATGTAGAGGTGCTCAATCACCAAGATCCACAGACTGCTTATTATTTAAATGTTTCAAGTGAGCACTAGTGGCTACCTCTCACATAGCAGACACACTATCCCTCTCTACGAATGTAGTGAGCTTACCTTGATGCCTGATTGAGTTGCTTCCTCTCTCAAGCACTTGGATAGCTCCATGATTCATGATGCAAGCTCAAGCATCCTCAAGCCTCTTCCTCCACGCTCCATCCTCCATATCCATGCACGAGATGAGAGAAGAGAAGACAAGAAGAAGAGAGGAGATGGTGGAGAGCTTCACCTCCAAGATCTCTCACTCTCACACACTCACTCTCTTGCTCACTCATACTCCCTCCCTCAAGCACTTACAAGCAAGAAAGAGAATAGAGGAAGAGAAGAAAAAAAGAAGAGTCCACTTTGCCACACATCAAAGAATGAGCTCTCATTCACTTTTTGAACTTTATATACAAAACCCTCTTTCCCTTAGGTGGTCATCCCCTTTTTACATGGCCGACCTAGGCTCTTTTTTCCATTGTTCTCATATCTTCCTAGCTTTCTTCCTTCACCCATCTACCTTTACAATTTGCAAGGGTCAGAGCCTGGTGCTCTTAAAATAAATCATAATGCGCCTTGCAATCTTTTACAAAAGTATTGACTTGTGTTTTTTCTTGTGCACCTCTTTTTGATTTAGGACTTTTTCACACTTCTTGTGTTTTCCAATTTTTCTTGGCATGCATTCGTCCTCCATTCTGCTTTTTCCTTGGCCTTGTCTTCTACTTTAGATTTTTAGGATTTTCCACCTTGTTTGTCTAAGGGTCAACATCGAGATACACGTTTGACCTTCTTATATACTTAAAAGATATATGGTGAATATTATGCTAGCGCGGAGAGAGAACAAATGAGAGAAAAGAAAGATGTAGAAAGAAAGAAAGAAAGAAAGTTATATTAACGTCTTCTAAAGACCAAAACTGGCCTATGAGACAAAGTGTGATACAACTGATGAGGTCCAGCTATCCAAAATAAAAGTGCTGAATGAAAAGCTAAAAACTAGAAACTGAAAATACGGTGCTGTGAGTGTGATAAGTGTCGTGTATGTGTATATGCGTATGTAGCTCTGGTACTCCAGATAATGGCTACAAAAGGGGAACAAATGTCGGCTGTGATAGGGGAACAACTGCCGGCTGTGATAAAGTGGTGCGATGTGTATATGTAACAGATGCAGGGAGATATACTATCCTGGGATGTAGTAGCAGTCGTTGAAGTCGCTAATAGCAGGTGATCCCTCCTGGATGCAGGATGTGGTACATCGACGGTGGAGAAAGAGCAAACTGGAGATCTGAGATCCAATGTGTCGAGTGTCATCGGATCTCAGTCTGCTGTCGATGTAGATCAAGAATCCTCCGGATCTCCTGTCGGTGTGGCTGTGGGGTCCAAAACCCACGGATCCTCGTGCGGCGTCGGGTACGCTGGTCCTCAGCCTGCTATAGTGTGAGCCCGGAGGTCTAGCTGGAGGCTGGTACAGTAGCTCTCACTCTGTCTGTCTGAAAGAACTGTGTAATAGTCGTCTGGGTGGGCCCCTCTCTAACTGGGACCCGTTGTGTGCTCTACTCTCTGATGTGCCATGCCTCTCCCAGAAAAGGGCCAAATGATCTCTGATCCATATCAGTCATACATCCCTGAAGTGAGTTGCTCAATGTGTATCTAGATCTCAACTCTGAGTATGCCGGGCATCTGAGAACAAAATGCTCCTCACTCTCCACCTCTGATCTGCAAAGGGGGCATATCCTCTCCTCCCATGGGATGCCACTGGCTCTGCCACTCTCAATCATAAGCTGATGTGATGATACCTTGAGCTGTCCAATAAGAACTCTCAATTGATGTGGCATATAGATCTACATATATCTCAGAATCTCTATGAATCCCTGCTCTGATATGCTCAAGAACTGTGTATAATAATGTGCCATCTTCGATGGTAGTGGCTGTGCAGGGCTGACCCATGTCCTCTGTATATAAATATGCCATATCTCCTATCTGATGACTCTGTTCCTCTCAGAGAGAGAGAGGGTGTAAGTGGGAGCCTGAGTATCATATAGAAGAGGTGGGAGTCTATCAATGTCCAGCCCATGTCTGTCAAACCAAGCTCTAGTCTATGCATACCATGATGTGGTATCCCCCGCTCGAGCCATCTCCTAAGATGCCATATATGCTCTGTATGCAATGCGATCTCTGTCCATATCCTGAAATCTGTGTAGGAAGCAGACTGTCTGAAATAATACCTCGACTAGCATGGGCGGTGTGGCAAGCTCTGCTCGCACAATGTCATGTGGGACTGAGGCCTTGCTGCGAATCAATCTAGATATCATGATCACCTGAGGTATCTCCATCAATGTCCATACATAATCGGCAAGGCCTGGCCCCCATATAGCTGCTCCATACATCAGTGCTGGAGTGACTAGAGTATCAAAGAGCCACCCCTTGATGCGAGGCTCTTGGAAATGTGCCTGATGACATTGTCGCTCCATAAGAGCCAATGCTGAGTATCCTCTAGTGAGGTGGTCACGAGCTGCCTGTGTCATCGAGAAAGCCGTGAAGCTGCTGTAAAGGTGACTCCCAAATATACATATGATTTAGTGACCTCAATACTCCCTCCTGCTGCCATGAAAATACTCTGTCTGCGTATCTGAGCTAATGTATGGAATATAAGAACCTTGGTTTTACCAAGGTTCACTGTCATGCCTCTCTGTATGCAAAAATCATCCAATGCTAATAAATGTTGCTGTAATCCCTGAGCTGAGTCTGAGACCAACACAATGTCATCTGCATATAGTAAGATATGAACTGTGGCTCCACTGAGATCTATAACTCCACCGGCTCGCTGTTGAATAAACTCTGTTATCTCATCAATGTATAGCCCAAATAGAGTCGGTGAGAGTGGGCATCCTTGTTTCACACCAATGGTGCTCACAAGGGGATCTGATATACCTCCCGGACATCTGACTCTACCAGTAACCCGCTCATATAGTGCATAAATACCCCCACATCATGTCATCATCCAGCCCCAGATCAAGTAGGCGTCTGAAAAGCCTCTCTCTCGGAACCATGTCAAAGGCTTTGCAGAAATCCACAAAGCAACAGTACAATCTCTGTTTCTTCACTCGTGTCTGGTCGATTAGACAACGGAGAGTGAAGATGTGGTCTATGGTAGAAAATGCCCGTCTGAACCCTGCCTGTCCAGGTGTGCGCATGCACTCTCTCTCTGCCAGCGTGCTGAGCTCCTCATCCATCACTGTGCCATAAAGTTTGGCCAAAACTGGCCCAATCATGATGGTCCTATATGTGTTAGGATCCATAGGATCCCCTGACTTGTGGATAGGTACAATGGTGTGCTCTGTCCCACGAGTTAGGGAACCCCTCAGACAATGCACGGTTGAAGAGGTGAGCAATGAGTGGAGCCAATGTGTCTTTGCCATATATAATATGCTATGCCTGAAGATCAAACTGGTCTCGAGCGCGGCCATGCTGTAACCATGAGATAGCATGTTTCACCATACTAGTGGTGAAAAAGGATGAAATACCCGGTCTCGGTATACATGGTGTGGGTATCAGCGGCCGTGCGGGTACATGATATAAACTCTGTGCGTATCCATGCCATACTACAGGGTCATGTATCGGTGTGGGTGAGCGTGGTTCTCTGATCTGCCTCCATGCCTCTGCACAATCTTTGCTCATAAGAAGGTGGTATATATCCCAATATCTCTCCTCCTCCCATTCCCGCTTTTTACGGCGGGTCAAGCTGTGCATGCGTCTCTGCGCCTGTCTGTGTGTGATCTCTCCTCTGGCCTCCAAATCGCGTAGCTGTCTACGTAGATCTTTGCACTCATCATCATACCACTTGTTCTGTGGCATGGTACCGGTCCGAGGGGGTGCGTGTATGTGTGATGTGGAAAACTGAGTGTAGCAGAATCATGCAGAATGCATGTGATATCAGTGGTCAGTGTATCAAGGGGTGCGTATGGATCAAGTGAGGTGGTGTGCTCCTGCAGATGCTGTGAGTAAACATGTGAGAGCTCATGAGTGAAGTGTATGGTAGTATGCATGTGGGGTATGACATCTGCAGGTGGTGATGGTAATGAGGTGAGGAGTGAGAAACTGAGAAAGGTGTGATCGGCACCGAGTGGAAGTCTCCCAAGGCCGAAGGACTCGATAGTATGCATCCCATCGATCGGTCCGAGCAGATAATCTACAGTACTCTCGCCCCCCCCATGTGGGAAGCATGTAAGACCTCTTGAATATGGCCATCGTGCCATCCCGTTATAAATAACGAGATGATGTCTACTACTAAGCTCAAGTAAATGCCCTCCATACCCTGTGGCGTCTGGCCCAGTATCTGCTGACTCCCTACTGATCCCCACCTCCTCAGGGTCTAATGCTCTCATGATCTCTGGCTGCTCCATATCAAAACTCTCACACTGTCGGCTCTGTGTGCGCCCGTTGAAGTCCCCCATAAGGAAGACCTCACCCAAACTAGAATACAGAATAATGTCCTCTAAGAGCTGTGAATAAGGGGAGAGGGAATCTCTGGCCTGAATATCACCCTGCGTAGTAGCATATCTGGACCCTCGTGGTGAAAAGTAGCATACTGCCATATAGATTCATCTCTCATCTGATATCTGCACTCTGATCCATATGTAACTGGCCTCCTCATCTCGTCTCACTAACTGGATATGTCTCTGTATCCCCTGACGGAATAGAACTGCCACCCCTCCTAAGCCCCTAGATGTGCTCTGCCTAGTAGTAGCCCGGTATGCAGATACCCACTCAAATCCTGTAATGCGTGGAAGCCCTCTCTCTAGGCTCTCATGTGTCTCTGTGAGGCATATAACATCATGGTCGGGTAAAATCTCCTCAATTCTGTCCGATCGTGACCATAGGGAACCGTTGCAGTTCCAAACTGTCACACATATCGGGGTCTCCTGTACAGTCCTCTGCCCCGTCTCATAGGCCATGCCCCCCTATTTGGTGGGGTGTCCTGTTAGGATTGTGGGAGAGAAGGAAGGATTCTCACTTGAAGCTTTCTTGCTTGCACAATGGGGGAATACACACAAAGGTGGAGGCTGAAAACAGTTTTCCTCTTCTTAGTTGTGTAAGCCAAAAAAACTCAAGTACATAGTAATAGAAGAACCCTATATATGGGTCTCAAACCAAACTCAACTAACTAAGGTGGCATACTAACTGAGCCACGAACTAGAGTAGATAAGGATAGCTGTCATCTAGCCATTATTCATGGGCGATGTACCAACCGCATCTACAACTAACAAGTCGGTGACATAAATGCACAACGGTCACCCTGGCATATCACGAATGGAGCTCGATATCTCAACACTCCCCCTCGAGCTCAATTCCAATTTCTGCACACCAAGCAGGTCTCTGAACTTGCGTAGCTTCTCTGCGCCCAATGCCTTCGTAAATATGTCAACTACCTGATCCTCTATGCTGACATAAACTAGATCAATAAGACCTAGTAAAACCCTCTCCTGCACATAGTGATAATGCACCTCAATGTGCTTTGTTCTAGCATGATAGACTGGGTTATTTGCCAAGTGTATACTGCTCATGTTGTCACAATAAATGACAACTGGCCTATCTGTAGGCTGATGCATATCATAAAGTATCTTATGCAACCAAGCTACCTCACATGCAGCCATTGCTGCACCCCTGTACTCAGCCTCTGTGCTTGACAAGGCAACTGTAGGCTGTTTCTTACTGCTCCAAGTGATTGCAGCACTTCCAAAAGAGAACACATATCCACTGGTAGATCGTCTATCAGAAATAATACCAGCCCAATCAGCATAAGTGTATCCATGCAACTGTATCTGAACCCCAGTCTCATAAAATAGTCCATACTGCAATGTGGACTTCACATATCTGAGTATGTGTCTAGCCACATCCAAATGCGGTTTTCTTGGAGTTTGCATAAACTAATTTACCAATCCAACAGCATAGCTCAAATCTGGCCTGGTAATAGTCATATAAATCAAGCTTCCTACTATGCGTCTGTACATAGTAGGGTCTTCCAGAAGCTCACGTGCATCTATGCTCAACTTCACATTCTGCTCCAAAGAAACTGAAATAGGCTTACAGCCTGTCATCCCATATTTGGACAGCATGTCCAATCCATACTGCCTCTGCAAGAGCTGTATCCCACTTGGTGATCTAATCACCTCAATGCCCAAGAAATAACGCAGCTCTCCCAAATCCTTCATCTCAAACTTTTGCTTCAATAGCATTTTCATATGAAGGATATCTTCATCACTGTCACCTGTCATAATCAAATCATCAACATAAATGACAAGTAGCATAATACATTTCTCTGTTTTTCTCACATAAAGTGAGAAATCTGCCTTGGAAATCTGAAAGCCAATAGTGACAAGATACTGTCCTATCTTGTCAGACCATGCTCTAGGTGCTTGCTTCAAGCCATACAAGGCTTTCTTCAACCTGCAAACAAACTCAGGATGAACATCATGCACATAACCTGGTGGCTGCTCCATATAGATCTCTTCTTGCAAATCACCATGCAAGAAGACATTCTTTACATCCATCTGATGTAAAGACCATCCCTTTGATGCAGCCATAGCAATGACTTCTCTTACGGTTGCCATCCTTGCAACCGGACTGAATGTTTCTTCATAGTCAATGCCATATGTTTGTGCATACCCCTTGACTACTAATCTTGCCTTGTATCTGTTCACAGAACCATCTGCATTGTGCTTCACCTTATAAACCCACTTACAGCCAATTGCATTCTTACCTTTAGGCAAAGGTACCAATTCCCATGTAGCATTTGCTTCCAAGGCATCCATTTCTTCATCCATGGCTTTCTCCCATTTTTCTTTTCCCATGGCTTGCTCAAAAGAAGTGGGTTCTGGTTCCTGTATCACTTTGACCATATATGCATAGTGAATGGTTGTAAATCCATCATATTTTAGCCTATCCACAAGATACCTAACTCTGGTTGACCTGCGTAAAGTAGGTTCACTCCCAGGTGCTCTCAAAACATCCCTGGTCTTCCTTAATCTAGGTGTAACAATAGAAGGAATACCCAACTCATCATCAATGCTCTATTCTGAGCCACTGGATTCACCATCCACATAAGAGTGACCTGCATTCACATCAAACATGGGCTGATCTACCTTCTCTTTTCCTTTTCGTGACACCTGCATACCACTATTTGCACTGCCTTGAGAAGATTCTCCTAATCTCAATCTGCCTGTCCATGGCAAAGAATGTGAACCATTGCTAGAGGACGCTCCCGGTCCACTAATATTTTGTGACTGTTGCTGTGAATTCTGTGCAGCATTACCATTTTGTGCATCTACATCATCAATCACATTTACTGGTTTATTCCAGCTACTCATCTCATCAAAAACAACATCTCTGCTCACTGGAAACTTACGAGTAGAAGGGTTATAGCATCTATACCCTTTCTGCCTACAGAGAGTAACCAATAAAGATGCACTTCTCAGCTTTTGGATCCCAACTTGGATCTCAACTCATCTGGCACATGTACATAGGCAATGCAACCAAAAATTTTCAAATGAGAAATATCTGGTTTCCTACCAGTATACCTCTCCTTTGGAGTCATCCCATGTATTGCTGCAATGGGCGTCATGTTCATTACGTAGACTGCTGTAGCAACTGCTTCAGCCCAATAAAAATCTGGTAGGTCTTTTTCATTGAGCATGGCACGAGATACCTCTCCAATATGCATGTTTTTCCTTTCTGCAATTCCATTTTGTTGTGGGGTATGACTGCATGAATATTGCTGCTTTATGCCATGCTCCTTCAGGAACCTTGCAAACTCATTTGAGAGGTACTCTCCCCCTCCATCTGACCTTAGGCATTTTATTTGCAGACCTGTTTCTTTTTCATCCATAGCTTTAAGAGTTTTGAAATGCCCAAAAACTTCACTTTTCTTTTTCATAAAATACACCCAAACTTTTTTGCTATAGTCATCAATAAAAGTAACAAAATAATGACAGCCTCCAAGAGATGCAGCTTTAGTAGTCCACACATCAGAGTGGATTAATTCCAATGGCTTCTTACTCTCTTGAACATGTCTAGGAAATGGTTTCCTTGCCTGTTTTCCAAACTGACAGGCTTCACATACCTTATGTATTTCTGCAACCTTGAATTTAGGAAATCCTGCAACAATATTTTGGGCCTGCATTGATTTAAGTCGTTGTACATTAACATGACCAATGCGTTTATGCCAGATATCAATATCTACAACTACACCGGTCCCATGTGCAAACATTGATGCACTCAATTCAGTCATGTCTGCATCCAATGTAAACATTCTGCCCTTCTTCTTTCCTTTTGCTATCAAGCGACCTTTATTTTTCATATCCTCAACAAAGCATCCATGAGGATTAAATCTGACCTGCAAGCCCTGCTCAACCATTTGACCAACAGAAACCAGATTCTTGGTGATATTCGGGACATGAAATACATCGGACAGGTATTTCTTTTTCCCATCTTGCATAGACAAAGGAATTTTTCCAATCTGCACAATAGGATGTGCAGTATCATCACCAGTCTCCACAAATCCTGGTTTTTCTATTTGCCTTGCATCCTCCATCCATTCTGCATGACCTGTCATGTGGTTTGATGCACCTGAGTCAACATACCATACATCATTGCTTTCTTCTGCACTTGTCACAGAATTGTTCATGTGCTGCACCATAAACAAATGCTCATTTCTGTCATCACCCTGTCTACTAGAAGATGCATAGTTCCCTTATTGCAGTTTTCCATTCATGATGTCATTCTACTTTTTATAGCAGTCTTTAGCCATATGATCCATTTTACCACAGTAGTAGCATTCAACATTACTGTTTGCATTTTGGCCTGTTTGCCATCCACCACGACCTCTTTGGCTCCCCCTGCCTCTAGAGTTACCACGTCCTCCTCCATAGGACTGGTTTTCTTGAGTTTGCTGCATATTTTGATTTCTACTACGGCCTCCAGATCGGCCTCCTCTACCTCTGCCTCTACCTCTTCCAGCATTTGAGTAGAAGACAGCTTCTTTTGAAGTTCCTCCTGAAGAAGATGCACCACCATTTCTCTGCTCCTCAGAAATTAGAATTGCAATTAACTCCTCAAAATCAGGAAATCTTTCACGGATGGAAATGGATGTTCGAAACTGTGCATAATCCTTTTCTAGACCATTCAAGGTCACAGAAACTAAATCATCATCTTCCACTAGCGACCCAATGGAAGCAAGTGCATCTGCAATCTTCTTCACCTTCATGTGGTAGTCATTGATGCTCATACTTTCTCTTTGCACATTATGCAACTCTTGCTTGAGCTGCATTTTCCTGGCTTGCGTATTTGTGCTATACATTTTTGACAAAGTATCCCATGCCTCCTTTGGCGTACTTGCATCCTGAATATGCACAATCATAGAGTCTGAAATACTGATAGACAGCCAGTACATAACTTTCTTGGCTCTCTCATGCCATGCTTTGAATGCCTGCATTTGCTGTTGATTGGGAACATCAGGAAGAACTGGTTCTTCTTCATTTCCTGCAACAAATTCCCAATATCCTTTTTCCATAAGGAAATTTGTCATTCTAAACTTCCATGCTTGGAAGTTGTTCTTGTCAAGCTTTTCAGTGACAATCTGTGAAAGAGAATCAGACGCCATTACAGAACACTGCAAAAAATTCTATCACTGCAAAGAACACAGCTTCAGCCTCACAAGGGCAAATCTGCAAAACTGACGAAAGTGGTATTTGACCACACAGTCACTTCCTAGTGACGATTTTGCATCAACAGGCAACAAGGATGGTTCTGTAACTCCCAATGTCTCTGCGCACAGGCATACGATGCAATTTCTACAGTAACTTGGCATAAATGCACAATGGTCACCCTGGCATATCACGAGTGGAGCTCGATATCTCAACAGTGCCACTGAGACCAAGCCTAGATACAACAGAGCCGCCGCAGATCAACCGCGGCCATTGGCCCGGACAGTCTAGGCTAAAGAAAGGATGAGTATTTAACAATCTCCTGACCACACTAGTGACCACCCCTGTAACATTTGGCCTGGGAGATCTGCTTAAGCAACACCCTGTCCTATGGCAAGACCTTAGGTAGTGGGTCGAGGGCTCACAAGAGCAGGTCACGGTAGATCCTCAAGACCAGGATGCAGAAACACAATTGCCCAGTCTAACGCTGCACTCCGTGCCTAAATCTTTGCACGTCAACGCCTTTTAGGAAGGCTCTGAGATGCACGCAGTCCTAGCGGTCCTAGCCCTGGGTGACGCAACAAGGAAGGGAATTGTAGACACGGGAGCCGGGGTTAGTGTGCTTAGCCACGCGGTGCTGCAGACTTGGGGAAACCCGCCTGTTGAAGCTGCTAGGTTTAACGTCACGCTAGCAAATGGTATGAGAGTGAAACCATTCGGGGTCCTAAAAAATTGGCCAGTGAAGATCGCAGGTGTCCAGTTCTCCGTTGACTTTATAGTCATGAAGGGAGTGGACTACAATGTCCTATTAGGCCGACCCTGGATGCGCAACGCTAGAGTCATTGAAGATTGGGATAACGGCTTGATCTTCCTTGGCAATAGAATTAACGCCGTAAGAATAGAGATGGACACTTGGAAGACCTCACGAGTCGACTTGGACGCCATCTCTGCTATGCTCAAAGGGAACACTCAGGTCAAGAAGCCCTACAAGTCCTTGACCAAGTATATCCCATACCCAGAGGATGAGCGGGATTGGATGCACGTCCTCGCTACAATTGACCTGCCATTCTTTGACCAAGAGGCATATGAGCAGGCCATTAAAACGGTCAGCAAGACAAACGAAACACTTCCTACGCCACTCTACATGATGGCAGCAAGCCTCCATGGAGGGCCTAAGCCTGTTACCTTCCAAGTGCCTTCCAATTAGTAAGAAGGCAATCAGGACAACGAAGAAGAAGGCGGCGCAGGGGAAGAAAAAGGGTGATGAAGGCAAGAAGAAAGAAAGGAAAGACTTGGAAAAGCGAAGAAGGAATCCCTGAAAGAAACAAAAGAGAGAGAGAGAGAGAATGAAAAAATAGGAGGAGCAGAGGGAAAGAGAGGAGTTACAGAAAGCCAAGGAGGCGTCAAAACAAGAAGCTGAAGCGGAGAAAAGGAGGGAAAAAGAACAGAAAGGGAAAAAACAGGAGGAGCAGAAGAAAAGGCAAGAGGAAAGGAAGAGAAAAGCAGAGTAAGAATAGGAGGAGCTGCGAAGGAAGGAGGAGGAGGACCTGGTAGAGGCCACACGACAGTCCATCGAACAGCAATGCCGAGCAGACGAACTAAGGAACCTGAGCCCATGCAGAGAAGAGGGGCCTGGATCCAGCACACAGGTGCCAGAGTTTGTGCCACCTCCAGTCTCGGAAGGCAAAGGCAAGGCCCTGCTCCATCCGATCCCTACCCTCCTGGTACCTTCCGCGGAACTCACCATCATCACCCCCAGCATCCCCACTAGCGCAGATGTGTCAAATTTCGTGGCGTGGATGCAGTATTTTATCAACAAAGAAATGGGCCAGGGGCAGAGCACGGAGACTACGGCCACAGGACAGAAAAAGCCAGCCACGGATGCAGAGTCCAGGCAAGAGCCCAAAAAGCAAAAAGTCGAAGCCTCCACCTCGCCTATTCACGCAACGATGATGCCACCAGCTAATTACGACGAATACGTCACCGAGCTGCTCTCCCAATTGGAGGGAGCGAAGGAGGAATGCAAAACAGCCGTGGCTAAGTTGGCAGCCGAGAAGGAAACGATGGCCGCCTTCCAGTTGGACAAGACAAGAATGGTAGCCTTGCAACAGCGCGAAATTGCATATCTGAAACAGAAACTGAAGGCTAGTGATGAGAGGGAGGAACATTGGAGGCAGCTACTCGAAAATGAGACGCAAGAGTTAGTAAACATGCAAAGAGGGCACAAGCTCCTAATAGTGCAGTACCAGGAGCTTGCTGCGAAAGCTGCTAAGGTGGATGCACTCAAGGTGGAGCTGAATGCTAGGGACGAAGAAAGGCAACGACGCATGGAGGAGCAGGAGGAGGAGCTCAAGTGCCTAGCAGATTAGCTGACCTCTGAACGACAAGAACAAGAGAGGCTAGTCAGGGAACTAGAGGATTATGGACAGAAAATCATGATGCTGACCTTAAGACAAGGGGAGGGCCTAGAAGTGATGAACAAAAGGGCAGAGGAGTGGGCCACGCACAACAAGAGGAGGGTGAAGACACTGGCACACTGCCTTGCTTTAACAGAAAAAGAGAAAAACATCGCGGAGAGCAAGGCAGAGGCAGCCCAAGTGGCCTTCAGCACTCAACAGAAGACCTTCCTTGATACCATCTTGGACGCCACCCACACAGCACAAAGAGAGCCACTGAAAGCAGTGCAGAGGAAGCTCGGCATGACAAGAAGAGCCATACACGCTGGACTACAGATGCCACCACTACCAGTGGAGGTTAGGCTAGGTCTGGAGGAACAGCGGAAATACCTGACACGAGCCAGCTTAACCCCCCAGGAAATAGATGCCCTCGGGTTTGAGGAAGAAGCAGTACACGCAAAACGGCAGGGGGAAGAAGCAGAGCTGAAAATCGATGTGAATCGCTTCAGGGAAGATGTGATCCCGCAACCCCCTCGCCACAAACCCAAGACCTGCCACAAGAAGATCTAGCTGCAGAAAGAAAAGCCATCTCTAAAGAAATGCGAAAAAAGCTGGTGGAGGAGGCCAGACAGAAGCTGAGAGCCAAACCAGCCGTGCTACCGTCCGCGCCTCTCCCTCCATGCCCAAATGATCTCCCAGCGGGATTCCACGTAGAACTGGTGGCGTGGGAGGTGCAGGAACTAAGAAAAGTTACTTTGTTTATGCCTATTAATATATTTATTGATTTCTTCTCTAATATGGAGATAAGAATAACAAAAACCATGCTTTTAGTGAAGAGACTAACATATGATCATGTCATACAATTTGTTGATGAAGGATGGGATACAAGGACAGAAGGAAAAATTATATGTAAGATAGATCAAGACTCTATAGCTTGTAAATATATTATGATTTGCTACTCAAAATTTTATCCTTAGCTTTTACTATAGTCAATGGTATTTTGTTGGTAGTAGTCTAGTTGCTTTAGACCAGAATCTTGATGATTTCAGCAAAGATCCTATAGTGGATCTTGATATTTGGTTCAACGAGGATATTATTGCAATCTTAAAGATAAGAAAATCATGTATGCTACATCAAGTGAGGATGGATTTACAAAATGAAGACATTGAACTACCATGCTCCTTTGTATTCCAACTTGACAAGAAACGAGTAAGTTTTCACATCATATTATATCTACTTAGATGTATATCAAGATCTCACTTCCTAACTAACAAACATTTGTAATTTATTTTTTGTAGATATTGAAAAGGAGAGAAAAGAATATACACTACAAGGACATTCAAGAAAAGATATCTTTACTGTCAATATAAAATATACGTACAAATTTTGTAGCAGATGTCTATCTGCCATCTCTATGAGATATACAAGGGCTGAAGGGCAAATTTCTATATATGAAGGCATACAAGGCGATATGGCAAAGCTATTTCTTTTTTTAAGAACTATCCTTTCTAGGAGTCCTTTTGCCTTTCTTTGATGCCTTGGGTATAGAAGGTGTGGGTAAAGGTGTTGAAGCTGTGGCTTCACCTTCCATGGTTATAGGCACCGCATCTCCTTCATTGTCTAAATCCCCACCAATCTTTGTTTTTGGTTGTATACAATTGACCATTATATACTTCAAGAGCTTTTCTTTGACGTACTAAACATGCTCAGATGCATAGCAATCCTTCGAAAACTGTCACACATTTATAGAAAAAAGAGTTTTAGTTCATTATTGTTCTTACAATAGACTATATTTTTATCATCAATGGACTATTTGCAATGAATATCTATCTTAAATTTTAGCATCTTTCATATTACCTTTACATGTTTATCATCATTAAGATAAACAAAGTTAACCATTCTTCTAGCATTTGCAATCACCCTCCAGCCACCACAAGAATGGCTATCATCCTGATGAGGACACTGCAACCACCAACACAAAGTAAAACTATGAAATTTAGAGATGGTAGTTCATAGAATAAACTTATGTTTCAATTATTTTAATCAATAACTTACCGCAACTTGTCTATATTGCATTGTTGCAAGCAAATCAGACGGCATAGGGGGCCTTTTCTCTAGCTCTTTAATTAATCTTTTTGCACCTCTGTATATAAAATATATTGAAATTTAGAGTACTTACAAAAAAAAAAGAATTGAAATATCAAGGAGCCCTTGGATAATATAACTTACAATTTAGCATTTCCATGGCTTCATTTCATAGAGTTGATTAAAAAACATTGCTTATCCACATTGTCTATTGCAATCAAGCTCTAATGAGAACTGAAAGCAATCATATCTCAACAAATTAGTAGGATAAAATCTCAAAAACTCTAATAGAATATTGAATCACTTACTTTTCATTATATGGAATTATAAGGAGCTCCAAAGTATCGAAGTCAATCAGATTGAACCACTGCTCAACAAAACTTGTATCAAGCTCATTTCTCATAAAGAATGAGATAGATGGATCAAGAACCTCAATTTTTTGTTGCATATTCAAAGGAAACTCATGCATTACACACCTAGAAAAGACATAGAAATAGTGAGTATAAACAAGAAAAATCTTATTGTTAAAAAAATATCAAAAAGTAGAAGTAATTATGGGTGGATATACTTAGGCTAGCAAGAATAATACTGTCATTTATTTCTCTTCTTTTATCCTTAAGAATCTGAACACATGCAGCATTAAGGGAGATAATCTCAGTTTTTTTGCCTAAGTCACCAGGTAGGAAAAAAAACACATTAAATCCTTTTGGATAAGCTGCTTCAAGAAGGGTAGCCAGCTCATTTTCAAAGGGCTCTAGTTGCTCTGCTTCCCTTTCTTCAGCCCTTTGCCTCCTATACTCTCTCCATTTATCTGCATGTTCCTCTTTAGCTTTCTCCTCTTTTTCATGTTGCCTTATATCCCTCTCATGGGTAACATCCTCAACCTTGGGGCTAGAATCATCTTTCTTTCTCCTAGCTGGGGGCACATTAAGGATATTAAATGTCTTCCCATCAGTGAGGGGAATTGGCTCAAGGACCTTTGAAAATCTATATCTTAGTCTCCTAAGAATTACCACGTCCTTGTCCATGAGTGTGAGCCTATGAGCATGAGTAGCACAAATATAGGCATCTTGAAAAAACTCAACTAAAAAATCCTTTGTGGCTTCTTGTATACAATTAAGGGCTGTTCTTGTCCATCTGAAACTATCCAAACTATATTTGTCACAAATCTCCCTGACAATCCTTTGAAAAGACAGCTTTGGAATTGCATTGTTAAGGGCCTTTATTGCCTTCCTAATCTCCCTTAGGCACCTGACATTTAGAGAGCTTCTAAGGCTTTGAAGATTGATGAATAAACCCCCAGGATCAATCTTTATCCTTCCTTGCTGGTGCTTTAGTCCTAGCCATCTGCCAAAAAAAGGCATGTTACTTTTTGTCCAGTGTGTCTAGTGAAATGCGAGTTTCAGAAGAGAGACCTCCTTGCAGCATGTTATTTTTGTGCTTCACCAGACAACACATAAATAGCAAAAGAATCAACAAAACTAAGAAAAACAAAACATTAATTTAAGGAATGCCATAACAATTACCTAAAATCTCTACACCATTAAAGCCATAGAAGCAATGTTATAAAACACTAGGGAAAAATAATTATTTATAGTGCTCATAGGCTCACACTAGGGAAAAAGTCTGTTTATAGTGCTCATAGGCTCATAATGTTACAAAACATTAAGGAAAAGTGCAGAAAACCATACCTTGTTTGGTACTTTGCTGGGAAAAATCCGTTTAAAATCAATTTTGTCAATAACTCTGGTGAAACGCGAATATGTTCTTCACAACCACAGCTCGAAGACCCTGCTGCATGACCACGAAAATATGCTCCATGACCATAAAAATATGAAACAAATTTGGCAGTTGTTTCCCTTTATTAGGGGATTTTTTTAAAATTCATAGTACATGCATTACTTGGCGAAGTGTTAAGTAAAACACGTGCGACGTATTCTGAGATTGTTATTCTCAAAAAAAGGGAGTGCGCACGTCTTCTGAGTTATTTGATACGGTGTGTTAAGTGAGACACGTGCCCACGTATTCTGAGGTATTTCGTGCGTGCGAAAATATTGGAAATTTTGTCAAAATTTGCGGTTACGTTTATTTTGCCATCATTACGTAAACTTTTTCATTGGAACTATCAACACACGTTTGACAATCAATATAAAAGCTTTTCGAAATCATCTTCTCCGATATTGTCTTTCTTTCTCTCGAAATTTTGTTTCAATTTCCCTTCAAGGTTCTTGTTTCCTGTTTGAAGAGTAGTTCAACAATTTCTGATAGGTAACAAAATTTTGTTATTACAAGTATCTGAACAAAATCTCATTGATTAGTACAGAAAGATTTTTTAATAACACTTGAAAAATTACAGATATCATGTGCTTTGTGTCTTTCAAAAGGAGCATGGCACTTCCAAAAAGGATTTTATCATAAATTTCTATGTTTTAATAGAATTAATTCATAGTTCATGTTTCTCTTCTTGTTCTGCATCTATTAACCGATGATATTGGACATTGTTGCCATTCTGCTTTGTTTGCAGGGATAAATCTTTTGTTGGTCAAGATGACAAAGACAAATCTATCTTTGGAAGGAATGGATGAGGAGGAGCTAATGGAGACTTCTGATGATAGGCTCTTTGATTTCTTACACACAACTGGAAATTCTTCCAAGTTTAGCTATATCAGGGAAATTTTCAATGTTCCTTTTGATTTGAAAGAGTTATTGGAGGATCTTGAAGATAAACTTAAGGAGTACATATATTTTTATGATAGACATGTGCAAGGTTTAGAAGTCAATGGATTTGTTCATTATAGTGATGTCGTGGGAGCCACCAGTAGAGCCAGGTCAACTTTTCTAGGCAGGTTCAACCTCATTGATGAGGAATTTAGGAAGAGAGAAACATGTTGCCCTTTCCACATGTATCAACACCAATGCCTTCTAATCCACAAGGATATTGGATTTATTGTGTATCTTCAGTACATGGAGAATTCTTCTCCAGATATAGTCCAATAGGGAAAGCTAGAGGATATTGCAAGTATGGATAAGGAGGTCGAAGAGAAGGAGGAGATGTTCCAAGAAGATATTGAGAATCATCTTGTCCAAGGTTTTGATGTAGGTTTGTTTAAGAGTGACAATATCACAATGGTGGAAGAAAAGGAGATCGAGCCAAGTGCACCAGTTGATGAAGAAGGT
Source organism: Lygodium microphyllum (assembly GCF_053477565.2). NCBI lineage: Eukaryota > Viridiplantae > Streptophyta > Polypodiopsida > Schizaeales > Lygodiaceae > Lygodium > Lygodium microphyllum. Next base: position 5,214,283 of record NC_141141.1, on the reverse strand, counting down.
CCTCTTGCATGTGTTCCAACATTTCCCACTTATCTTATTAACAAGAAGAGATATGTGTTGCTAAATAATATTCAACATCTTTTTGATCTTAGAGAAGATTATTAGCAATCCTTGCAGGTTGGGGCCAAAATGACATGAATTTTATAGGTTATGAACAAGAACCACTAGCAAGTCTTGATGTTGAGGGAGAGAATTTCCAAGACAACTCTATAGCCTTAGATACATGTATTAATCAGATCGTAGAATACGAAAAGGGGGGGCTACCTACAGAAGAAGAGTTCTTGCAGGTCCAAAAGAGACTTCGTATTGATGATGTAGGATATGAAGAGAGATTGAAGTCTCCATCAGATGAGAAACCCAAGAGTCTGATAGTCTTCTCGAAGAAGACGAACACCCTAAGGTATGATATATAATTCAAAGTTTGCACACAATGCAATAAGCATTTACAATGTTTGGCAAATAATGTAAATCAAGGTTTTGAATGGTCTTACCAAGGTATAACCATGATCACTTTAGTCTCCCAAAAGTACACTCCACCACAATTCTTGTGGAAGACTGCATGTAGTTATAGTTGTGGCACTCATCATTGGTCAACTCATCCCTTTGAAATGGTGTTATCAACTTTGGAAGAAGAAAATAGCCTCCATCACCTACAATGTATTCCTTGTTTACAAAGATCCCCAAATTCAAAAAGTGTGCCAATCAACCTCCCTTGTTTGTGGCAAAGCTTGAAGAAAGTAGAGTTTCACAATACTCTTGTGTTGTGTGCAAAACCATGCCAGCCTATGTTCACATTCAGAAAATGTACTATTTTTATGCAGTTTTTTCTAGAGATTTTAGATTTCGTGTTATTGTTGGTCTTATGGGCGTCCCGTAGTGCAAGGCTTGTTCACAAGATATAGCAAGGCTTGATGGTCAACAAAGAAGACAAAGGGAGTGGCCAACAGGTAACGCCTAAATTTCTTTACTGCAAATACCATGGCCAACCCCTCCCTTTCTATCGTGGAATAGTTCATCTCGGTCTCTGTGAGCTGCCTGCTGGCAAAACTCACCGGGTAATCCAAGTTATGTTCACCAGGCTAGCATAGCACGGCTCCAATAGCGAACTTAGAGGCGTTTATGTGTACATGAAACGTTATGTTCCAGTCTGGGGCTCGTAAGATTGGTGCAGTAGTAAGAGCCTTTTTCAACTCCTCATATGTGCGCTGGCATTCCTCAGTCCACTCAAACACTATCAACAACTTGTACAATGGTCTAGCGATTAGTGCGCAATTTAGTACAAAACATCGATAATATCCAGTGTGTCCTAAGAAGCACTGAACTCCCTTGTAGTTATCGGGTGGCGCTAAGTCAACAATGACTCTAACTTTAGAAAGGTCAGTGGCAATGTCGTTCCTTGACACTACGTGTCCTAAAATGCATCCGTGTTTCACCTAGAACTGGCACTTTAAGGGGTTCAATGAGAGGTGGTACAACCTACACCTTTCAAAGACAGCTCTCAATTTCTCTAAGTGTTCGGCCCAACTAGAATGTACACATAAGTCGTCTACAAACACTTCCAGTTCGCACCTAAGCATGTCCTTAAAGATAGTGCACATTAGGCGTTGAAAAGTCGCAGGTGCGTTAATCAGCCCAAAAGGCATGACAATGTAGGCGAATACACCCCATTCCGTGGCAAAGGCAGTCTTGTGCTTGTCGTCGGGGTGCACTTGCACTTGATTATAGCCCGAGAAACCATCTAGAAAACTGTAGGCTTCTTTACCTGCTACCCTCTCAAGCATGTGCTCGGTGTAAGGTAAAGGATAGTTATTCCTCTTTGTAGCGTCATTCACTTTCTTGTAGTTCACGCACACTCGGATTTTTCCATTTTTCTTCATGACAATCACGATAGGTGATACCCAGTCCGTGTGCTCGATCTCATATATGAATCCTGCCCTCATGAGTTTATCAATCTCCTCTTTTACTGCATGGGCGTGTTTAGGATTCATGGGGTAAGGTCGTTGTTTCATTGGCACTGTATCAAGGACCATTGGGATATTATGAGTCACAACCCTAGGGTCGACTCCCTTAAGTTCATCCATTGTCCAGGAAAATACGTCGATGTACTCTTGCAAGAGTGCAACAAGTTTGGTCTCCTCATCCTCCGTCAAGTCATCTGCAATGAATACAGGTCTTGGCTTTTCACCTTCCCCAGCCAAGTTAACTTCCTTGACTTTGGCGGGTCCCTCGATCAGTTTACTAGTTTGGCCTTGTCTTTTCGCACCTAGCAGAATCACCACTCTGTCACCCTTTTTAAATTTTGTAAACCATTTGGGTAGATCCTGCTGTTTCTTTTGCCTTTCTGCTTCTGAGTCCTTTGCTTGCTTCATGGCCTCCTCCTTTAGCCTCCTGCACCTTAGGTGGAATGGCAAGTCTCCCTTGGTGTGTTTGGCTTTAGAAGGTTGTGGTATCTCGGGATCACTCTCAGAGCTGACTTCCGACTCTGAGTTAAACTCGCATCCCTCACTTGAGGAAGGTGTTTCCCCAGGGGGTCGTAGTTCAGTAGGTGCATCTGTCTTGAGCATTGGGATTACCCATGGTCGTGCCACTCTAGCTTGTTCATAATCCACGGCTCCTATGTGTTCTAGCCAGGATCTGCCACACTCCATTCACATGACTCCTTTTTCGTTCTGACTGGTCCTTCCTCTCCTAGGCCTCGAGTGTGCCCTGATTTGTTCTATCGCTTTTCCTTCCATGTCGTACTCTATTGTATCTATCTCTTCTTCACTCTCCTCTCCTGTAGAGCGATAGTCCTCATACTCCTCGTCATCAGAGTTCTATCCTTTTGACTGCTCATCATCACCTAAGCTTTCCTCTCCTGTCTCCTTGTCATCAGTAACTAAATCCCAGTTATATAACAAATTCAGGTCGTGGACCTTGGTCCATTTCCATCCTGGTTTAGCTAATAGATCATGTAGAGGTTTTAAGTTAGCAGCCAAGTTGCCTTCCAGTTTATTGGTCAGATACTCTACGATTTCCTGAAGCTCTAGTTTGTTGTTGGGGATATGGAACGAGGTTGGTTTGCCTGGGTTGAGTGAGCTTCCTGCCATCATGCATAATGGCACAATTGGCTCCTCAATTGGCATGGTTGCGGCTTTAGTAGCTTGCCGATATAGTTCTTCCTCATCCGAGAATGGTAGGTCAAGGGTTGCCAAAATGTGCATCCAATCCCTCTCATCCTCAGGGCAAGGAATATATTTAGTGAGTGATCCACAGGATTTGGTTGTTTGAGTATCGCCTTTCAGCATAGCTGAGATGGCATCTAGGTCAACAGGGGTTGTCTTCCAAGTGTCCATCTCCACCCTTACTGCACTAGTTCTGTTCCCTAGGAAAATCTTACCATTGCCCCAGTCCTCAATGACACGCGCATTCCTCATCCAAGGTCGGCCTAATAGTATGTCGTAATCCACTCCCTTCATGACAATGAAGTTTATGGAAAACTGCACATCGGCAATCTTTACTGGCCAATTCTTTAAGATCCCGAATGGTCTTACCTTCATTCCATTTGCTAATGTGACGTTAAACCTGGCAGTCTCTACAAGAGGGTTTCCCCATGCCTCTAAGACTGCATGGCTTAGTACACTAACGCCTGCGCCTGTGTCTACAATTCCTTTTCGCGCCATATCTCCTAAGGCTAGGAAGGGTAAAACTACATGCATTTCAGTGCCTTCCCAAAAAGCATTGATGTGCAAAGACTTAGGAATTGAGTGTAGAGTTAGACTTGGAATCTGTGTAACTGCATCATGATCTTGTGGATCAGCACCCGCAAGTCCTGTGTGTCCCTCTATCAAGTATTTTAACTCCTACCATACGGAATGATTCTACCTAAGCAGGTCTTCCAAGCTTAGAGTTATTGGAGTAGAGAACAAGGTTGTGAGGAGACTATTGGGCTCTTGTCTTCCCCTAAGGCTAGCATTTCTAGGCCATGCGTTCTGTCTGCCCTGGCAAGTTTCCCCTTGGCCTTGCTACTGAGTTGCCCCCAGTGGTGCAGGTATGCTCGCAGCTTGTGGTTTTGAAGGTGAGACTGGTGTGCTCACGCTGGAGAAATCGTCAGTAGGATCTTCTAATATGGGTTCAGCATCGTTGAGGTACTTTTGGGCGTCCTTGACCCACTCCTTGATCTTAGCTATAGCCTCGAGTTGCCGTTTGGGATGGGGATATTCCCCTACCTTGGCACTCCCTAGCTCGGCTATCTTAGGAGCTGAGGTCTCCGCCTCTACGTTTGTGACCCTCTTTCCCGTTACTAACGTAGTCACTTCCTCGGTTTTAAGAGTTATCTTTGCATCGGTTCTCTTTTTTCGTCTCCTCCGGCTTTTCTTTCCTATTGAGGTTGCATCAAGGTTACTTGGCCCTGGCAAAGAGATGCCTACCTGTTTTGTTTGAGCTCGCGTCATAACATGTAGTGAGGTGGGTGTATCCTCACTATCAAAGGTTTCCACTCCAAAAAACCCCAAAGGCACCAATGGCATGTTGGCAGAGCTGGTTGACGGCTTTGCCTAGGATAGTCAGGAAACAGATGTGTGATTCCACACTCTGTGCATCGGAGATCCGCTTTGTCCTTGTTAGCTTATTCTCGTTCTGGGCAGCGTGATGAAATGTGGGCTAGGTGGCCACAAGTCCAGCATGTGACTGGGTCTTGGCTTGGCCCTCCAAAGCCTCTGCCTCTTCCTCTTCCTAAAGCCATCACCCGCACCGGTCAATAGTCCATCAGGACTGGGTTGCCCTCCTTGTCATAGGATATGTACGGGTTGACATATGTTTCTTCCTCATTAGGATCCTCCACAAAGTGAACAGGAGCATCGCTAGATGGGTGGGTAGGTATACCAGTTGGGTTCATCTCCAGCCTAGGTACGGCAGGTCTTGAGTCAGTCAGTGCTGGGAGAGCTAACTGAGCTCCCCTCCCAAAGAAATTGGATGGCCTATTACCTAAGTATGGAGGATTGTACTGCTGCGCGTATGGGAATCTCCTCGGCATTCTGCAATGCACTGCATCATGCATGAATCTACCGCAATTTGAGCACAGCCGAGATCTAGGATCTTGGTACTCAACTGGAGGTGATTGCCGCCGCAGTATATACATTGTACATGCGATCTCACAAGCTTCCTTACCAGCTCTTGCAACCGTGCAATCTCCATTCTCATTTCTGCCATCCCCTGGTTGTGGTCTACACTCTTTCCCTTATCCTGCACACTAGCAGTTGCTTTTTCCCCCGAAATAGTTGATCTCTCAAGGTCCCTCTGGCTTGCACTCTCTCAGTTGGTAGTCCTCATGCTGCGTTCCCTGAGTTGATCATCTACGCGTATTGCCTCCTCGAAAACTCTAGCTAGCACATCTCATTGCAAGGTGGAGTTATTGGCCAAAGCCTTGTAGAGCTCCTCACTCCGAATCCCTTTCATGAACACTGTAGACACTGCCCTCTCAGTAGGTCGCTCATTGGCAAGGATTCTCTTGTAGAGGCTACGCACCTGAGTGACGTAATCCCTAACGTCTTCCTTCTCCCTTTGACTGATATTCATCAACCTAACGATGAGGTTATCCGAATACCCTGCCTCCGAAAACCTCTTGATGAAGAGGCCCTTAAGGCGAACAAAGTTCGTACGTTCTGCATCATCTAGACTAGAATACCAGGTCCTCCCCTTATCGCCTAAGCACAGGCCGAAAGCTTGAGCTCACTGCGTAGGGTCATAAGACCGTTTGCCTCACATACTTGCTCGAACTGCTCCATGAAGCTGTACGGGTCACTGCTAGGTTCGTATCTAGCTAGTTGTTTTGCTACGATGGGGATTCTAGCCTGCCCTTTAGCCCCTTACGTGACTCCCAATCCCGATAGTAGCGTGGTGGCTAGGGTAGTAGCGCTATGTTCAACAGACGTATTATCCAAGAGTCGCTTTGCTACCAGTTCGCTCAATGTCATGTCAGTCTCTGCTGCCCGTTCCCTCTCTACATTCGGTCCAGATTTGGCTACTCCAGCTAGGTCTAGCACTCATCTAGCCTCGTACATATCTACATCTTGCTATAGCCTTCTAGCCCTTTGCTCATGGTTGTAGGAAAAATTATGCCTTCTAGCGCTCTCTTGATTGCTATTCTCTCTTCTTCCAGGTTTGCTACCACTTCCTCTACAGGTCTGCCCTGGATCACGGTCCTAGTGATGAGTAGATCATAGTTGTGGACCAATTCCTGGACTGAGGTTGGAAATTCTCCTAAGTCTAATTGGTCCTCTCCTCGTTTGCCTCTTGATCTCGACATTGTTTCTGCTTCCAGCTCCACGAGGTTGTCAATAAATCCAAGCAGCTTCGGCAGCGGCCAATCCTCTATATTTTTGCTTTCTTTGTCTTCGTGTCTTCTCCAGGTCCTACTAGTAGGGCACTCAGGCACTCGTCTAAGTCTTGGGGTCTTCTCCTACTAGTGGGTTCCTTAATGTTATTAGATATCCTGATGTGTTCCTTGTTATTTGAAAGCAGTTGCAATCCTTATTCACACGTTATGCGTAGTGCTTTCGTGGTGCTTGGTGCAAAAATAGGCTTCTCTCTTTTCTTGCAGTGCAAACTTAGTGGAACACAAGAGTGAAGTGCTGATGCAGAAAGCGTTTAATGCGAACTCCACTCTGTTTCTCTCCACATTCTTAGCCTGATTTGAGTTCTATGCTCAGTTCCCGGCTATTCTATGGTATTTCTGAAGGTCTGTGCTGTGTTTTCTATTCTGCTCTAAGTTTGATTGGTCTCTGAGGTTCTAATGGTCAAACTGGGTCTTGGGGGTATTCAGGGTTGTGTCTTGGGGGTCAGGTCAGTGGCAGGGTCAACTAAAGATCCTTATTTTTTCCTTCTGGCAAGATGGCCTGATTCCCAGAATCGGACTGTCCGATTCCCAGAATCGGACAGGGCTGGTCCGACTCCACTAGTCGGACGGTCCGAGTCCAGCAGTCGGACAGGGTGGTCCGATTCCTAAAATTGTTTGGTCCCATCCGAATGTTCGATGGTCTGACTATGATGGGCGGTCCGAGTGCCACGTGGCACGTCCAATCGGGCTGTTTGATTCTAGGAATCGGACAGGGTTGGTCCGACTCCCTCAGTCGAATGGTCCGACTCCAGGACTCGGGTGGTCTGATTCTGGGAATCGGATCATTGAGACCTGGTCCGACTGCGTCTGGCGGTAAATGCGATTCCGACGCATTTTGATCCCACTTGATGCCTGCTACACACAATCACAAGAGACTCTCCAGATCTGATTAGGGCACTACCAAGAAATACCAGACTCACCTGGAGCAGCACAAATCGATGGCACCCAGAATCGTGATAGCGCTCCCTCTTCCTGGTAACCAGAAGCTCTCTCTCTCTCTCTCACACAAAGCTAACCAGTGAAATGAGGTTTGTCCTGGCCTCCCAAGCCTCTTAAGGTCCTTTCCTAGCACGGCAAAACCTTAAAGCCAGTTCCCTTTTTCCTATTTTACCCAGAAATTTGAATCTGGTCCCCTGTTTCCCTGTTTCCAGCAACAGCCAAAACCTCTGTTTGCTCTTTTCTTAACCTAATCTAACCTTAATCTAGTGTAGCCAAAATGCAAAACAGAGATACAGAATGGTAGTCCTACACTAATGCTTCCAACAAACCAAAACACTTACTTGTTTCACGGATTAAAACCTCCTAAATCTCCTAGCTATCTCGAGTACCAATTCGGGCTGCAAGCCCTACTTCTATGCTCGATTTGATGCGTGCGGTGCTCAAAGCTCGATTCCATTGGTCCCGGCAATGGAACCAAAATGAAGGGGAGCTGTAAGCTTTACCCCGAGACCTACAGACCACTTATTGCTCAAGTGTTTTGAACCGAGCGGCCATGGCTACCTCTCACATAGCCGATGCGCAATGCCTACCTTACGGGTGTAGTGAGCTTACCTTGATGCTCAATCGAGTACCCTCATCTTTCTTGCACACCGGTAGCTCCACGATCCTTGAGGCAAGCTCAAGCAACCTCAATCCCTCTCCCATGAGCTTCATCCTCCATAGCCACGCGCCCGACAAGAGAAGAGAAGAGAGGAGGGGAAGATGAAGAGAGAAGATGGAGAGCTTCTTCTCCAAGATCCCTCACTCTCACACAATCACTCCCTCACTCCCTCACACTCTCTCAATCCCTCTCTCAAGCACAAGCAAGAAGGCAAGAAACAAGAGAAGAAGAAGAAAAAGCTCTGGCCACACACACAAGAATGATCTTCTCATTCACTTTTTGAACTTTATATACATGCCCTACTTTTCATGGGCGGTCATCCCTTTTTTTTACATGGCCGGCCATTAGCCTAGGCCCATTTCTCATTTCCCACAGTTCTAACCTATCCTATTCCCAACTAATGCATACAATTTGCACAGGAGTGAGCCTGGTGCTCTCTTACAAGGATTCGAGAGCGCTTTTTACTCTTTTACTTTCCTTGGGCGGCTCTAAGACTTCCTGAGGGTCATGCCCGTGCTTTTAATTTTTTCAAGGTCTGGTTACCGGTTAAGGCGCCTTTTTCTCCCTTTTGTCCTACGCCTTTTGCTATTTCCTTTTTTCCATTTCCCGCTCCTTTTTGCTACGGTAAACATGCCCAGATGAGAGAGAGAGAGAGAGAGAGAGAGAGAGAGAGAGAGAGAGAGAGGCAAGGAGGGTTATTGACTCTACTATTGTACTTAATAGAGAGATAGGGATAGCGAGAGAGGGAGGGAGAGAGAGAGAGAGAGAGAGAGAGAGTAATAGAGTGGGAGGGAGAGTCTATCCACTACCATAGCTTCATGCAGAGAGAGAGAGAGAGAGAGAGAGAGAGAGAGAGAGAGGTACGTCTAGGCACCAACACTACTTTGTGATGATCTACAGGTGGAAAATAGCACCACAAGGAGAAGGGGGAGGAGAGAGAGAGGGACAAATAGGCCACAAACAATCAACAACTAGATAGACCTCTCTTTATTAGCTCAGATGTGACTTGATAACTTTGCTAGTCATGCCAAGTTGCTGACCTATGTGTGGTGGCTCTTAATGCAGCTGATGTGTATGTAAAGAGGGAGATTATGTTGAACATTTATCTATTATTGCGTTAGGATTTGATGTGGATGTCCACCCACGCCAAAGGGTCTCCAACCCATCCTACGAATGGCAAAATAATATGGAAATTTTTATTAGACTGATACCTTAGAAAATTACCAATCCATACGAAAGTGTAAAGATTTTGGGTAAATGTCTATGGATGGGCAATAATGAGAAATGCTTGTCCAAAACTGAAACCAATTTGGATCATATAATATCATATAATGAGAAAATGGTACATTACTTGGAGGTGCATCGAATATTTTTGTCATGTTATTTGCTTTATATCATATGTTATAAAGTAGTACAAACATTACTTTCTATTGTAATTGTGGTTTGCATTTTTTGGTTATATATTTATGTGTATAATCATAACTAGCATTCCGTGCATGCGAAGCATGGAATGCTAGGCCACTTCCTGCGGCACCTTCACTGCCTCGAAGCGACAAGTGAAGTTGCCATGCACGACAACTTCACTCAATAATCTATTTCTCGATCCTCTTTCTCTCTCCTCTTTTCTCTCTCTATTTCTGAATTTTTTCTTTACCCTCTTTCTCTCTCTCTCTCTTCCCCCTCAATTCCCTATGTCCGATTTTCTCTCTCTCTCTGTCTCACTCTCTCTTTTATTCCCTCCCCTTTCTCCTCTATTTTCCTTCTCCCTCCCTCCCCTCTTTTTTCTTTTTTCTTTTTTTTCTTCTTCTTCTTCTTTCTCTCTTCATTCTCTTTTTAAAATTTTTCTTTTCTCTTCTTCTTCTTCTTTCTCTCTTCATTCTCTTTTTAAATTTTTTCTTTTCTCTCTCTCTCTCTCTCTCTCTCTCTCTCTCTCTCTAGCTCTCTTTTAAATTTTACCTTTCCTCTCTCTATTATTCTCTCTCTCTCTCTCTCTCTCTCTCTTTGTGTTTATATTCTCTCTTATTATTATTCTCTATGTCTCTTTGTCTCTCTCCTTTCCTTTTCTCTGCACTCTTCTTCTTCTCCTCTCTCTCTCTCTCTCTCTCTCTCTCTCTCTCCCTTTTCTCCCTCTTCTCTATTTTTTCTTCTTCTTCTCCTCTCTCTCTCTCTCTCTCTCTCTCTCTCTGTTTTCTCCCTCTTCTCTATTTTTTCTTCTTCTCCTCTCTCTCTCTCTCTCTCTCTCTCTCTCTCTCTTCTTCTTCTTTCACTTTTGTCCCACCCCTTAGTCTCTCTTAAAGTATGTAAATTTTATCTTTTTTCTATATATAATTCTCTCTTTATGTTTATATTCTCTCTCTTTCTCTGTCTCTCCACCTCCTTTTCTTCTCTTGTCCTTTCTCCTAATTTTCTTTTTTTCCTTCTCTCCCTCTCTCTCTTTTAAAATTTATCCTCTCTCTCTCTCTCCCATCCCCCCTAAAAAATATTTAAATTTAAAAAATACTTTTCTCTTTTCTCTTTTTCCCATCTCTCTTTCTCTTCTTCTTCTTATTCTCTATCTCTCTCTCTCTCTCCTCTCTTTTCCTTCTCTCTCCCTCTCCTCTTTTTTTATTTTTTTAATTCTTTTTTTTCTTTCTCTCTCTTCATTCTCTTTAAATTCTTTTATTTTCTCTTTCTTTTAAATTTTATCTTTCCTCTCTCTATGTGTGTTCAAATTCTCTCTTCTTCTTCTTCTTCTTATTCTTTTCTCTCTTTCCTTTTCTTCCCTTCTCGCTTTTATTCTCTCTGTCTCTCTCCCCTCTCTCTCCTCTCTTTTCCTTTTTCTTCTCCTCTCTCTCTCTCTCTTAAATTTTATATTTTCTCTCTCTATAATTCTATTTCTCTCTGTTCCCCTCTCTCTCCTCTTCTTTCTTTTTTGCTCTCTTTATATCTTTCTCTTGGTTTCTCTCGCTTTCCCTTTCTCTCTCTTTCCTTAATTTACTTTTTCTCTCTCTTTCTCTCTCTCTCTCTCTCCTTATTTTTCTTTTTCTCTCTCTTTCTCTTTTAATTTTTTTATCTCACTCTATTTTTCTCTATATATTTTTTCTTCTATCTATATTTTTCTATTTCCTCTCTTCCGCTTTCTCTCCCCAATTTTATCTCTCTTAATTAAAAAGAGAGATAAAAAAAGAGGGGAGACTTTTAATTAAAAAAAGGAGAGGGAAGAAAAAAGAACAGATTACAAGTGGGAGAGAGGGAAGGGAGAGGGGTTTTAATTGAAAAAGAAAGGTTTGGAGAAGGGGGTAGGTTCGGGAAGCCTTCTAGAGATTGGGGGCTTTCCCAACCTACAACCAAAATAATACAATAGTAAGATAAGATAAGAAGTAACATAGTGTAAAAAGCATAAACAATGATTACCAATGGATTGGAAAGGTTTGAATTTACATTTTTTGTTATATATAATAGTGTGAAAAGCATAAACGATGATTGTCAATGAATCGGAAAGGTTTGAATTTGCCATGCTAGAGTGAATGGCAAGGTCCAAAAGTAAGTGTCCATGAAAGTCAGGCCTGCATGTGAAATCCTAACGCTGCCTTGGACTCGCCATTAATTCTATGCCCACTTTCATTAGGGACTGAGCTTTCTTTCTAAAGTGTGGTATACGAGTCTCGAGCTCCTCCCGCAGCTCCGATGCAAGCCAGAATGGAAGATTCTCGCCCTTCTGATGGTCTCGAACCGACGAAGGCGATGGCCATGAACAACAACGGAAGCAGATCGAAGAAGAAGAAGGGATCGCTGCCGGCCTTTCTTGTGGGGCTGCCTGGCTTCCTCACCTCGGATGCGGGCTACGAGAGCATGGAGGTGGCGAAGCTGTTCGTTCTGGAGTATGCAGGGTACGTGGTGGTGCCGGTGCTGGTGGGGTGCATGGCAGCGGGGGGCTACGAGGTGGCGGATCGATGGGGGAGGCAGGGGGTGGCGGTGGCGGGAACCGGGGCTGCGGCGATGATACTGTGGCTATGGATGGCGGCAGCGAAAAGGCGGGGGCCGGTGTGCTATCTGGTGGACTACGGGCTGGCCAAGCCGCTGGACGCGCAGAAGATGCCGGCGCTGCACTGCGCGGAGATGGCGCTGCGCGAGCAGCGGTTCACGTCCAAGAGCTTGCTCTTCCAGCTCACGATGCTGATGCGGTCGGGGCTCGGCGAGGAGACCTATGGCCCCAAGTACTTCTTCCAGGACGCTGGCGCCACGTCGAGGAAGAGCGCGACACTGGCGGACGCGCACGAGGAGGTGATCGACATCCTGACCGGCGCCATCGACTCGCTGCTGCGTCGGACGGGCCTGCTGGCCGACCAGATCGACTGCCTCATCGTCACATGCTCCACGTTCTACCCGACCCCGTCTCTGTGCTCCATCCTGGTCAATCACTACAAGATGCGGGCGGACGTGAAGACGTTCAATCTGTCCGGCATGGGATGCTCCGCCAGCCTGCTGGCGATAAACCTGGGGGTGGATCTTCTGCGGGTGTACCCGGAGATGTACGTCGTGGTGGCCGGCACCGAGTGCCTCAGCCCGAACTGGTACGGCGGCAACGAGAAGTCCATGCTGGTCACCAACTGCCTCTTCCGCTGCGGCGGCAGCGCTCTGCTGCTGTCGGGCCGGACCAGCGACCGGCGGCGCGCCAAGATGCGGCTGATCGCCTCCGTCCGCACCACCACCGCCGCCTCCGACGACGCCTACGGTTCCATCTTCTGCCGCGAGGACGCCGACGGCCTGCGAGGGGCGGCCCTCTCCAGGAACCTGGTGGACGTGGCCGGCCAAGCCCTCCGCCTCAACATCGCCCGCCTCCTGCCGCCCACCATGCCTCTCCGCGAGCTCCTCAGGGCCGCCCTCGCCGCGTGTCGCACCAACGGCCAGCCCTACATCCTGGATTTCCACAAGGCCTTCTCGCACTTCTGCATCCACCCCGGCGGCCGCACCATCATCGATGGCATTGGCAAGAAGCTGGGCCTCTCCGAGTATGATCTTGAGCCCTCCAAAATGACCCTTCATCGCTTCGGTAACTATGCTCTCTCTTCCATTGTTTGTTTTTCCCTACGTCAGTCTCTCTCTCTTGTCAAATAACAGCACCCTCGGGCTTACTCCTCTCGCCCTGGAGTCTGATTTCCTTTGCCTACGGATACTCTTCATGCTGTCAACAGGTAACACCTCCATCAGTGGCATCTGGTACATCCTCGGCTACCTCGAAGCCAAAGACCGCCTCAAACCAGGCGACTGCATCTGGCAGCTCGGCCTCGGCTCCGGCTTCAAGTGCAACAGTGTTGTTTGGAAGGTGCTGGGGAATCTCCAACCCAAGCATGAGTGCAACCCTTGGCTGGATCGCATCGACCAGTACCCTGTAAAAATCATCGACGCCATCACACCCGATCATCGTCTCTATCCTCTCTACAGAGAAACCGAGGCGTTCGTCGCAGCGGAGTCAAAAGCCGCCTTCGGAAACAGGGAGGAAGCGATGAAGGCTGCCTTGGCAAGAGCAAAAGAAGAAATAAGGGCCTCTGCATGAAACACAGAGGAAGCAAAGACCATCCATATGGGATCTTTTAAGTGTAAAAAATAATATTTAAATAACTTTTTCTTTTGAATCAACATGATATATTTACATATTTGTGAGTGATTCCTACTCCCCACCTCACAGCACCTAGTTTAGGGTTGCTACAATATGCTGACAATTCCAATTATTTGTGCACTATTCTTATGGGGGAGCTATGTATTCATAAATATAATGTATAATCCTATACTCTATTTTATTCAGTTCACATTTCTCTTTGATAGTAATAATCTTGCAAGAAGAACATAAGTTTGCAACATTCACTTTCTTGTTCAAAGTAAATAAGGGAAGGTCTTATTAATATTACAAAGTTTTCATATTTGAGATTTTCATTATCAAAGTATAACCCCAAATTGCCAATTTTAACATGGATATATTTTACAATATTATTTTAATACAAACATGAAGGACTCTTCAACTCATCAAGGCTTTTCTTACAAAACCATATTTTGACAAGAAACTCATGAATGAAGAGATTAATGATATCTAGTATGTAATCTGACTATGATGGAAGATAGTTTGATGAGATGCCAAGCTCTACATATGCCGACAGTTGAATACTTGGATGATTGTTTGTGCATTCATATCCCTAATGTGGTTGGTACCTATATCAGCATATAATTCCAATGATATTTTATAATTGGACATTAGTTACTCCACTTGCTCAAGTTATGAGATATCTATTTGGTTAGCATGCTCACATTATGGACAGTATATTATATATATTGTATTGTCTCTTTATTCTTAGTAGAGTATTAAAGTGAAGAAGAAGAAAAAGATAAAAGACTAGGGTTTTCAATTTTTTATCTTGTATGTATTCTTTGTGTCTCACAAGAGCTCAAGCTCTCTCTTTCTCTTCCCCCCCATCTTTTCATGGTATCAAAGTAGCGTTTAGGCGAGGAGCTATGAGCCCGAAGAAGCACAAAATATAAGAAAACCATGATGGGAGTAAAATATGCATGTGCCTTTTGTAAGCCTCATTTGGATAGTGTGAGATGTACCTTGTAGTACCTTAAGGCCACATTGGATTATGGCATATTTATGAGGCTAACTCAATGGTATAGTTATTTGATTAAACTGATGTAGATTGGACAGATAGTGTGTTTGACACAAAGTTAGTGGCTATTTACTTTCCTTTTGAAGTGGGGCTATGACTTGGAGTAGAAAAAGTAAACCACTATTGTATTATCGAATATAGAGGTAGAGTACAATGGTGTTGTATGGTAGCATGTGAGGTAGCTTGTGACAACATGAGTAGCATATAGTTGGGGAAGAACCTAGTGTCTCATAGATACACACAACACGTTGAGATTCATTACCATTTCATTAGAGAATGGGTATTGTAAGGTGACATTGATCTCATATATGTGAGCACAATGGAGTAAGTTACACATATTTTCACCAATGTCCTAGGAATAGAAAAGCTTTGATGGTTTTGAAGCTCACTTGGAGTGTAGATCATGGAGTTGAGCTTGAGTGGAAGTGTTGAGATATCAAGCTTAACACAAGTTAATACCTATGTACTTGGATGACAGTTTTCACATTCATATCACTAACACAAGTGGTACATGTATCAACATATCATTCTAGTGATGCTTTATAGCTAGACATTAGTGACATTAGTTAGTCCATCTACTTGAGTTATGGGTTATCTATCTAGTCATATTTCTAGTTAGCATGTTCACATTATGAACTACTTGTATACTATATATGTTGTACTCTCTCTTTATTCTTTTGATAGACTATTATAGTGAAGAAGATGAATAATAATAATAATAATAATAAAAGAAAGACTATGGTTTTTAGCTTCCTATCTTGTGTGCATTCTCTATGTGTTGTGCATCTTGCAAGAGCTCAAGCTCCCTTTCTCTCCCTCCATATTTTCATAGTCAACTCAAAAGATTGAGAATGATTTGGCACTAATGACAATTAGCTTTCAAAATGGCTATAATGGAAGCAAGTAAACTCAAAGGATTGAGGACATAATTAGGCACACTGATGACAATTAGCTTGGAGGCTAATTTAACCGTTTCCAAGAGATCTTTGGACAAAAAGGACTCTTTCATTTCTCAACAAGTGTAATTCACCATTAAGTTCCAATTTATGAAGCATGTATGTCCAAAAGTGAGTCTCTCAATTAATTTTCCATGTCATCAACTTATGACACTCTAGCCTAATGCTCTCTCAACCTCATTTGACCTCTTTTTGGATGCATATAGTGGTATGCCCCATGATGCTATGACCTTTTAATCCTATTTTACATACTTATCCCCTTTAGTTTGTGAGCCATCTAAACTATGTCTTTACCAAAAAGGTTTTAACAATAATGTTTATTATGGTACCATGTTTTCTTAACACCTTTCCCCTCACCTTGCTAACATGCTCTCCCTTGATTTCTTGCATGAGCTTTATTCTAGCCATGTCATTTTGGGTGTATAATAAACTATATTTCCAATTTAGTTTGATGTCCCCCACTCTACTAGATTATATTATAGAGATAGTTTGGTGGCTCACTTTAGAACCTCTATGTCAGGATCTAATACAAAGTTAGCTACATGATTCTAGAAATGCTCTCTTGCATGGCCCAATCTATGACACTCATGGCACTACGTCTCACAGTGGTGTGTTTATAATTAGGTTGATTGATACATACCTTTGAAATAAAGCATAAAGAGCTAGTTATTCATGTATTTAGTTTTACTATGGCAACATACATTCCAAATGGAGGCCATTTGGTATATGCAGTATAAACAACCAACTCAAAAAATGTTAGTATCACTATTAAGTAAAATGCATATATCCACATTTTGGTATTGGGGTTGTATTGATAGGTGCCAAACATGTGCAAATTGGATCCAATAAATTATTGAAAGAGTGGGTGATGTGTACATGCGCATTGTGTTAGCACCAAAAGCAAGACTGATGAAGAATATCTTTGAAACATGTAGAGAAACCAATGATTTCACAAAATATCAATTTTGGCATTGAACTATTCAATAAAGGCCAAAGGTATCAATCTTCTTATTTTGAATTATGAGCCCTTTCTTGAGAAAAAGTATCTCATGTGATGTGTATATCATATGTGTGTAATGCATTTTTTATTATTTGTGATATAGAAGATCAAGTTTATTGATATGCAAGGTGATGTGCTTGTCTTGCCAACACATATTTAATAGGATAACACTATACAACAAGTGAAAGAAACATAAGAAAAGAGAGATCCTTTGAATCTAGATAATATAATCAATTAAAATTTTAGAGTAACCTTAGGAATCTATGTAAGATGTGTCACTTGGTTGAAAAGGCTATGGATAAGATGTTGGATGCATTGGTCACAAATGTTACAAGTAAACATATAGATGGATACTCCTTGAAGAAGCAAAAGAGGACAATGAAAGAGAAGAATATACTCAACATGTTTTAAAGTAACCTTGCACAAGGGAATGCATGTTTCAAATAATCCTTCTAAGCTTATTGAATTTGTAGACATCACATGGATAAAGTGACAATAGTGTTAAAATTATTTCAATTGTTATGAAAATTGTTACCCAATAAAAATTGCACGTCGGATTGCTAGAAAGCAAGTAAAGTGATTTCATATGTTGGGTTGTACTAAAATTGCATTCATGTGTATCTAAAATATTTTTCATACGTTGCATTTTTTAAAGGAAAGATTATGTGGTTGAGGTGATGGGCCCTAGACCTAGAAGTCATTGATATGTATCAAATGGAGAAAGTTTTAGCTTGTATACAATTTATATGGCAATGCATGTTTTCTAACATAAAGGAATCAGCTCCCAAGTATCATTCTCAACCAAAGAGTCCACCTCTATTTGCAAAGAATTCTCCCACTTATAATTATTGTCCCTTCTCATAACATCAATGTAATATGAAGACTCTTCACAATCTATCACCATGATATAATTAAGAGATGGAGGGTGCCTCTCTGGTGGTCTAGAGAGTCTTATAGATTGCTCAACTTGAGCATCCAATTATCCCAACTGTTTGTTCTCTTGTATGTGAGGCTACCTACTTGGTTAGGGTACATCTACCTCAATATTTCTTGGATATCTAAGCCCTACATCATTTGGAATAATCCATATAGGCTGCTTGGATGGTTGTTATCCATCCTCCTATAGTACCACCCTACATATCTTAACTATCTTGATGGGTTGTTTGTGCATCTTCTCCTCATTGAAGATAACATAATGGTTGTGAAATATCTTCTTAGCTTTACAATCCCAAAGATGGTTCCCATCTCACTCAAATCTCCATATCCAAAAAAAAATGCATTTCTTGAACTTAGGATCAAGCTTGTTCAACTTGTCCTTTGAGATATGCATATAAGCCTCATAGTGAAACACCTGATCATAAGAGGGTCTCTTTCCAACCACACCTCTTCAAGAATCATACCATCCAATGACTTGCTAGGGGACTGATTACTCAAATGAATAGTTGTATTAATAGCTTTAGCCCAAAAACTATAAGTGAGACTTAGATTAACATTGAACTCTTTGTTGTATGGTCTTATTTAGTGTGTTTTCTATACACGTAGTGCTCACACAGTTCAAATTCAAAGAAATTGAAAGACAAAAGATACTGCAAATAAGAAGAACTTTCATTCTTAGCATTGGCATATGGCCCAAATGACAATGCCAAAGATATATCGATGATTGTCTAGTGATAGCTAAATTGTGATCCTTCATAAATAAATACAATATGGTAATTACAATCATTCAAAAGTTAGACTCTTATTTGAGTTTGGTACATGTGATGAATATTACTAGGCACAAAACATGAACTAAGTGATAAATATATATCTCCCACTTTAACAATATTGCATGCTAAGTCATTTCTCAATTATACATATCCCTTTCTCCTTGCATCATATGTAGAAAACCATTACCTATGAGGAGTAACATGAAATGATATCCTTGAATCAAGGATCCAATCTTGAGATATACAATCATTCTTAGTAATAAGGAATGCATCCCCATGAG
The DNA here is from genome assembly GCF_053477565.2 of Lygodium microphyllum. NCBI lineage: Eukaryota > Viridiplantae > Streptophyta > Polypodiopsida > Schizaeales > Lygodiaceae > Lygodium > Lygodium microphyllum. The sequence goes on along the minus strand of NC_141141.1, from coordinate 5,195,726 downwards.
TAGAAATATGTACTACATCGCCATTGTCACGATTACTACATATGGTGTTTACCTCTTCAATTTTAGCCTTTGGTTTTTCCTCTTCCTTTTTTCTTATTCCTCCCCCTAAATCATACCCTCTTAATGTGACCCTCCTTTTGCAATAAAAGCATTTTATATATTCCCTTTGCATGGCTTAATTCTTGAGTTTTCTCTATCATAGAAAACTCCCCCCTTGCATTTTACCTCCCTCTCATTGTAAGTACATAATAGCCCTTGGAACCTCCATTATTCTTTCTATTCACCTCTGCCATAACCAAGCTACTTTTCACATTAGTACTAGTCAATCCGCTAGTAGGTGGTAAGTTATTGATTAGAGTCCTAAAAGATCCCAACTTTCATGTAGCATCACAAGTAAAAATATAGCCTTAATCAAATTCTCAAGGAAATTCTTTATGTAGACATATGGTTAAAGATAGTCTTGAACTCATTTAAATAGTTGGACATGGATATCCCCTTCTCCATGCAAATGTCACTAATTTTCTTTAACCAATAAACCTATGATGTAGCAATTTGCTTCACAAGAGATTGCACAACTTCTTCCAAACTCTATATACACCACTAGCCATATCCTTAATAACATTACATTAAGGAATTTGGAAATTTCCATGCACTTCGAAAACCCCTAATACCTTTATTATTTGACCACATGGACAAATCTTGTTGTCTTACTTAAAGGTGGACTCTACCCTAAATACTATATAAGGACTACCTTCCCAAATCTCACTTTCAAATATGGATCAATATTTAGCCACATGGTCAAATATTTATCACCTATTGAAAATGGGACTTGGAAAATTCCCAAATTCTCTAATATGGTGTTTAATATTAAAATTAAAAAAATTTGAGAGATTCAACATAATGAGAGAGTGTACAAGTTCATCCATGTCATCCCATGAATCTCTCTCTTCATGTCCTTAGGCTTTTTTCCCTTTACATTTATGCTCTTAATCGACTTCTTTTGCATCAAGATATTGTAGATATGCTTCTTTCAATATGAGAAGTTTATATGATTAGACTTCTTAATATTATACAATGCATTTTTTGAAGCAAAAGAAAAATCCATTACTCTTACAATGTGTAAACCAACAAGCAACAATGATAGTATCAACATCATTACAAAGAAGACCAACACATTATAAACCTGAGTGCTGCTCACTATAATAGCTAAAAAATGGCAAAAACAGTAAAAAAAATAGGTCAAGCACTCTTCAATGTATGCCAATCTTTTCATAAAATTTTCTTTCAAATTTTGGGCTATCTATAAAGCATCCCATCATCCAAAGCATATAAAACATCCCATCATCCAAAGCACATGCATTTTTTTAAAATAGCGTGAAAGTGCCTTTGGATTATTTCATCTTAATTCAAAGATTAATAAGAGGTTTTTAATTTTAAAATAGTATGTATCTTTATAAAATATCAAAAATGTGGAGAAAAGCATATTTGATAGCTTGGCTCTTGGAAATGCATCAAAGAAAGTCTTTTTTTTTCAAGAACAGCCTCTTATAGCACTTTGATGGATAGTAGTGACCTCACAATCTCAATGAAATACTATATATATATATATATATATATATATATCGCGACCCATGGGAGCTGCACACTTGTGAAGGTGTTATTTTGGAATTGCAGAGGGTTTCCATGGCATAAAGGGGAAAGCATTAGTGCTATGGTTGGTGATGCTGACATTGTGTTCCTCACTGAGACATGGGAGTGGGAGACATGTAGAATTTCGGATATCCCAAGGTACGTAATTCATAGCGCATATCAGCCACGTGTAGGAAAAAGAGGGCAAGGAGGAGTTTCATGCATATACAAATGTCATATGGAAGGAATGATTGATCTATGCAAAGTAGATCGATATAAGCGGTATATATGGATTATACTCAAGCACACTACACCAATGTACATTGCAGGATGTTACATTCCACATAAGGAGTCCCCCTTCTATGCATGACATGAAGTGGATAACCCTAAAACCTTTTGAAGGTTTGAGTATGGATGCATGCACATATATGCAACAAGGACATGTGATGGTCTTAGGTGACTTAAATGCGCGAATTGGATGAATGCAATTTCAGCCCATAGCGTGTGATGAGCTAGACAAGGAAGAGGTTGTGGATGTAGATGCACGTTGGTGTAGACAATCTGAGGATACAGACATTAACGCTCATGGACGTGCTTTGAGGGATATGGTTAATGTTTTGCACATGCCGATATTGAATGGTATGAATTGTTTCCGTGATATTGAAGGATAAACGTGCAATGGTACACATGAATGATTTATGCATGATTAGAGAGTTCTGGCTAGGCGAAAAACATCCAGAATTGGATCATATAGCTTTGGGCTTTACACTTGATATTTTCCACCAGGTAGGACATGTAGGGGACACAGTAGGTACTGGTGCATTTCGTATTGATGTAGACAAGAAACAAGCATATGCTAGTCACTTGGATAGTCTTATGAACAATCTTACTAGGAGCACATGGGCTGATTTGAGAGATGCAACGTTAAATACGACTATAAGGTTTTTGGAAAACCAAAGAGCAGTCACAAAAATAGGATGGGTGCTGGATATGCGAAAATGGTTTAAAGGGTGGGGAGTGTATATATATCTAGATATGGCATCCAAAGATATATGCATGGACACATTTCAATCAGACCTCTTACGAGCATACCAAGCAAAACATCAAAGCAAGGGAGAAAATTGCAAACTTGCTTGTTACAGTATGTATATCTATCCTTAAAGTTGAGAATCCTACATGCAGGCAGAGGCACATGCGCATCCATACATAGCCAATCCGCTCTCAGTGGTATTTAGATGGAGTATTGCACGACTTCGAACTCGATCACACACTTTATTGATTGAGACAGGTGCATGGAGTGGACAGGTAAGAGAGACGAGGTTATTCAAGCTATGTGGACTACAAAGTGTAGAATCAGAGGAGCACATGATTATAACATGCCAGCATATGCATACATACGGGCTGACTTTGATATCCCTTTATAGGGGCCACTTCACCAATTTCTGACCACTACTCCTATATCGAAGTTAGGGGCTCTCATCACCTGCATGTTACGCTTTTGGGAGAACCACGCTGCATATATCACTCTTTCGCCATAGCTATCCTTTCCTACCACAGGGGAGGAGAATCATTGTATATGTGGAAATGTCCCATCATGGATCATAATTTGGCCTTCCATGGATGATAGTAAACTACTCTACTGTACTCTCTCTCTCTCTCTCTCTCTCTCTCTCTCTCTCTCTCTCTCTCTCTCTCTCTCTCGTTTTCTCTATTAACAAACACAAGTAGCCTTTGATCTTTTATATAGCAGAGGTATCCCCTTGCTTTTCCATGTAAGTTCACTCTTACTTTTGAGGGCAAGTTGTCCCTATGCTTAAGCAGCCTCCGTGCTTGCATACATTAATACATGTATCCAAATCTCATGTTGAGCAATCCAAAAGACAATGAAATTCCCTTGAATCTAGCCACCATTGGCTATTAAAACATTTCACAATTGGGCTATGTTAGCCCTAAACAAAGTTTCAATGGTTTTGTTAATCGAAGTACATTGGGCCTAAATAAAGAGCTTAATAAGAGGATGCATATCTCTTTCTAATCTCAATAGCAAGCAGGAATATTGTCACAACTCTATAGAAACAGAATTTGTATCCTTTTTCATTAATTTGTCTATATAATGATTTATTAAATTTATTTCTTTTGCACTAATTAGATATAAAGAAAAGTGCATTGGAGCTGGCCACTGATGAGTGGTCACAGGTTATGGTGGACCCACACGGTGGGTTAGAGAAAAGATAGTTCACACTTCCACCTATATGACCCGATTGGGCGCCTGTGACTAGAACTCACGCATATCAGGGTTAGACTCGCACACAGAAAGGATTGATGCCTTGAAGTATGGGCTAGATCCACCAGAACAGAGAGTTACAATCAACAAGATGGCATGATCATGAAATGCTTGTATAATGTGCATGTGTGGGCTGAAAGCTTGAAATGCACATTTCTTTGCATAGGAAAGTCACATGAAGATTCGGATGCCATTTTTGCGATGTACACGGAAAAAGCTTTCATATGATACCCACATTGGGGGGGTCCCTAAATTCTAGGAGATCCCTAAATTTTAGGAGGTCCCTAAATTTTAGGAGCCTCGAATTAGCCTAAAAATGCTAGTCCTAAAAAATAGGGATGTCATTCTAAAAATAGTAAGTTCTGTACTCTGACTGTGCTTACTAAATTTGGTTGTTTCTATTCTTGACAGTATTCAACCCAAAAAGGAAGGCCATAGAGAAGAGACAAGTGTCAAGACACTTGTCACACAAGTTTCCAAGTGTCCCACCACTTGTCACATCTCATGACATGTGGCTGGACACTTGTCTTGTGCTACTCCACTTTCCCCTTTTGTACTAGCTCTCCCCTCTCCTATAAATAAGAGCTCGTTTTTCTTCATTCAACATCATTTTTCTTTGCTGTAAACTCATGTACAGCACCCACAGATAGCCAGAAGCTGGCCCCATCCATCCCCATCATCATCCCCCACTTCTCCATTATCAAATTCCTCCATATTCCCTCTTCTATCACTGTTGTTTTACAAGACAGCAAGCCTGTAAATTCATTACAGCACCTCCTTCTTGAGCTCTTTCTTCCATTTTAGCTACAAGAAGCAAGCTCTATCCATGTACTGTTGATCAACGATGGAGAAAGGCTGAATTCCCCTTTTTCTTCTCTCATACTGCAAAGAAATCAGTTCTTATCATTGCATAATAGATAATGCATGTGTGTTTGTACATCTTTGCATGATCTTGTGAGAGTGAGAATTACTTCTTCTCACTCTCAGGTTGATTGTAACTGAGCTCTTCCCTAAGGGACTTGGGTTGAGCAGAAATACATTCCTTCGGGGGGGGCGGGGGGGTTGCCCATCTTCAACCCTCAATCTTGTCTCCATTACTTTTACATTTTCATGGTTGTAATTTTGTGAGTAATTTTCACTTTCAGCTTTAAGTGTTCATTCTCTTTTATATTAAGTTTCGAAAATAAGCGAATATCATAATTTTTAAGCATACTACGTTGTTCGGGGCGTTTACAGTGGTATCAGAGCTTTGGCTCGGTCCTCACCCCCAACACTGGTAGTGCTTACAACTATAAGTTTGTTTATTTTCAGCCCTTGCATTGAGTGCTTGAGCATATTTTTTTTCTTTAGTCTCAATGGATCAATCGAGTGCTATCCTTCAAGCCATTCAAAGTCTTAGAGAGGAGAATTAGCAAATTCGTGAGCAACTTCTCAAACTAGAAAAAGTTGAGAATCCCAAAGAATTCAAGGAAAGAAGCCCATCTACTTCAAGAAGACAAAGCCATACCAATGAAAGGAGCCGATCAAGAAGTCCAAAGAGGTAGTCCCATTCTACTTCAAGACAAAGAAAGAGATCGCGTCGAAGCTCATCCTCTTCTTCAAAGTCATCTAGCGCCTATTCTGATGGATCCTCTTCTAGTAATGAAGAGTCACACCCTTCTCGTGGAAGACCTCATCATCGTCAAAGGCATCGACATTCTTCACCCTCGTCTCCATCTTCATCCCCATCAAGCACTTCATCATCTTCAACCTCAATATCCGAGCATGGACGAAGGCATAAGAAGAAGAAGAAGACTAAGTCACTATCTCAACTTGAAAAGAAGATCAAGTTCAGTATGTATGATGGTTCCCGAAATCCTGATCTTCTTCTGAAGTTTATTCGTCAATTTCAAATTTTGTATGGTCGTGACAAGTATAAAGAAAAAGAAAAGATTAAGTTTGCAGCTTTACATTTAACCGACTTAGCCCATACTTGGTGGACGGGGTTGGAATATGATCATGCTGCCCCAAAATCATGGCGGTCCTTTGTTCGCCTGATACAAAGCCAATTTCTTCTTGTTCATTTCAAAAGAGATGTAAAAATGGAATGGGATCGGCTTTGGCAAAGGAAAAATGAGTCACTTGGTGACTATACCAAGAGATTTTGGGAGCTACTTTTGAAGGTCCAACATTTCAAGAAGATCAGCAGTTCGGAAAAGCTTAGGAAGTTTCAAGGAGGTTTGCATTTTAAACTTCGTACTGCTCTTAATCATTATCATTGTTCTAGTCTCAGGGAACTCATTGACCATGCTGAGACATGGGAAATGGAGCACAATGGCAACAAATCATTCCAAAAGAATGATAAGAAGAGAGTAGCTGATGATGAGGAGTATTCAGCCCCAAATGAAGGACAAAAACAGTGGCAAAAGCAGCCACCATCAAATCAAAAGAAGATGAAGCCCTATGCACCTCCTAATGCTCCTCAATTTCGCTCCAATCTATACCCACAAGCAAAGCAATTTTCCGAAGAAGAAAAGCAACGCTTCATGAAAGAAGGGAAGTGATTTAAATGTGGACAAACAGGCCACATAGCGAAGCAATGTCCAAACAAGGGACAAAGCAAGGTTTCTGACAACAAGCCTAAGTCGCCAGTGAAAATCAATGCTATCAGTGATGTAGTTGCAAACACAACTCACACTCTAGAGACGCGCAAATTATTAAAAGCTTGGGGACAGTTGCAAGGTAAGCAAGCACTATTCTTGATAGATCTTGGGGCGAATGAAAATATTATTTCCTTGCAATTAGCTAAAGAGCTTGGATTAAAGAACGAAGAGATGGACACTCCGGCAGAAGTTCGCCAAGCTTTAAATGCTGATGAAGGTGACACAGTGAAGACTGTGATACCCTACATTGGCAAGCTCAAGTTTCAAATTCAAGGCTACAGTGACGAAGATACCTTCTGTATCGGAGACCTTGATGGTTGCGATGTGATTCTTGGCATGCCCTGGAATCATAAAGTAGATTCAACCATCTTCTCTCAGAAAAAGAAGGTAGAACTCACCAACAAAGGCAAGAAGTACGAGATCCAAGCTGGAGTTTCTGGAGACACCATACCTATGGTAAGCCATATGCAAGTCTCTAGAGCAATTAAGGATTGTGTTCAATGTTGTCTGCTTTATGTCACTGATGTAAAAGATAATATGAATGCTAAAAACCAAGAGCAACTTCAGCTCTTGGAAAAGTATAAAGATTGTTTTTCGGAAGATCTTCCTTATCAGCTTCCCCCAGAAAGGCCTGAAGACCATCATATTGATATTATCCCGGGCAGTTCTCCTCCTAATATAGCACCATACCGTGTGAGCCGTCCTCAACAAGAAGAAATCAGAAAGCAAGTCGAAGACCTACTCAACCATGGGCTAATTAGGCCAAGTAGCTCACCATTTTGTTCACCGGTTCTTCTTGTTCAAAAGAAAGATGGCACATTCAGGATGTGCATTGATTATCGAGCCCTCAACAAAATCACTGTGAAGAATCGGTTTCCTATTCCCAGAATTGACGACATTTTGGATCGTCTAGAAGGCTCAAGGGTTTTCAGCCACATTGATCTAAAGAGTGGTTACCATCAAATTAGGGTAATACCACAAGATGTACACAAAACTGCTTTCCGCACTTCATACGGTCTTTACGAATTCTTGGTGGTTCCTTTCGGATTAACCAATGCACCAGCCACCTTTAATCGAATGATGGAGTGCATCTTTAGAGAGCATCGACAATATGTCGGTACTTTCTTTGATGATATTCTTGTCTTTAGCAAGAATGAAGAGGAGCATCATCAACACTTGGAAATTGTTCTACAATTACTACAACAAAATCAACTCTTGGTAAATGGTAAAAAGAGTGAATTTTTCATGCATAAAATAAATTACCTTGGGCATGTCATCTCTTCTGAAGGGATTCAGATGGATCCTGAAAAGATCAGGATAATCCAAGAATGGCCTCATCTTCGTGATGTATATGAGGTGCGATCATTTCTTGGCTTATGTTCTTATTACTGCCGCTTCATCAAGCATTTTGCACATATGGCTTCTCCACTTCATGACCTTACAAAGAAGAAGATCTCTTTCCAATGGAAGGAAAAAGAGAAGGCAGCCTTCACAAGGCTGAAAACAGCTCTTACTTCTGGACCTGTTCTTATCATTCCAGATCTGGTAAAACCATTTGTGGTGGAAGCAAATGCTTGCGGTGATTGTATTGGTGCAGTGCTAAATCAAGAAGGCCATGCCATAGCCTTTGAAAGCCGCCGTCTAAATGATGTGGAGAAAAGGTATGACATTTATGAAAAGGAGCTCTTAGCAGTGGTTCATGCTTTAAAGATATGGAAACATTATCTTTTAGGCAATGAATTCCTTATTAAAACCGATCATCAAAGCTTGAAGTATTTCAAGACTCAAAAGCATTTGCAGGAGAAACATGCAAGATGGGAAAATTTCTTGTCTATGTTTCATTTTCAAATTATGTACACTCCAGGGAAACAAAATGTAGTTGCTGATGCACTTTCTAGAGTGCCTCGCATTGCAACTATTACAGTGGCTCATCATGAAGATTTTCAAATGATGAAGAATACTTATGATGAAGATACTGATTTTGTAGCAATTTGGTCAAATTTACAGCAAGGAGGTTCTCATCTAGATTATTCCATCAAAGACGGTTACCTTCTCATGAACAATCGCCTTTGTGTCACTCTTCCTGTTCGACAAAAGGTGCTTAAATAAAGTCATGAACCCCCTTATGCAGGGCATAGAGGGAGGGCAGCCACTCTAAGTGCAATTGAGAGCTACTTTTATTGGCCAACATTACGAAAAGATACACATAACTTCATTGAGGCTTGTCTGGTATGCCAAAAATCCAAATATGATAGGCAAAAGATTCCAGGATTGTTACAACCTCTTCCAGTGCCCAAAGATCTATTGGAATCTATCACAATGGATTTCATCTCAGGTATTCCAAGAACACCTCAAGGTCATGATATGATTTGGGTCATAATTGATAGATTCAGCAAACAATCACATTTTATTCCATGTCATAAAACATTGAAATCCGCACAAGCTGCAAGACTTTTCATTCAACATATCTTCAGATTACATGGTATGCCTTCTGAGATCATTTTAGATAGAGACTCCAAATTCACAAGTAACTTTTGGCGTGCTTTATTTGAGAATTTGGGAACCACTTTAAAGTTCTCCTCAGCTTTTCATCCTCAAACTGACGGCCAAACAGAGGTGATGAATCTCACTCTTTTGGATATGTTGAAAGCTTATGTTAGTGAACATAAGTCACAATGGGAGAAATATCTTCCATTATTGGAGTTTGCTTACAACAATACAGTGCACTCATCCACAGGGAAAGCTCCAAATGAAATAGTACAGGGTAAAGTGATTCCTCCTCCAATTATTTGCACTAAAGATAAGATTTTTGCTGCTGATGAGTTTGCTTCAGATTTAAAAACCGCAATGGATCAAGTTCGAGTCACTATCAAAGTTGCCCAAGAGCGACAAAAGAAGCAAGCAGATAAACGAAGAAGACCTTTGGCTTTTGAAAAAGGTCAATATGTCTTGCTAAAGTTTGATAAAAGCAGACTCAAACAAGGTTCTGGTCAAAATTCATCTTTTCCAAAGCTCTCCAGTAGATACTTTGGACCCTTCAAAGTGATTGAGAAAATAAATGAAGTTTCTTATTGACTTGAGCTTCCTACTCATTGGAAAATACACAATGCTTTTCATGTAAGTTTGCTAAAACCTTACGTAGGACCAGAACCAAAGGAACCCATTACTGAAGATCCCCCAGAAGTTGAAGAAACAGAGCAACTCTTGGAACCTGAAAAGATTTTGTTTCTCAAGGATCGAACCACGAGAAGTGGCCTTCTGACACGAAAATTCTTGCTAAAATTCAAGAATCTACCCACCACAGATGCATAGTGGGTAGATGAAAAATTCATGAAGGATTACCCAAATATTCTACAACAATATCAAGAAGATTTTCAGCTGAGGACAGTTGAATAAAAGCCAGAGGGCTGTCACAACTCTATAGAAACAGAATTTGTATCCTTTTTCATTAATTTGTCTATATAATGATTTATTAAATTTATTTCCTTTGCACTAATTAGATATAAAGAAAAGTGCATTGGAGCTGGCCATTGATGAGTGGTCATAGGTTATGGTGGACCCACACGATGGGTTAGAGAAAAGATAGTTCACACTTCCACCTATATGACCCGATTGGGCGCCTATGACTAGAACTCACGCATATCAGGGTTAGACTCGCACACAGAAAGGATTGATGCCTTGAAGTATGGGTTAGATCCACCAGAACAGACAGTTACAATCAACAAGATGGCATGATCATGAAATGCTTGTATAATGTGCATGTGTGGGCTGAAAGCTTGAAATGCACATTTCTTTCCATAGGAAAGTCACATGAAGATTCGGATACCATTTTTGCGATGTACACGGAAAAAGCTTTCATATGATACCCACATTGGGGGGGTCCCTAAATTCTAGGAGATCCCTAAATTTTAGGAGGTCCCTAAATTTTAGGAGCCTCGAATTAGCCTAAAAATGCTAGTCCTAAAAAATAGGGATGTCATTCTAAAAATAGTAAGTTCTGTACTCTGACTGTGCTTACTAAATTTGGTTGTTTCTATTCTTGACAGTATTCAACCCAAAAAGGAAGGCCATAGAGAAGAGACAAGTGTCAAGACACTTGTCACACAAGTTTCCAAGTGTCCCACCACTTGTCACATCTCATGACATGTGGCTGGACACTTGTCTTGTGCTACTCCACTTTCCCCTTTTGTACTAGCTCTCCCCTCTCCTATAAATAAGAGCTCGTTTTTCTTCATTCAACATCATTTTTCTTTGCTGTAAACTCATGTACAGCACCCACAGATAGCCAGAAACTGGCCCCATCCATCCCCATCATCATCCCCCACTTCTCCATTATCAAATTCCTCCATATTCCCTCTTCTATCACTGTTGTTTTACAAGACAGCAAGCCTGTAAATTCATTACAGCACCTCCTTCTTGAGCTCTTTCTTCCATTTTAGCTACAAGAAGCAAGCTCTATCCATGTAATGTTGATCAACGATGGAGAAAGGCTGAATTCCCCTTTTTCTTCTCTCATACTGCAAAGAAATCAGTTCTTATCATTGCATAATAGATAATGCATGTGTGTTTGTACATCTTTGCATGATCTTGTGAGAGTGAGAATTACTTCTTCTCACTCTCAGGTTGATTGTAACTGAGCTCTTCCCTAAGGGACTTGGGTTGAGCAGAAATACATTCCTTCGGGGGGGGGGGGGGGGGGGGGTTGCCCATCTTCAACCCTCAATCTTGTCTCCATTACTTTTACATTTTCATGGCTGTAATTTTGTGAGTAATTTTCACTTTCAGCTTTAAGTGTTCATTCTCTTTTATATTAAGTTTTGAAAACAAGCGAATATCATAATTGTTAAGCATACTACGTTGTTCGGGGCGTTTACAAATATTGCAATGAAGCTTGAATCCTTGAACTTGCAACGAAGACTCCTTACTCTCCTCACTTCAACCATGAGATACCATGGATCACTTGCGTGAAAATGATGGTGGGATGTGGAGTCAACACACACACACACACTCAGAGAAGTTTATGTAGGCATGGGAGTACCTTTATTATTCATTATCTTCACTTATATATGACTATATAGTGTAAACTGGTACAAGGGGTGCTTGCTTGCCTTTGGCTATTGGCCTTTACCCCAACATTTCCTATTGAGCAAGCTCAACACATGGGGACATTAATGATGGGCCACTTGGCTAAATGGATTTGTACATCTACAATCAAGATTTTAGTGGTTATTATAATCATTTAATGGCCACTAACTCATCATTTATATTATATTTAGTTAGTTACAACTACCTATAATTGGCATTGTGACATACCTGCTAGGCTAGGAGAAGCATTGCTTAGTAGTCACTCAGACACCTCTCCATAGACAACACCATCTAGACATTTGTATACACAGCCTTAGCTAGTCAGGTAGTCTTGGAGTCTACCTTGCAACAAAACATCTAGGACTCAACCCAAAGGATCAACCTGAGGGTTCATAAATTATGAAGGTCTCCTAACCATTAGTCTAACACCCATTTAAGAAGGGTTACTATTTTGTAACCAATCAAAGATGAGTGGGCTAACACTGCACTTGGTTCAAAGAGAGTGGAGCTATCTTTTAGACTTTCATGGCCATTAGGACCCATACTCAATCACACTCTAGTCTCCTAAAATAGTGGTAAGCTAGTTAACTATCTATTGAATCGAGAGTTAGATTGTAACAACTCTATCTAGTTTTTAGGAAAATTACTCAACTGATTGGGTCCACCCAATGCTAGACTCTCAATCATCAAGATCAAGGTCTCCCACTTTCCTTGACAAGTTAGTTTAGTTATCTAATTCGCAAAGCATATTAATATACTCTGAGAACATGTAAAAGCCTCTTCCTTTTATTATCCCATTACATAAGGTTTGTTACACATAATTTATTCATAATATATATTTAGGATTCAAATTTTTAATATGATCCCCACAAGGATCTCGACTTTTACGAAGCCATTTTAGTCCCCCATGAGGACTCCTGACCCCTCAAGGTCATTCCACCTCTTGACTAGTATTTGAGGTCATCCATCCCTTAATTGGCAATGGGGATCACAAAGCTCTACACCCCTATCATAGACTATCAAGGGATTTATTGGGTTAGAGCCCCTTGAAGCTCCTCCGCCTAAAGTGATGTAGCACTAGTATGCTTTGCCTTTTTCATCACTTAGCTCTCAGCCCTAGATATCGAGTAGTGCCTTTCTAGGTTTGCCTCAAACACTCTAGTATTTTTTTTGGACCTTGGGGCTAGCCCAACAACCAATGGATTTGTTGGTTCTGTGGATTCAATAGTCACATATCCTCTTAAAACTTCTTATTAATTCACATGCAAAGTCATAAAGCAAACATATTAAAATAAGGAATATAATATTTTCCCATCAATAAACAAGCTCAAATAAAGCAACCAAATCAAAATAAGAAAATATGAATAAAAAAATCAAACCCGATTATTGTGACTTGGTATGATATAGTCTATATCCTCGATGCCATCTTCTACATTTTCCCTTGGTGTGTTTGTCTCAAGTTCTTAAGAAGTGTGTGCTTTTTAGAAGGAACTTTGTTCCTTTACGATGTCTCTTGGGACCATCATTTAGAGGAATTTTGAGAGAGCTTCCATATAATTGTGAAAAAGGAGAGAAAAAAGCTAGGTAGATTTTAGTAGAGTTTCTATATGATCTTAGAGAAGGGGAAAAAAGCTTGGTGGATTTTGACAAAGCTTTATGTGATAGAAGAAATATTCAGGGAATCTTGATAGATCTTCCACACATGTTCGGAAAAGAGGAGAGAAAGCTCAATGGATTTTGGAAAAGTCTCTACACGTGTGGAGAAAAGGAGAGTAGCTAAGTCGATTTCGGAGAAGCTTCTACACACGAGGAGAAGCTAAGTGGATTTTGACAGAGCTTTCATGCATGCGTGGAGAAGAGAAGACAAGATCAATAGATTTTTGGTAGAGCTTTCACACATGTGCGGGAAAGAGGAGAGAAGCTCGATGGATTTTAGAAAAGCTTTCATGCATATGTTGATATGTGGAGAAGTGGGGAGAAGCTTGGTGAATTCGGATGGAGCTCTCGCACAATTGTTGAAGAAAGGGAGAAAGCTAAGAGAGAGATTTTCCCTCTAGCTTTGCTTACACCTGTAGAGTGGTGCCTCCTCAAGGAGTGTTTATGTATACTAGTTGGGGGGTGGGGGGTTACATTTAGCATTTGTAGCTTACATCATTGATGATCAATGCAAAAGTTACCTAATTTGAGTGCTTTTTGAGAGATTTTACTTAAATTTTGTGGTACCCTCCTCCCCTTTATATACTAGTTGGGGGGTGGATTGCTTTTAGCGTTTGTAGCTTACATAATTGATTATCAATGAAAAAGCTACCTAATTTGAGTGCTTTTTGAGGGATTTTACTTAAATTTTAAAATTTCTATGTTTTTACGAATTTGTGAGTCCAAAATAAGTAAATATGCGACCCCTTCATACTTTCATATAGCTTGTGTGGAAAATTTTCTACACATGATTGGGGACATAAGTTAATACAACAATAACTTTTGATCTCAAAATTAACATTCAAATGTGTTTAAATCTTGCAATTGTGGCAATGAGATACACGTTTCTATTACCTCACTTTACATTTTTGAGAAACTTTAAAAATGTCAAGTTTCAATCTTTATGATTTATCATGAACAATCCCTAGTAATATCTTTTAAAAATCAATAAAGGCAAGGAATTTGATACTTTCAAATGATACTACTCTTGAAGTTATTGATGTACATAAAAATACATACCTCTTTTGATTTCTTTTGTCACTAAATATTACATTATGTTTAAGATGTTAAGGCAGGTACATTACATCCCACCCCCTTGAAAAATTTAAAATTTCCTCATCTCGATAGAAATTAGGGGTACATTCTTTAAATTAATTCACTATTCCTATAGCTTTATTGCTAGGATAAGTACAAAGATAATATCCTAATACATAGTAGTTGGGTAATATAATTGATCCATTATTAATTATATAGCTAGGATTCAAAATTTGTGTACTAATTCTTTACTAAGGTCTAGTCATTCCTCCCTAACTTTCTAATGATGGGGTTTGGACATTCAAACCTGAAGTAGTTGAGCTCATTGCAATTGTAGCACTTTCTTTTTAGTCATTATTCCTTCAAGTGATCCACTTCATCACAAATGAAGCATTAGATGTTCCCTTGAGTTTCTGTTACCATGCAAACATGGCCATATTGTGAGGTAGACCTTGCACTGTAGTCATTTGTGTTCCTTCTCGGAATGTGAGTGCTCCCTGTCAAGATTGTGGGAGAGAAGGAAGGAGTCTCGCTTGAAGCTTTCTTGCTTGCACAATGGGGGAAGACACACAAGGGTGGAGGCTGAAAACAGTTTTCCTCTTCTTAGTTGTGTAAGCCAAAAGAACTCAAGTACAAAGAAATAGAAGAACCCTAGATATGGGTCTCAAACCAAACTCCACTAACTAAGGTGGCATACTAACTGAGCCACGAACTAGAGTAGATAAGGATAGCTATCATGTAGCTATTATTCATGGGCGGTGTACCAACCGCATCTGCAACTAACACGTCGGTGACATAAATGCACAACGGTCACCCTGGCGTATCACGAGTGGAGCTCGATATCTCAACACTCCCCCTCGAGCTCAATCCCAATTCCTGCACACCAAGCAGGTCTCTGAACTTGCGCAGCTTCTCTGCGCCCAATGCCTTCGTGAATATGTCAGCTACCTGATCCTCTGTGCTGACATAAACTAGATCAATAAGACCTAGTAAAACCCTCTCTCGCACATAGTGATAATGCACCTCAATGTGCTTTGTTCTAGCATGATAGACTGGGTTATTTGCCAAGTGTATACTACTCATGTTGTCACAATAAATGACAATTGGCCCATCTGTAGACTGATGCATATCATAAAGTAGCTTATGCAACCAAGCTACCTCACATGCAGCCATTACTGCACCCCTGTACTCAGCCTCTGTGCTCGACAAGGCAACTGTAGGCTGTTTCTTGCTGCTCCAAGTGACTGCAGCACTCCCAAAAGAGAACACATATCCACTGGTAGATCGTCTATCAGAAATACTACCAGCCCAATCAGCATCAGTGTATCCATGCAACTGTATCTGAACCCCAGTCTCATAAAATAGTCCATACTGCAATGTGGACTTCACATACCTGAGTATGCGTCTAGCCGCATCCAAATGTGGTTTCCTTGGAGCGTGCATAAACTGACTTACCAATCCAACAGCATAGCTCAAATCTGGCCTGGTAATAGTCATATAAATCAAACTTCCTACTATGCGTCTGTACATAGTAGGGTCTTCCAGAAGCTCACCTGCATCTGCGCTCAGCTTCACATTCTGCTCCAAAGGAACTGAAATAGGCTTACAGCTGTCATCCCATATTTGGACAGCATGTCCAATCCATACTGCCTCTGCAAGAGCTGTATCCCACTTGGTGATCTAATCACCTCAATGCCCAAGAAATAACGCAGCTCTCCCAAATCCTTCATCTCAAACTTCTGCTTCAATAGCATTTTCACATGAAGGATATCTTCATCACTGTCACCTGTCATAATTAAATCATCAACATAAATGACAAGTAGCATAATACCTTTCTCTGTTTTTCTCACATAAAGTGAGAAATCTGCCTTGGAAATCTGAAAGCCAATAGTGACAAGATACTGTCCTATCTTGTCAGACCATGCTCTAGGTGCTTGCTTCAAGCCATACAATGCTTTCTTCAACCTACAAACAAACTCAGGATGAACAGCATGCACATAACCTGGTGGCTGCTCCATATAGACCTCTTCTTGCAAATCACCATGCAAGAAGGCATTCTTTACATCCATCTGATGTAAAGACCATCCCTTTGATGCAGCCATAGCAATGACTGCTCTTACGGTTGCCATCCTTGCAACCGGACTGAATGTTTCTTCATAGTCAATGCCATATGTTTGTGCATACCCCTTGACTACTAATCTTGCCTTGTATCTGTTCACAGAATCATCTGCGTTGTGCTTCACCTTATAAACCCACTTACAGCCAATTGCATTCTTACCTTTAGGCAAAGGTACTAACTCCCATATAGCATTTTCTTCCAAGGCATCCATTTCTTCATCCATGGCTTTCTCCCATTTTTCTTTTCCCATGGCTTGCTCAAAAGATGTGGGTTCTGGTTCCTGTATCACTTTGACCATATATGCATAGTGAATGGCTGTAAATCCATCATATTTCAGCCTATCCACAGGATGCCTAGCTCTGGTAGACCTGCGCAAAGTAGGTTCACTCCCAGGTGCTCTCAAAATATCCCTGGTCTTCCTTACTCCAGGTGTAACAATAGAAGGAATACCCAACTCATCATCAATGCTCTGTTCTGAGCCACTGGATTCACCATCCACATAAGAGTGACCTGCATTCACATCAAACATGGGCTGATCAACCTTCTCTTTTCCTTTTCGTGATACCTGCATACCACTATCTGCATTGCTTTGAGAAGAATCTCCTGATCTCAATCTGCCTGTCCATGGCGAAGAATGTGAACCAGTGCTAGAGGACACTCCAGGTCCACTAATGTTTTGTGACTGCTACTGTGAATTTTGTGCAGCATTACCATTTTGTGCATCTACATCATCAATCACATTTACTGGTTTATACCAGCTACTCATTTCATCAAAAACAACATCTCTGCTCACTGTAAACTTACGAGTAGAAGGGTTATAGCATCTATACCCTTTTTGCTACAGAGAGTAACCAATAAAGATGCACTTCTCAGCTTTTGGATCCAACTTGGATCTCAACTCATCTGGCACATGTACATAGGTAATGCAACCAAAAATTTTCAAATGAGAAATATCTGGTTTCCTACCAGTATACCTCTCCTCTGGAGTCATTCCATGTATTGCTGCAGTGGGAGTCCTGTTCATTATGTAGACTGCTGTAGCAACTGCTTCAGCCCAATAAAAATCTGGCAAGTCTTTTTCATTGAGCATGGCACGAGATACCTCTCCAATATGCCTATTTTTCCTTTCTGCAATTCCATTTTGTTGTGGGGTATAACTGCATGAATATTGCTGCTTTATGCCATGCTCCTGCAGGAACCTTGCAAACTCATTTGAGAGGTACTCTCCCCCTCCATCTGACCTTAGGCATTTTATTTGCAGACCTGTTTCTTTTTCAGCCATAGCTTTAAGGGTTTTGAAATGGCCAAAAACTTCACTTTTCTTTTTCATAAAATACACCCAAACTTTTCTGCTATAGTCATCAATAAAAGTGACAAAATAATGACAGCCTCCAAGAGATGCAACTTTAGTAGTCCACACATCAGAGTGGATTAATTCCAATGGCTTCTCACTCTCTTGAACATGTCTAGGAAATGGTTTCCTTGCCTGTTTTCCAAACTGACAGGCTTCACATACCTTATGCATTTCTGCAACCTCGAATTTGGGCAATCCTGCAACAATATTTTGGGCCTGCATTGATTTAAGTCGCTGTACATTAACATGACCAATGCATTTATGCCAGATATCAATATCTGCAACTACACCGGTCCCATGTGCAAACATTGCTGCACTCAATTCAGACATGTCTGCATCCAACGTAAACATTCTGCCCTTCTTCTTTCCTTTTGCTATCAAGCGACCTTTATTTTTCATATCCTCAACGAAGCATCCATGAGGATTAAATCTGACCTGCAAGCCCTGCTCAACCATTTGACCGACAGAAACCAGATTCTTGGTGATATTCGGGACATGAAATACATCGGACAGGTATTTCTTTTTCCCATCCTGCATAGACAAGGGAATTTTTCCAATCTGCACAATAGGATGTGCAGTATCATCACCAGTCTCCACAAATCCTGGTTTTTCCATTTTCCTTGCATCCTCCATCCATTCTGCATGACCTGTCATGTGGTTTGATGCACCTGAGTCAACATACCATACATCATTGCTTTCTTCTGCACTTGTCATAGAATTGTTCATGTGCTGCACCATGAACAAATGCTCATTTCTGTCATCACCCTGTCTGTTAGAAGATGCATAATTCCCTTGTTGCAGTTTTCCATTCATGATGTCATTCTGCTTTTTATAGCAGTCTTTAGCCATATGACCCATTTTACCACAATAGTAGCATTCAACATTACTGTTTGCATTTTGGCCTCTTTGCCATCCACCACGACCTCTTTGGCTCCCCCTGCCTCTAGAGTTACCACATCCTCCTCCATAGGACTGGTTTTCTTGAGTTTGCTGCATATTCTGATTTCTACCACGGCCTCCAAATCGACCTCCTCTACCTCTGCCTCTACCTCTTCCAGCATTTGAGTAGAAGACAGCTTCTTTTGAAGTTCCTCCTGAAGAAGATGCACCACCATTTCTCTGCTCCTCAGAAATTAGAAGAGCAATCAACTCCTCAAAGTCAGGAAATCTTTCACGAACGGAAATGGATGTTCGAAACTGTGCATAATCCTTTCCTAGACCATTCAAGGTCACAGAAACTAAATCATCATCTTCCACTGGCGACCCAATGGAAGCAAGTGCATCTGCAATCTTCTTCACCTTCATGTGGTAGTCATTGATGCTCATATTTTCTCTTTGCACATTATGCAACTCTTGCTTGAGCTGCATTTTCCTGGCTTGAGTATTTGTGCTGTACATTTTTGACAAAGTATCCCATGCCTCCTTTGGCGTACTTGCATCCTGAATATGCACAATCATAGAGTGTGAAATACTGATAGACAGCCAGTACATAACTTTCCTGGCTCTCTCATGCCATGCTTTGAATGCCTGCATTTGCTGTTGATTGGGAACATCAGGAAGAACTGGTTCTTCTTCATTTCCTGCAACAAATTCCCAATATCCTTTTCCCATAAGGAAATTCGTCATTCTAAACTTCCATGCCTAGAAGTTGTTCTTGTCAAGCTTTTCAGTGACAATCTGTGAAAGAGAGTCAGACGCCATTACAGAATACTGCAAAAAATTCTGTCACTGCAAAAACACAGCTTCACCCTCACAAGGGCAAATCTGCAAAACTGGCGAAAGTGGTATTTGACCACACAGTCACTTCCTAGTGACGATTTTGCATAAATAGGAATCAAGGATGATTCTGTAACTCCCAATGTCTCTGCACATAAGCATACGATGCAATTTCTGTGGTAACTTTTCACCGACCTGTAGAACAGTGGCTGAACAGCATAAAATTGAGCCTTTTCCTGAGTGCGTGCAGAAAACTTCCGCCTCCAAAACAGGCCCCGAAATGGCCTCAAATCAAAAAAACAGGGTCGCCGAGAGCTAAAGCTCTCGCCCGCAGCATATACTGCCCTCTTGCTTCACCGCGAAGGGCGTCTCAACCTGAGACAATGCACTCCTGCAATTTCCGGCTGTGCTACCTGCAGAGATCTGCTCCCAAAACAGAAAATGAAAGCAACACTGCTCCTCTTACCAGAACACCGCGAGCTTGGCTTGCTTTCTTGAGCTCCTTACCACGAACAAGGCTCTGATACCATGTCAAGATTGTGGGAGAGAAGGAAGGAGTCTCGCTTGAAGCTTTCTTGCTTGCACAATGGGGGAAGACACACAAGGGTGGAGGCTGAAAACAGTTTTCCTCTTCTTAGTTGTGTAAGCCAAAAGAACTCAAGTACAAAGAAATAGAAGAACCCTAGATATGGGTCTCAAACCAAACTCCACTAACTAAGGTGGCATACTAACTGAGCCACGAACTAGAGTAGATAAGGATAGCTATCATGTAGCTATTATTCATGGGCGGTGTACCAACCGCATCTGCAACTAACACGTCGGTGACATAAATGCACAACGGTCACCCTGGCGTATCACGAGTGGAGCTCGATATCTCAACACTCCCACGATCTTTAATAATCTCTTCAACCAAGGTCTTAGCTTGCATTAGGGCATCTTTTAAAGTGGTTGGTCCAATCCAAGACAATGATTAAGAGGAAAATTCAAGCTTGGAAAAGCTTTGTAATGTGTTGGATAATAGACATTTGTGGAGTATATTTTTGAAGGGTAACAAACTTTGAGAAATATTGCTCTAGTGTACAGCCAAAGAATTCATTTATCTTCAATATTTTAAATGATGGTGGAAGGTATCTTTCCCTTGCCAATTTTTTATCTCATATCAATTTCTTAACAATTTTGACATTGCATTATCAAGGCATCACTATTTCCAGCACAATTTGGCTTCACCAATAAGATGTAAACATGCTACCATAGATTATTTGCTTCACTAGTTTTGTCAGCTGCTGAGAAATACCTTCCATACCATCAATCCAAACATCAGTATATCTATCCCAACTTTGCTATCACCATTGAAGTTTGGAGCTTTTATATTCTTGAGAAGGAATTTATTCTCTTGGAGTTTAGCTATGGTTATATCCAGACATTTGTGAGATCATAAAAATATTTTATCTTAGATTCTCGAGTCACCATGCTCAACTCTAAAAATTATTTTGGTAACCCTCTCAATCTAAACACTTGGATTTACTCTACCACCTCATTTCCAATTAGTCCATCACTTTTCTCTATCAATCTCGGAAATCCCTTCCTCACAAAAAGTCACATCAATACCACTTTTGCAATCAAACCCTCTTGGAAATGACTTAGACTAAGTTTCCCAAGCAATTTGAATGCATATTCAATTACTTAAATAAGTTCAAAATAAGACAATCATATCTCATCTTCTCATAATTTTATTTTTTGATAAATCCTACACTTTGATAAACTTTTTCTCTAGTACCATGAGTGATGTACTTGTTGAGATGTCGAGCTCTATATAAGTTGGCATCCACTATGTGCCTTGGCGATATGGTAGGATATTATTCACTGGCATGTTAGGCGACTAACGTGAGAATACACTAGTGATTCTACATCTGGACTACACCCACATTGTCCATCCTTGGTCATGGCACATTCATTGTGCCACCTCTTCTTTTCTTAGCTTCACACTTAGTGACCGCATGCATGTACATTGATGTACATTCATATTGGTGTTATATCATGTTGTAGACTTAGTTATTTTGTGTAGAGGAAGAAGAAAAATTTAGCTCTATCTTCTATGTGTTCAAGTCTCTATTCCTTTTGTGTGTGGACTCTTGGTTTCTTCACCTTTCTCCCCTCTTGTCTATTTTCATGATATCAGAGGCATCCCATGGTTGTCCACAACTCAATTGACGACTGAGGAAAATGCATTGGAGTACAAAAATAAATAAGTAATGAGTAAGAAGCTCTTTCACCTTGCTCAATTTGCCCTAGGTTATGATTATAGGGGGACTCTTGAGACTAATAGGGTTGTAGCCTTTGATTGCAAATAAGCCCTTTAAGGCTTTCCTACCATCATTTTTACCATTTGAGGTCATTTTGGCCTCTATTTTGGACTTGCAAGTGGTCACGATAGCACTTTTTGGGTATATTGCAGTTTCTGCTATGTCGACCGTTTACAAGTGCATAGGTTACAAATTTCAAATCGATAAGGTTTTGAGTATTTATTGGGTTGTAGACATAGAAGATATATGTGTACAAATTACAGATCATGGTTATTGTTATGCAGTTAGTGAAAAATGTTGTGTGTTTACTTGTGGTGCATCCGGTATCATCTTGCTTGTAGATTTTACTTTTTGTAAGTTATTTATTTCATCAAAATGGCTAACAACTTCAACCAGATTGTCAATGACAAGCTTGATAAGAACAATCATCATGCATGGAAGTTTAGGATGACAAATTTCTTGAAGGGCAAATGTGTTTGAAACTACATTAAAGGATATATGGCAGAGGCACCTGAAGTTTATGTACAAAATGCTTCTATAGAACAAGTAAAGGCTAGGAAAGATTGGGAGCAAACATAGAGTAAAGTCATGTACTGATTGTTTGTTAGTATCACAAATATCATGATGGACTATTTGTAGGAATTTGATACCCTGATTATTGCATGGAAGAATTTGACAAGGCTACTTGAACTAAATACAAAGGCTAATAAGTTGCAGCTAAAGATAAACCAAGTAAAAAGTGGAAACCTATCCATTAATGATAATACCTTGAAGATCTAGAGTATTGTCAAAGCTCTTGGATGATGATGATGAGGTGTATGCATACTGAGATGGGCTTGGAGATGAATACAAGTGCTTTAGGTTATCTATGAATATGAGGGATGATATCCTTGATTTTACAGACTTGATTTCTATGCTAATACTTGAGGAGAAGAACCTTGACTTGGATCCCTCTTCTTCTCAAAGCAAGAATAAGTCTCAATATTTTACTCTACTAGAAGAGGTAGAGGTTGTGGTAGAGGTCAAGATAGTGGTTGTGGTAAAAGGTATGGTGCATGGCAAAATAAAGGAGGAAAGTCTTGAGGAAGGGGGAGTCAAAGAGGCCAAGTTGTAGATTCTAATAGACAACAGAATTCTAGCAAGGAGTGCTAGCATTGTGGTTGAAAATGCCACATTTATAAAACTTGCTTCAAAAAGAAGGCTAAAATAAAAAATAAAAAAAGCAACAAGATGACTATGCATGTAGTAGCAAAAAAAAGATGAAGTGAATAGTTGTTTCTTATGTAGCACTCTATGAATCTTATGACTGCTAATGGTTCATAAAAACACAATATATCGTATGTAAACTTAGGTATCTCTAACCACACGACTTCTCATGAAGAGTAATTTAGAGATATATATAATCTAGAGTCTCTAGGCTATGTGGAGACAAGGGATGATATAGCTCACCCACCATAGCTCACGCATAAAATTTTCTACACATTGGATAGAACTTATAACAACCATAACTTTTGATTCAAAACTTTGAATTTAGATCTATTTGAACCTTGTGATCATGTGGCAAAGAGGTCTATACATTTATCACTTTAAAATGTCAAAATTTAATCTTTATGATTTTTTATCATAAATCCCTACTAATATCTGTAAAAAATCAATAAAGGCAAAGCATTCAATACTCGCAAATGATACTACTCTTGAAGTTATTGATATGCAACAAATTACATAACATCTTTGATTACTTTTATTACTAAATATGACATAATATATATGATATCAAGATGGGTATATTACAGGTATAGTTGTAGTACCAATCGATTAATATAGTCAATTATGCAATATTTGACTTAGTAGGCCATTTTTCTTTATGTTATATCTTATCTATACTTTTTCTACATTGTATAGTAAGAAGTAGGGGAAAAAAACCCAGCTAGAAAACATTTTGGTCTCCATCTCTATTCTTGAGTTTCTGAGTGAGCTTTTCTTTGCATGTATGGTATATGTTTGATATAACAGACTAAGTAAGTCCCCCCACCACAAGATTTGTAACATAGTATCAAAGTTGTATCCCTAATAAAGATTGGTATTGGACGTTTTAAGTGAAGAGAAGGAGCAAGGATTCAAGCAAGTAAGCAAGGGTAAGAAGTTCTTCCATTCTCTCAATCTTGCTCTTAGATAGTACCTTTGGAGGCACTAGCAGCAAATTAGAGGAAAAATCTCATATTGTAGTGATATTTGGTGTGTAAGAAGTGCATTTATGTAGTGCAAATAAGCTTGTTAAAGTTGTTACTTATTTTTTGGCCATTTGAGGTTATTTCAAGCCTCATTTTAGCTCCACAAGGTTGCAAACAACAATTTCAATGTATGTAGCAATTTCATACTATGTCAACCATTCATGGATACAAAAGTTATAGATTTCAAATTTTTAAGTTTTGACATGTTTTTCATGAAGAAAACACAAGGTTATCGACAAACAGATTACAAAGTACATGTATTGTTGAGTAGGCACAATGAAAAATGCTACTTAGTTTATTGTTGTGCCCAAAAGATTGTAAAAGACATGCTTGTTATTTGGTACTCAGTTTTTTCATAATGGTTAAGAATAATGCAAATCCTACTATTGAGAAGCTAGACAAGAACAACTACCCATCATGGAAGTCTTGTATGATGAACTTATTGAAAAAGGCTTTGTATGAGTTTGCCTCAAGTGAAGAAAATAAGTTAGAGCTAAGCGATCCTTTCAATATAGACGAATTAAAGGCATGGAAAGAATGTAATGAAAAAGAAAAAAAATTAAATCTTGGTTGTTTGTAGTCATTGATAACACTACATTTCGGTATATCGAAAATATATAGAGCTCACATATAGATTGAACCACCTTCAAAATATATTTTTTCAATAAATATAAAGGTATAAAAGATCTAGCTAAAGAAAGTGTTGAATATTTGAAGAAAGAGAATATGTCTATAAATGAGAAGGTTTTACAATGAGAACATTATAGATGTTTTGGTAGCTATTGATACAATGTCTAATGATGATTTGGTTTTGTCTACTTTGGGTGGCCTTATAATGAGAAGGCATGGAAATCTTTTGTTAACTATGTCCATGTACAAAGTCCGTTTATAGAATTTGATAAGTTGCTCTCTCTTGTGATAATAAAAAGATCAATATGAAGGGTGAATTGTTTGAAACAAGTGGTAAATAGATCCAATAATTCTTCTCAAGTTTAGGAAGGGGACATGGAAAATCCTCTAAGAGGCATTGGTATGGGACATGCTAGCATTAACTAGCAAACATATTAGAGAAAGAGGTAGATGGCATAACTGATATTCTAGTATCATTATTATGTTTGAATAGGTCATATTGTAACCCATTGTTATGATAAGAAGGATGATATTCATAGTAGTAAATTATAGCAAGAAAATTATGCATTGTCTTCAAGATAATATGATGATAAAAATGAGCATTTTTTTGTCATATGATGAATGTTGTTATAAAAAAGGGAACAAGTGATGATGTATAGTATGTTGATTTAGGTGTATCTAAATCATATGTTGAAAAAGTTCCTTGCATCAAGGTTAGACAAAGTGCTTGGTAAATGTATTATATATGTGGTCCATCACAAAGAATTTAGTGTGTGTTGCTTACATAAAAGTCCAAGGGATACAAGGGTTAGATCTAATGAGAAGGTCTATTTTGTGGAGAACTTCAATGATAACTACAAGATACTTACAAAAGGAAGTAGAGTTGGTTACATCTTTACCTTGGTATGCTAAAATTATTGCTATAAATACTATTACGCACATTAAAGGCAACTATGTGGCTATAGTCATTGAAATTTTCACACAAATGTGTTATTCATGCAAATGTAAAAATTTTAAAATTAGTGTAGTACAAAGCATTGTTATGCTGACATTTAGAGTTATAAAATTACATAAGGTTTGTGAAGCTAGGAAGGAAGCAACACTACCTTTTTTGCATGACAGAGATGTAACCTAGGAATATACTATATATTATGCATATAGATGTTTGGTAGCCTACATAAAATGTATCCCTTGTCGGTAGCAAGTATTTTGATACATTCATTGATGATTGCTCTAGAGAGTTGTGGATATAATTTCTTAAGAAAAAGAGTGAAGTATTTGAGAACTTCAAAACTCTCATGGCTATTGTTGAAATAGAAGCAACCTTGAAAGTTAAGTGTTTGAGGTAACATGGAGGGGGAGAATATCTCTGTAATGATTTTAGTGATTTTTGAGGTCCTATAGAGTAAATAAATAGTTTACATATACAGATAGAGGCCACAAAAAAAAGGGATCATAGAAAGGAAAATAAACATATTGTAGAAGTTGATGAGAATTGATGGCCGAAAAGAATGTACTAAAGTATTTTTCGTTTGAGGCTATACATACCACTGTCTATATTACAAACAAAACTTCCACAGCTAAAATTCATGGCACAATCCTTGAAGAATGTTTTACAGGTAAGAAACCTAATGTATCGCACTTGAATGTGTCTGGTTGTATTATGTATATTCATGTGCATGGTAAGTTATATAAGAAACTTGATCTACATAATGAAAAATGTATTTGTATTGGATACTCTATAGAGTAGAAAGGGTACTGTAGTTATGATCTTGTTAGTGTCGATTCTAGAGTGCTAGTTTAGAGTGAGCGAGGATGTTATTTTTTATGAGATAAGCAATTGGTATGCATCTAGTGGAAATGCATTAGATGATAATGATGATGATGATTGTGATAGTAATAGTGTTGTTATAATGAATGAAGTTGAGGAGAGAGAAGAATGAGCTAAAGAGAGAGAAAGAGAGAAGGAAGAAGAATAAGAAAGACTAGACGAGGAGAGAGAAAGTTAAGAAAGAGGGGAGAAAGAAGGAGGATGCCATGGAAGCTAGAGATAAAGGTGAATAGTATGTTCTTGATAATATCTAGATGTCCTAAACTGAGTTTCTTATACTTGATATATCCCAATTAGTGTGAGTAGGTGTCTATCCCTTTGTTTTCGTGTATCCTACTCATTACAATCCATCCCCACTCTAAGAGTTTTTGACCTAAATAACAAAAGAAAATTGGAGGGACTTGATAGAGGGGCTAAGGAGTGGGGTGTAGAGTACGACTCTAATCCACATTAGAATGAAAATGGATGGATGAAGATTATGGACAACATGCTATCCACTATGGGCCTGTTGAGATAAATGTACCATAACTTTTGATAGACTGCTCCAAATGGGGCATGTCACATGTTGAAATGGAGCTTGTGACATGTACTTTTAGTCCATGTAGGAATCACATGGTTGTAATTTGGGTATGTACAAAACTATTCTAAAATAGTGTGTAATCTATAGGTGGGGTGCGGTGAAAAGGGGACATAACTTGCTACTCTTCACCTCGTTGGGCATCTTGAAGGTGAGAAACTTCATTAACAATAGTGGCTAGGCACTAGGAGGCTTATTTCATAGGAAAGTCTTGCCATTTGATGAGGTATTCCTTGAAGGATTGAGATCTTAAGTGTTTATCTCATTGCCCAATGATTGCCTCAGGGATGTACTAAATGACACCTTCTTCGTCTACAGGGGGAAGCTCTTCCACATAGTTCACTGAGGTGCTAATGAAGGGCTTGAGCTAGCTAACATGAAACACATTATGAATCTTGGTGGTAGGGGGAAGCTCTAATTGATAGGCCAAGTCACCAAATCTCTTGAGGATCAAGTTGTAGGAGACATAGAAACGGTGGGCCAACGTGTTAGTACTACCTTCTTTGAGAGTGGAGTAATGGGACTTATGTACTTTCAAGGGGTGTTGTAATTATGTAGGGGTGCATTTCAATCAATCAATGACTAATTTATTAACAAAACTTTGAGGCCTACCACTATCCACAAGGATATTTCCATTAAGATTGCTTTGAGTGTGTAGGGTGATGGGACTCCTAGAACTAGTCCAAGCAGCCAAGGAGATGGAGCAAAGGGAGGTGGTATTCAAGTGGGATGTTAAATAAAGATCGTGGGATGGGCATCTACTTGGGTCAAAGAAAAACCATCCTCCGAGTCAAATAATTGCTCTTGGTCCACATCCTCAGCATGCTCTTTATTTTCAGCAGGTATATCCTCCTCATTATTATGCCGATATTCCATTAGATGTATGCTATGACTTTGGCCTTGGCTTTCTTGGAAGGGCATTTGGAGGCATGGTTGGCTATATACTTGTCCCCACATGTAAGGCATATGCATTTTTCTTTTCGTTCCTTCACAACATACGAGGGAATAAACCTTTGACCACTTGAACAATTCGTGGGTGATGTAGTGTGGTGTCTATTTTCAACATATTACTCTTACCATTAGAGCCAAGTGCTATCTGAAAAGTGCCATGTTTTCTTTGAGCATGGAAGAGGAGGTAAGTGGGTATCTAGGGGCTTCTATTAGGTGTGGAATTACCTCTAAAACTATCCCCATATTGGGATAAACTTAATGGGATGTAGGGATGTCCATAACCTTGCTAAAAACTGTCGTTTTTATGATACTTTCTTGTATATCTTTCAATTAATTCAATTGCATCAAATAGTGTAGTAGGTTTTTGAGCCATGACATCTTCTTCTACTATCACCGATAGGCTTGGTTCCAACCCATAGATGTACTTATACAATTTGGCATCATCACTAGTGCTCTCCACATACATGGTCAAGTTTATAAAATGATTTGTGTACTCTCATATAATAAGATTATATTTGTTATGAGTGTACCATCATCTTCCCAACCGCTATTTTTCCATGGGGGATACAAGTACTCGAACCATATGCATTTTAAAGTCTTCCCAATCAATAAACTAATGATTCTCTTGATTGATATAGTGCCAAAATGTGTTGACAAATCCTTTTTAAGTGGAGAGAAGTAAAGATAATTTTTTGATCATTCATGAGGGGTTAAATATTGAAGTAGGACTCTTCTACTCTTCAAATTTTGATGGTGATGGTTGGGGACTATCCATTATACTTAGTGAGAAAGATCTTGTCATGGAGATCATTAGGGCCTTCTTGCCCCCATGGAAACCTTGGTGTCCATGCATACCATGATGGCCATACATACCATGTTGTGCATTCATCCCATGCTACCCATTATTTCCATGCTGCCCATTATTTCCATGTTGGCCATTAATACCATACTGTCCATGATGGGGATGAGCCATATAAGTTCCATTGGGGATCCTAGTAAGAGTAGGGGAGCTTCTACCAATGGTGGGTGAAGGTCTCACTAAACGGTTGGCTACATGGATGATGGGGGAGCTCAACAAAGGGTTCTCATTAGTATGAGAGGGTTCCTTGACTTTATAGGTGGAAGGGGGAATATCCTTGGATCCAAGAATGCACTGTGGACCATGTAGTGGCTCCAGTGGTGGAGGCCATTGAGACGTACTTGGATTCATTTTCCTTTTCTTGGTCAAGTGTGGTAGCTAATTGAGCTACAAGAGTGGTAAGCTACTCTAGGGTTTATTGAGTCCTAGATTTTGAGAGAACCATTTTCTCAATTGCTATATCAATTTTAGACATCATTTGGTGATGGTTGGCAACCATGTCATTATGCCCCTCCATGTGACAAAGCTCATGCTGACATAAAGTGTGGTTGAGCACTATAGGGAACCATATCAGGCACTTCCTCATATATATCACCATGATAATCTTATGCCGAGCTAGGTTCATCATTCATTGAGATCTCAAGGTCCCTAATCTCCCTCTTGATCTGTTCATGGCCCTTACTTTTGCCTTTCTAGCTGGCCATTTAGATGTAGCCCCCATAAGACCCATTGTCAGTAAATGCAATGTAACTTTTAGTGGGAAAATCCAATCGGGGAGATTTGTTACTCAAATTGAAGGGGAAGAAGCACTCTTTGAGATGGCTACTAATCTTTGTGGAAAAAAATGATCAGAGAATTTTACAATAGAATTTCTATGCCTGTTCTGGGAGTCGTTTGCACCTTTTCCACAGTGACCTCAGTGCACAAAATGACCATAAGTTTTAGATCGTAGCTCTCATTGGGAGATTTTTTAATTCAAACCAAAGGGGACTAAGCCCTATTCAAGAGAAGATATATGATTCACTCCCATGTGTAATACAATTTTTTTTTGTAATTGGATCTCTGTGACTATCCCTGAGTGATTGTGACTAAAATAAATGTTTGTCCCTTTTCTCAATTGCATTGTATGAATGGCTCATGGGTTGAAGGACCCAACCATAATAATAAATAACATCTTGGTCATACTAAGAATAATCTCAAGTACATTTAATGTCCATTTTCTTTGTCATCATTGCATAAGTGGATCTTAGTGCCATACATATTCTTTGATAGCATACATATCAAGTGTCATACATGGGTGCCATGAGCACTGCAAGGGTATCCAAATAGGAAAATTTCATCAGGAGTGAAGTGACCATGGAGTGTACCTATACCTATATACAAGTATTGAGTGCTTTGGATCATTGGGAGATAGACAAAATTTCCCCCAGGCCGGGTTGTGCACCCCTTCAGGGTCTTAAGTGGTAATGGAGGGTCACCTCTCTTTTGGGTTACCAACTCATCTTGCATCGGCCTTTTTCCTCAACTGGAGTATACATGGCATACATTTTTTCTTAAGAAACTAGCATGAGGTGCATTAGAAAGTAAGCATTGGATCTTCTCATGAGATGCAAGGATGAAACAAAGGCTTGGGTAGGGCCTTGGCAATCCGCTACTAGTTACCATTTTTACAATGGCTTACTATCCACTTGGGATTAATCAAAAGTATACAAGATCAACAAAAAGTTAATGTCAACAAAAGCAATTGATTTAGATTTCATCATGATGCATTAGATGGCAAATGGGTCACTGACTTTAGGTGAACAACATGCATACAATGAAGGATTCAACTAAGAGAGAATGTGCAACTGTAATCTCTCCAAAAAAGGAATTAAGATCAATAAGTGGATTAAAATGAGAGATTAAGATTGGATTGACATACCTCTTTAGTGTGATTGGGAAAGATAGATGAAGAATGATCCACCATGTTGCCAATTTCTCCATCAAGCAAGCCGCCCAATTGATTAGAGCACTCTAGTGGATGAATCCTTCAAGCATTTGATGCTTCCACTGATGGTGGGGGATCCCATACTTGTGCTTGAGCTTAACCTTTAGTAATGGAAAGCTTCAAAGGGATCTTTCATGGCCCATAAGAAATCCTTGCATTTGAGTTCCATGTCTTCAATTCAGGTAAGAGAGATTGAAAATGACTGAAGGAGCTCCTAAGGGCTAAGATTTCAAAGGTGGAAATATTGGAGTTGAGGTTTAATGGCTAAGATAACTCCAAATGAGGAATCCATCACTACCCAAACTATCCACCTATCTACTATTAGATAACTCTAGATGAGGAATCCATGGCTACCCAAACTATCCATATTCCAGGGTTTGATAAGAATGCCGAAAGGGGAAGAGGAAGGGTGCTGAAGGAGTAGAAAGAGGATAGTAGGAGGGTTGGGAAAGGTAAGAGCAGCCAGTGCAAAATGCACCTAAAATCACAGGCTACTCCTTGGTGACTTCTATTGGCCTCACCTAGCCTATGGGGTGCTTCATGGGTTATTGGAGATGCCAAGAATCAAGTGGAAATGATGGCTATTGTCATGGGGGAAGTTGAGAAGAGATCTTGGGGATTCTTGTGGCTAACCATGGCAGCTTGTAGGGGAAGAGAGAAAAGGGGGTTGGGACAAAAATTAATTGATGTTTTTTCCCTCTTCTAACTTCTGAGTCTCCAACTTTATTCTTGAAACCCCTAAAAATTGCATGAAAAGGAGTGATGACCCGCTAAGTAAGCCATTTTACCTCTAGATATATTTAAGTCTCTAGCCATAGCTTCTACTTGCTCCAAAAGCTGTAATTAACTCTGGTTCTTCTTGTTGTACCTATACCTATAACCTGATTAACTAGGGTTTCAGATTTGAAACGAGAACTAGATGGAGAAAGGGGAAAGAAGAAAATGACCAAAGCTTGATGTTCTGATACCACTTGTAATGAATGAAGTTGAGAGAAGAGAGAAGAATGAGTTGAAGAGAGAGAAATAGAGAAGGAAGAAGAAGAAGAAAGACTAGAAGAGGAGAGAAAATATAAGAAAGAGAGGAGAAAAAAGAAGGAAGCCATGGAAGCTAGAGATGAAGGTGAAGAGTATGTTCTTGATAATATTTGGATGCCCTAAACTGAGTCTCTTACATCTTATATACCCTAGTTAGTGCAACTAGGTGTCTATCCTCTAGTTCCAATGTATCCCACTCATTACAATTGTAGATAATGACAAAGGAAAAAAGGAAGTGTTAAATCATAATGGTGCATCTACTACTAGCCATTTACTTCTTGATGCAAATCTAGTGGGTCAAAGAATTTGGATGATGAGCTTGGTATTCCTTTAGTGAAGATAGCACATGTATAAAGAACACATGGTACATAGGTCTACTAGGTCAAGATGCCCTATTAAAAGATTTGGTTTTCAGGGTCATGCAACTCACCATTATTCTTACATAGTAAAGTGGTGGAGGATATTGAGTCCACTTGTTTTAAGGAAACTCTTGGTCATGCTAATTGAGATGTAGCTCTTCTACTCACTATACAATATAGAGAAAGTATATATAAGAAGCAACATGAAGGGAAGTTGCATAATAAAACATTACATAATTAAGCATACTAATTGATTGCTGCTATAACACACCAATTATAGATAAATGCAACTAACCAAATATAATATAGTTGATGAGTTAGTAGCCATGTGAGAATCATAATGACCACTAATGTTGTAGATGTGTAAATCTATCTAGTTGGATAGTTTATCATCAATGATTGCATGTGTTGAGCTTGCTATCTCAACAATTCCTGTCAAGATCAACTACATCTCTACAACTCCAAGTAAGCTTTGAAATCTTTGAAGCTTATTTGCATCAATGCCTTCATCCAATGTCAGCTACTTGATCCTATGTACTAACATACACCAAGGTGATCTTACCTACAAGTATATTCTCTCTCATAAAATGGTGATGCACATCAATGTGTTGTGTCCTATCATGGAACACAAGGTTCCTAGTTAGTTGTATGCTACTTATGTTATCACAGTGAATGACAATTGGACCATCTATGTGCACATATAAATCAATTGTAACTTACCACCTCACATGTTGTCATAGTATCCCCTCTTTACTCATCCTCTATACTTGACAAAGAAACTATAGGTTGCCTTTTACTACTCCAAGTAATTGCTAATACACTACCAAGTGAAAACATGAATCGACTAGTAGATCTTCTATTATTCATGCTAGTAGTTTGATTTGTATCTCTATATCCAAACAAACGTACATCCTTAATCCCCTCATAAAAATTTCCATAATGCAAGGTGGACTTCATAGACCTCAATATGCATCTAACTACATCCAAATGAGGCTTCTTAGGTACTTGCATAAATTTGTGTTGCACAACACAGTCATGACATATACCATCATAATAATTATGTATCAAATTTTTTGATATCTCAAATGCATAGCTGATGTGAGAGTGGAAGTACTTATAGGGATGAAGCCTACTATGGTAAAAATACATTATTATCCATTTATTTGTCTAAAATAATTTGGTATCCAAGGACTAATGACAAAACTCAAGTTTGGTCTTGTGATAGAGTCATGTAAATCAAGCTCCCTACTATCCTTCTAAATATTATAAGCTTGTTTATATCATCCCCAACATCAATACTCAACTTTACATTTTTCTCTAATGGCAATGAAATAGGCTTACACACAACCGTACCAAACTTGGATAATATATCGAAGCCATATTGTCTTTGAGATAGCCATATTCTATCAAACATTTAATTACCTTAATACCAAGAAAATACATTGGCTCGCCCAAATCTTTCATCTCAAAATTTTTCTTCAAAATTCCCTAATCAATTATCCCACTATCACTACCAGACTCATAAAACTTACATAGTGTAATTGATGTAATGTGCCATTGTTTTTTATGAGTCCATGCACTTGTGCAACTTGAATATTGTATCTATTAAGGATTGATTTTGAAAGTTAAAGGAAAATTATTATGTTGTTTGTAGGGTCATGTCATATGACCCATCAATAGAGGTGGATGCAACCATAAACTTAAACGTGGTAGGAAATAAACAAATGCATGCCCCTAGAAATGTTGAGAAGCATCGACATCATAAAAATGATCCCCATAAAAAGTTACCACCAGTGAAAAACTGTGTAAAAGAAAAATAATAATGAAATGTGCAAGGAGAGATAGGGATGGGAAGGGTGGTTACAATAAGCAAAACCCATATACTCTCATGAAATTACCTCATAATTTTCACAAAATCAAACATCCCTATCACACACTACCTAAGCTGCAACTATGGAAAATGCTCAAGGCACTGACAATATCACTCAAATTGTGGGAGAAAGCTAGACAACAAAAATTTTGCTTTATGGAAGTTCCATATGAAGAATTTTTTGGTTGGCAGAGGTTATTGGGACTTATGTACAGGTGATGAGACTAAACCTGAAATACATGACATGAATCCGATAAATGATAAGAAAAGAGCTCATAAGCTATGGATTGAGAGAGCATCCAAGGTGTTACATTGGTTTTCCTTATGTATATCAGATGCTATGGTTATACAAATTACTGGATGCAATTCCCCAAAGGATGCATGGGATATACTCATGAAGAATTATGGAAATGTAACACATGCAAGAAAGATTCAACTACAGCAACAATTCAACAACATGTCTGGAAATGGCTAAAGCATTTAGGCCTACACTATAGAGATCAAGAACATAGCGGATCAGCTTGCCACCATTGGATCTTCAATGTCTGAGGATGATATGATTGCAGTGACATTGAACTTGGCAAAGAGTATAAAGCATTTGATACATCTCTTTCTGTGAGAGCTAAATCCCCTAATTGGGATGAGTTGATTACTTTGTTGTTGCATGAGGAAGTTAAGCTTGGGCTGAATATAGGTTCTAGTATGTCTCAAAGAAGAGACACTGTTCTTTACTCTAGCAAGCGTGGTAGAGGCTACAGAGGCCGTGGCTCTTTTCGAGGTTGAGGAGACACTCGAAACACTTATGGACATCATCAACAGAATGCCTGGCATGACACAAATACATAGGATCATCTGGTGGCTTTAGAGACAGGGGGAGATCACCCTATGGTAGAGGTGGTGGATCTGGTTCATGGCAGTCAAATGATCAGTCAAACAGAGATAAGGATTGTCATTATTGCGGCTGACAACACCTAAAAACATGCCATTTATTGCAGCAATTTTTTGGCAAAATTGTATACAATTGACACTTTATTACTAAATTTTTACATGAATTTAATGCAGATGCGGTGTTCGTTGTTGCTGTCTTTGGAAGCCGTGTCCTTGCAGTCTGGCCAAGAAATGTCGGTACAAAATTCAATCTTTTGGCCTGTGTACAACCACAAGAAACTCTTATATCTCATTTGCAAGGCATAGGCTATGGAGACCAAGACTTAGGGACTGTAGGACATTGCAGAAATGAAGTCCTTTGAGCTTATGCAATCCATATTCTTAGAGTCACTAGAAATCGTGTTATTCATGGCAGATTATGTAGTTTTAGGTTATGGTTTAGGTCATGGAGGGCAGTTATAACGACTCACAATGCCAACATCGAATGATTACAAACACAGTTTATTTCAACTGAAGATGAATGCCACTGCATCAATGCAATCAAGGAGTAGTGCATAAGAAAATGCAATAGAGAGCTGAAAGTTCCAATTAGCTATAATGAATCCAATGCCAACATGAAATCATTACAAACACAGGATCTTATACCCGATGAGAATGCAGCAAAGGTGAATCACTTCAAGCCTATAATGGGATTTCTCCATTTTGTACTTGTGCGAGATCCACTTCAAAGACCTTCCCTTGATGGAGTTATCTTGCAATTGGAACAGCTACAATTGAACTTGGGACTTTGCCTTAGGGGGTTGTGTGTTGGGGGAGAGTAAAAAAAAAAACCTTAATAGGTAAAAACTTTAATGGAAGGAACTTTAAAGAAAAAGAAAACAAAATGAATGTCATGGGAAGGAGGGCAGTTACGGACACGTCGTGAAGAGGAAGAGAGGGCGCCATTCCCATTGACGATGGCTGCTCTCTTGTCGACGTCGTCCTTCACTCACACCGTCTCCCGGAGCGCGGCTCTGCTACCCTTCCGTCATAGCCATAGCCATAGCAGCCACGCCTTCTCCTTCCCCCCTCGTCAATCGCGCATCCCGTGGTCTCCACAAGCATAGCCATCGTCAGAGGCCGCAGCGCCCCGTCCTCTCCACCATCGCTGTCGCCACCTCCCCCTCCTGCAGAATCTATCACTACAGCAGCGTCTATAAGCTCCAGGGTTGCTCCTGTACCCTCTAGAAATGGTGATGATGCTCACAGTCCTCGCCTTATGAGATGCCATGCAGTAAGACGGGACATGTTCAACGATTGGAATTTCGAAGAATTCATGGCTGGTTGTGTATGAGTCTCATACATATAAGGTAGATTTATACATGAGTGACGACATGCTGTTGGGTCAAGAAATCACCATCTGTGCTGCCACCTCTCCCCTCCCTTGTCCATCCGACCCCGTGCCATGTCCCTGCAGCAGCAGGAGCAACCGCCGCATCTAAACGAGCACCATGTTGTTCATATTGACATGACATTACGGCTCTTCCATATTGTTGGGTGACATCTTCCTAAAGGTTTTTGATCCAGACGGCTCTTCCTCGGACATGATGATGCTCTCAATATCCAAAAGGGTTGTCCAAGTTTATATGCAGCAAACAAGATGTTGGTAATGTACTGAAAAGGCAAGCCAAAGGTCTTCATCATCTTGGAGATGGATTTTTTTAATGCCTCTAATGGTGATAGTGAATTTGGCTATTTGAAAGTGATTACTCAAAGCTTGTTTGATGGAATAAGTGCTTTGGATGTTACTAATTCATGGGATTATCAATAAGCTCATACTTTGGATAACAATGGAGATGGTGTTCATTCCAACAACAAAGTTGCATGGAGACAAGAAATGATGAGCTTGTAGTGCACAATGACTAGATAGTGGCCAGATGAAAAGAGGACACGGTCTTCAAAGACAACACAACGGTCAGCGGGATTTACAAGTACATGCCTACCTTATTTATTTAAAATGAATTATATATTATAAGTAAACGTTCAGTTTAATATTTTTAGAAAATGCTTTGAAACTTGTTTTTCTATGTTGAATGGTTGCTTGCATTTATGTGAATTGGTCTCTATTTATTGAAAGTAGAAAATAGTAGAAAATGCTTGAGGATGACTTAAAAACGACTTAAATAAATTTTTATAAAATTATTGATTGAAAATTTATAAGTTCTGATATTTTTCCTATAAAGCTTATGGGTCAAGAATTTACTGAATTTCTATCAAGATTTTTAAAGATGTTTTGTTATAATTAAAAATTAGAAAAGAGTTATATTTAGGGAAAAAGGCATAGTTTTCCTTTACGTAAAATGTGTTATTTATTGATATAAACTATGGATTCTTAGTGAAGTATTGGAAACAAAATCTTTGATTGGTTAGTGCATTTATGTTGTAAGGGTTAAAGAAAAGAAGTGATGATTTAATAATATTTTACTTAAGAAATGCTCGTATAAAGATATAGTGTTTTGGTTTTGAAAGGAGAAATTATACACGGTGTGGACATTTAGGAAACATGGGAAATTACAAATAAAAAGTTTGACAACACTTTATAATGATTTATAATGTTAGGTTGCAGTTATAAAATTTAGTTTAAATTAAAACCAAAATAAAATCAAACAATTTGATGATTGGATGGCATGAGAAAAAGCCTCAGCATCTATATTAAATTTTTACATGTTATTCATTTTACAATCAATTTCTTAAATATACGGAGTGGAGGGCTACTAGGACTCATTGATAAATTAAAGGGTGCTATGGGAATTTAAAATAAATTATGTATGTGAACCATAAGAGTATGGAAGAACTTGTTTTATTCTGGTTGATGTTTAATAGAAAAGAAGGAAAGGACGTTATATTCGCAAAATTAATTAAGTACTTAAAAACTAATAAGCAACGACGAAATTTATATACGGAGTGGGAAATGTCTACCAAGGGAGATTAAAATTTAGGGGTTTATGGTATGCCAGAAAATTTGATTTGAATGTTTGTTTAGAATTAAACAAATAAAAGAATTAATTTTAATTAGGTGGAGAAAAACATAAAAAGGAATTTTAAACAGAGATATACAAATAGATCTAAGAGATCTATATCCTTGAAACAACCTTTCCAAAATCAAACATTAAAAACATTTCCTGGATAAACCGCCACTAGCATGGCAGGAGAACATTATGAGGAGCTGCCTCTGAGAGATGAGGAGAAACCATAGTTATCTTAGGTTTAGCAATTTAGTGCCCAGTATAATTTACTGAAGTTTAGAATCTTTGCAGTTGGACTACTACTACAAACAACGTTGTAGATATTAGAGAAGGTTAAGTCGAATTAAAACAATTAGTGCAAATAATCACTTGTTTAGTGCAACAACTCTTAGGAGTTGGCTTGTTAACCTGGGTAAAAGTGGCTTGGTCTTTGGCCAGTCAGCGGCAGATATGGACACATTGCAAAGGATTGTTACAAGAAGCAGGGAGATATGAAGGTAAAGGGCAAACATCATGGGCACTATGCATCTTCTAGCGGTGCTCATGATGAGTAGGTTGACAGATTGTTTGCCATGCAACATGTGTCTAAGAATGCATCTAGACAGAACAAAGATGAGAGATGGTACATTGATTCAGGGGCTTCAAATCATATGACACCCCATGGAGAATGGTTTGATGAGATGGTTGCAAGTTCATATGGACATGTTTATATTGGGGATGACACCCAACATACTATTCAACATAAAGGAGTTGTATCTTTGTTGATGCCTGATGGCAAGAAAAAGAGTTTGCATGATGCACTACATGTACCTACAATAACCAAGAATCTTTTGTCAGTTGGATAGATGGCAGAACATAATCTCAAGTGAGATTTAATAGAGATGGATGCTTTGTTAAAGAATATGGTAATGGTTGCCAATTGATTGCTAGAGGCCAAAGAGATGGCAGAATGTTTACTCTTGATGCGTCAATTCCAAAATTGAAAGCAACCCTATTTGCACATGATGATGGTGCTATACGGGATATTGAGATATGGCATAAGTGGATTGGCCATGTGAATGTACAAAAGCTGAAATCTATGCAGCAGAAGGAGATTGTGCTTGGGCTGCCTAAGTTCAAGTATCATGACTTTGGACATGTATGTAATGCATGTCAGTTTGGAAAGCAAGCACGATTTCCATTTATGAGACATGTATGGAATAGCTCACGATCCTTTCAGTTGGTACATTCAGATGTATGGGGTCCTTCTCATAATGCTTCATTTGGTGGTGCTCGTTATTATGTATCCTTCATTGATGATTTCAACAGCAAGTATACTTGGCTTTACATACTGAAACATAAGGATGATGTGTTTGATGCATTCAAGGACTTCAAGAAGCATACTAAAAATGAGTTGAGCTCTAAAATTTCATGTCTTAGATCAAATGGAGGTGGAGACTATGTCTCTAATTACTTTGACAGGTACCTTACTAAACATGGGTTCAAAAGATAGTTAACTTGCAACTATACACCGCAGAAAAATGGTGTAGTAGAAAGGAAAAATAGGGTACTGATGGAATCAAAAAGAGCTATGGGATGAAGCAGTAGTGACTACTGTCTATGTGCTGAATAGAACCCCTACATCAGGGATTCATGATGTAACTCCATATGAGAAGTTGTATGGTCATAAGCCTAACATTTCACACTTAAAGGTATTTGGCAGCATTGCATATGTGCATGTTCCTTATGAAAAGAGGAAGAAATTGGATCATAAAACTGTCAAGAGTGTGTTCATTGGTTATGCACAAGACCGGAAAGCTTACAAGTGTTATGTACCATCTACAAATGAGACATTGATTAGCAAAGATGTTTTTGATGAGCTGGCATCATGGTATGGTAATCTTGTTGCAGTGGCTACTGATGGATCAACTAGCACTAGTAATGATGAAAATACACCTACATTGAGTACATCTATGAGTGGTCCTATAGATGATGGGTTACCTACACCTTGGTCAGGATGCTTGCGGAGTCGTACTCCTATGTCCACTGACATGAATATGTCAGTGAGGGGGAGATTGGATAAGGGAAAGGAAAAGATGCTTGAGGATGTGATAAGTCCACTTACAGTAGGTTATGAGTCATCCAACAATGATAGCTTGGATAGTGAGTTGGGCATTCCATCTAGTATGACACTTGAAGCAAGGCAGAGTCATTATGTACTGCCTCATGAGAGGCAAGCTCAGAGTGAGCCACAGTTACACAGATCTGAGAGAGTCAGAAAACCAGTTGACAGGTTTACATACACTAGTTATTCAGTCTGCCATTATGCATATATGGCTAGTGTGATAGGTTACAAAGAACCTACAAAGTTTGATGATGGAATTACAGATGATAACTAGTGTGCTGCCATGGATGAAGAGTATGCAGCTCTGGCTGAAAATGAGACATGGGAATTGGTTGAGTTGCCTAAAGACAAAGTCCCCATTGGCTGAAAATGGGTGTACAAGGTTAAGTGTAAGTCAGATGGCCCGTTAGAATGCTATAAGGCCAAGCTCGTTGCAAAAGGGTATGCATAGCAATGGCCTTGACTATGAG
Organism: Lygodium microphyllum; assembly: GCF_053477565.2. Classification (NCBI taxonomy): domain Eukaryota; kingdom Viridiplantae; phylum Streptophyta; class Polypodiopsida; order Schizaeales; family Lygodiaceae; genus Lygodium; species Lygodium microphyllum. Next base: position 5,155,067 of record NC_141141.1, on the reverse strand, counting down.
GAGACTTTCAGTCCGGTGGCTAAAATGGAAATAGTCAGAACTGTCATTGCTTTGGTAGCATGCAAAGGCTGAAAATTATGGCAAATGGACATCAAGAATGCTTTCTTGAACGGTGATTTGGTTGAGGAAGTATATATGGAGTAGCCTGAAGGCTATGTTCACCCAGACTTTCCCACACATGTATGTAAGTTGAAAAAGGCTTTAAATGGAATGAAGCAGGCACCTAGAGCATGGAATGCTCGGATCAGCAGTTATTTACAGCAACATGGATTTATATTGGGTGATGTAGATCACAGTTTGTTCACGAAGAAGACAGATCATGGATATGTGTTTCTAGTGGTTGATGTAGATGATCTTATCATCACCAGAGATTATGAAGAGGGCATTGCTGAAATTATATCATGTTTACATGCTAAATTTAGAGTCAAAGACCTTAGTGAGCTAAAGCATTTTCTTGGTATTGAGGTAGTGTCTACGCCTCAAGGTATATGGCTGCTACAGAAGCAGTATGCTCTGTCAAGATTGTGGGAGAGAAGGAAGGAGTCTCACTTGTAGCTTTCTTGCTTGCACAATGGGGGAATACACACAGAGGTGGAGGCTGAAAACAGTTTTCCTCTTCTTAGTTGTGTAAGCCAAAAAGAACTCTAGTACAAAGAAATAGAAGAACCCTATATATGGGTCTCAAACCAAACTTAACTAACTAAGGTGGCATACTAACTGAGCCACGAACTAGAGTAGATAAGGATAGCTATCATGTAGCTATTATTCATGGGCGGTGTACCAACCGCGTCTACAACTGACAAGTCGGTGACATAAATACACAACGTTCACCCTGGCGTATCACGAGTGGAGCTCGATATCTCAACACTCCCACTCGAGCTCAATCCCAATTCCTGCACACCAAGCAGGTCTCTGAACTTACGCAGCTTCTCTGCACCCAATGCCTTCGTGAATATGTCAGCTACCTGATCCTCTGTGCTGACATAAACTAGATCAATAAGACCTAGTAAAACCCTCTCTCGCACATAGTGATAATGCACCTCAATGTGCTTTGTTCTAGCATGATAGACTGGGTTATTTGCCAAGTGTATACTACTCATGTTGTCACAATAAATGACAACTGGCCCATCTGTAGACTGATGCATATCATAAAGTATCTTATGCAACCAAGCTACCTCACATGTAGCCATTGCTGCACCCCTGTACTCAGCCTCTATGCTCGACAAGGCAACTGTAGGTTGTTTCTTCCTGCTCCAAGTGACTGTAGCATTCCCAAAAGAGAACACATATCCACTGGTAGATCGTCTATCAGAAATACTACCAGCCCAATCAGCATCAGTGTATCCATGCAACTGTATCTGAATCCCATTCTCATAGAATAGTCCATACTGCAATGTGGACTTCACATACCTGAGTATGCGTCTAGCCGCATCCAAATGTGGTTTCCTTGGAGCCTGCATAAACTGACTTACCAATCCAACAGCATAGCTCTAATCTGGCCTGGTAATAGTCATATAAATCAAACTTCCTACTATGCATCTGTACATAGTAGGGTCTTCTAGAAGCTCACCTGCATCTGTGCTCAGCTTCACATTCTGCTCCAAAGGAACTGAAATAGGCTTACAGCCTGTCATCCCATATTTGGACAGCATGTCCAATCTATACTGCCTCTGCAAGAGCTGTATCCCACTTGGTGATATAATCATCTCAATGCCCAAGAAATAACGCAGCTCTCCCAAATCCTTCATCTCAAACTTCTGCTTCAATAGCATTTTCACATGAAGGATATCTTCATCACTGTCACTTCTCATAATCAAATCATCAACATAAATGACAAGTAGCATAATACCTTTCTCTGTTTTTCTCACATAAAGTGAGAAATCTGCCTTGGAAATCTGAAAGCCAATAGTGACAAGATACTATCCTATCTTGTCAGACCATGCTCTAGGTGCTTGCTTCAAGCCATACAAGGCTTTCTTCAACCTGCAAACAAACTCAGGATGAACAGCATGCACATAACCTGGTGGCTGCTCCATATAGACCTCTTCTTGCAAATCACCATGCAAGAAGGCATTCTTTACATCCATCTGATGTAAAGACCATCCCTTTGATGCAGCCATAGCAATGACTGCTCTTACGGTTTCCATCCTTGCAATCGGACTGAATGTTTCTTTATAGTCAATGCCATATGTTTGTGCATACCCCTTGACTACTAATCTTACCTTGTATCTGTTCACAGAACCATCTGCATTGTGCTTCACCTTATAAACCCACTTACAGCCGATTGCATTTTTACCTTTAGGCAAAGGTACCAATTCCCATGTGGCATTTGATTCCAAGGCATCCATTTCTTCATCCATGGCTTTCTCCCATTTTTCTTTTTCCATGGCTTCCTCAAAAGAAGTGGGTTTTGGTTCCTGTATCACTTTAACCATATATGCATAGTGAATGGCTGTAAATCCATCATATTTTAGCCCATCCACAGGATACCTAGCTCTCGTAGACCTGCGCAAAGTAAGTTCACTCCCAGGTGCTCTCAAAACATCCTTGGTCTTCCTTACTCAAGGTGTAACAATAGAAGGAATACCCAACTCATCATCAATGCTCTGTTCTGAGCCACTGGATTCACCATCCACATAAGAGTGACCTGCATTCACATCAAACATGGGCTGATCAACCTTCTCTATTCCTTTTCGTGATACTTGCATACCACTATCTGCATTGCTTTGAGAAGATTCTCCTGATCTCAATCTGGCTGTCCATGGCCAAGAATGTGAACCACTGCTAGAGGACGCTCCAAGTCCACTAATATTTTGTGACTGCTGTTGTGAATTCTGTGCAGCATTACCATTTTGTGCATCTACATCATCAATCACATTTACTGGTTTATACCAGCTACTCATCTCATCAAAAACAACATCTCTGCTCACTGTAAACTTACGAGTAGAAGGGTTATAGCATCTATACCCTTTTTGCTGCAAAGAGTAACCAATAAAGATGCACTTCTCAGCTTTTGGATCCAACTTGGATCTCAACTCATCTGGCACATGTACATAGGCAATGCAACCAAAAATTTTCAAATGAGAAATATCTGGTTTCCTACCAGTATACCTCTCCTCTGGAGTCATTCCATGTATTGCTGCAGTGGGAGTCCTGTTCATTATGTAGACTGCTATAGCAACTGCTTCAGCCCAATAAAAATCTGGCAAGTCTTTTTCATTGAGCATGGCACGAGATACCTCTCCAATATGCCTGTTTTTCCTTTCTGCAATTCCATTTTGTTGTGGGGTATGATTGCATGAATATTGCTGCTTTATGCCATGCTCCTGCAGGAACCTTGCAAACTCATTTGAGAGGTACTCTCCCCCTCCATTTGACCTTAGGCATTTTATCTGCAGGCCTGTTTCTTTTTCAACCATAGCTTTAAGAGTTTTGAAATGCCCAAAAACTTCACTTTTCTTTTTCATAAAATACACCCAAACTTTTCTGCTATAGTCATCAATAAAAGTGACAAAATAATGACAGCCTCCAAGAGATGCAACTTTAGTAGTCCACACATCAGAGTGGATTAATTCCAATGGCTTCTCACTCTCTTGAACATGTCTAGGAAATGGTTTCCTTGCCTGTTTTCCAAACTGACAGGCTTCACATACCTTATGCATTTCTGCAACCTCGAATTTGGGCAATCCTGCAACAATATTTTGGGCCTGCATTGATTTAAGTCGCTGTACATTAACATGACCAATGCATTTATGCCAGATATCAATATCTGCAACTACACCGGTCCCATGTGCAAACATTGCTGCACTCAATTCAGACATGTTTGCATCCAATGTAAACATTCTGCCCTTCTTCTTTCCTTTTGCTATCAAGCGACCTTTATTTTTCATATCCTCAACAAAGCATCCATGAGGATTAAATCTGACCTGCAAGCCCTGCTCAACCATTTGACCAACAAAAACCAGATTCTTGGTGATATTCGGGACATGAAATACATCGGACAGGTATTTCTTTTTCCCATCCTGCATAGACAAAGGAATTTTTCCAATCTGCACAATAGGATGTGCAGTATCATCACCAGTCTCCACAAATCCTGGTTTTTCCATTTTCCTTGCATCCTCCATTCATTCTGCATGACCTGTCATGTGGTTTGATGCACCTGAGTCAACATACCATACATCATTGCTTTCTTCTGCACTTGTCACAGAATTGTTCATGTGCTGCACCATAAACAAAAGCTCATTTCTGTCATCACCCTGTCTATTAGAAGACTCATAATTCCCTTGTTGCAATTTTCCATTCACGATGTCATTCTGCTTTTTATAGCAGTCTTTAGCCATATGACCCATTTTACCACAGTAGTAGCATTCAACATTACTGTTTGCATTTTGGCCTCTTTGCCATCCACCCCGACCTCTTTGGCTCCCCCTGCCTCTAGAGTTACCACATCCTCCTCCATAGGACTGGTTTATTCTGATTTCTACCACGGTCTCCAAATCGGCCTCCTCTACCTCTGCCTCTACCTCTTCCAGCATTTGAGTAGAAGACAGCTTCTTTTGAAGTTTCTCCTGAAGAAGATGCACCACCATTTCTCTGCTCCTCAGAAATTAGAAGAGCAATCAACTCCTCAAAATCAGGAAATCTTTCACGAACTGAAATGGATGTCCGAAACTGTGCATAATCCTTTCCTAGACCATTCAAGGTCACAGAAACTAAATCATCATCTTCCACTGGCGACCCAATGGAAGCAAGTGCATCTGCAATCTTCTTCACCTTCATGTGGTAGTCATTGATGCTCATATTTTCTCTTTGCACATTATGCAACTCTTGCTTGAGCTGCATTTTCCTGGCTTGTGTATTTGTGCTATACATTTTTGACAAAGTATCCCATGCCTCCTTTGGCGTACTTGCATCCTGAATATGCACAATCATAGAGTCTGAAAGACTGATAGACAGCCAGTACATAACTTTCCTGGCTCTCTCATGCCATGCTTTAAATGCCTGCATTTGCTGTTGATTGGGAACATCAGGAAGAACTAGTTTTTCTTCATTTCCTGCAACAAATTCCCAATATCCTTTTCCCATAAGGAAATTCGTCATTCTAAACTTCCATGCTTGGAAGTTGTTCTTGTCAAGCTTTTCGGTGACAATCTATGAGAGAGAATCAGACGCCATTACAGAACACTGCAAAAAATTCTGTCACTGCAAACAACACAGCTTCAGCCTCACAAAGGCAAATCTGTAAAACTGACGAAAGTGGTATTTGACCACACAGTCACTTCCTAGTGACGATTTTGCATCAACAGGCAACAGGGATGATTCTGTAACTCCCAATGTCTCTGCGCACAAGCATATGATGCAATTTCTATAGTAACTTTTCACCGACTTGTAGAACAGTGGCTGCACAGCATAAAACTGGGCCTTTTCCTGAGTGCGTGCAGAAAACTTCCGCCTCCAAAACAGGCCCCGAAATATACTGCCCTCTTGCTTCACTGCGAAGGGCGTCTCAACCTGAGACAATGCACTCTTGCACTTTCCGGCTGTGCTACCTACAGAGATCTGCTCCCAAAACAGAAAATGAAAGCAACACTTCTCCTCTTACCAGAACATCGCGAGCTTGGCTTGCTTTCTTGAGCTCCTTACCACGAACAAGGCTCTAATACCATGTCAAGATTGTGGGAGAGAAGGAAGGAGTCTCGCTTGTAGCTTTCTTGCTTGCACAATGGGGGAATACACACAGAGGTGGAGGCTGAAAACAGTTTTCCTCTTCTTAGTTGTGTAAGCCAAAAACAACTCTAGTACAAAGAAATAGAAGAACCCTATATATGGGTCTCAAACCAAACTCAACTAACTAAGGTGGCATACTAACTGAGCCACGAACTAGAGTAGATAAGGATAGCTATCATGTAGCTATTATTCATGGGCGGTGTATCAACCGCGTCTGCAAAAACTGACAAGTCGGTGACATAAATACACAACGGTTACCCTGGCGTATCACGAGTGGAGCTCGATATCTCAACATGCTCATGACATATTATAGAAGTATGGTATGGCTGAATGCAAGCCTATGGAGACATCTCTTGATCAAAATGTCAAGCTATAGATTGATATTGGGAATGACATAGAGAATGTGACCATATATCGACAGATGGTGGGCAACTTGATATACTTGACTATTACCCATCTTGACTTATATTATGCAGTTGGGTTGATTAGTTAGTTCATGCAGAATCCTCGCAAACCACATTTAGATGTAGTTAGGAGGTTCATGAGATATATAAAGGGTACTATAGATAATGGATTGTTTTATGCATATGGAAAATCCCTTGACTTAACAGGATTTACTGATGTTGATTCGGTTGGTTGTGCCTATGATAGGAGGTCAACCAGTGGTCATGCATTGGGATTGGGCAACAGTATGATCAATTGGAAGAGTAAGAAATAGCCTACTGTTGCATTATCTAGTATAGAAGCTGAGTACAGATGAGCTGCCTTAGCGGCTTGCGAAGCAGTTTGGTTAATGAAATTGCTAAAAGACTTGGGAATAGAGCTCGAAAGCAGAGTAAGATTACATTGTGATAACCTCAACAGTGTCATGTTGGCTAGCAATCCTCTCTACCATGCTAGGTCCAAACATATTGAGGTTCACTACCATTTCATCAGAGAAATGGTTCTTATAGGGTAGATTGACTTGATTCATGTGAAGATTGAAGACCAAGTAGCAAACATATTTACCAAGTCTCTTGGTAAAGAAAGTTCATATACTTCAGATAGCTACTTGGAGTTTATCAGATGGTTTGAACTTGAGGAGGAGTGTTAGAATATCAATCTCCTGTTACTCTTTAGTCAGTCTATCTTTATGTGTGTGACCGACATTAGGTGGATATAGTTGTACACATGTGTTACATTCAATAAGTTGGTGTAGTCAATGACGTAACCACAGTTAGTCTTGGTTAGTCATACCTATGTGTGTAAGTCTCTTTTAGTTAGTATGATGGAAGAATAATGGAAGAAGAACAACAATGAGCTGAGGCTCATCTTCCGCTCCACTCTGTCTCTCTCCCTCTCTTCCAACATTAAGGCCAATCAATAATGCACCCTCTTAGTAATGCCCCTGTATACCTTGTTGAAGAAGCATAAGAGGAAGAGGAGTACACCATATATGACAAAGAGAATAATTCAATTCTCATGGACTACCACTAGATTCCAATCATGATGTTTGGATGTGGCAAAAGAAAAGGCATGAGGTAACCACATGAAATAGTGAGTGTTGAAATTGCTATCAACTTGGCCAACATATGTTAAACAATTGTTTGAAGAAATGGGAACTTTCCCAATAAGAAAAGACTAACTAAAGGCATAATGAGTGTTGCATCACTTATATATATTGAGATTGGAGTAAATGCAAGGAATCTACTAACTCCATATTAAAGTTTGTTAGGCATATTTGATAAGAAAGTTTAAGGCCATAGACATTGACTTGACAAGGAGCTAGTATCACTTGCATTTCTTAGGGTCAAAATCATAGCCAAAAGAGAGCGTACCGAAGATGTTCTCATTAGTGAGGGTTCCAATTTTAACATTCTAATGTATGACACATGGATTGGAGAACTTGAACTTAGACTAACAAATGTAGCTCTATCAAACCATGAAAAGGAGCCCCATTCTCCTATCTCAAGAAGTGTAAGATTCTCATGATAATACAACTTAAAAGCATACCGATAATGTTTTATGCTCCCAAACCATGTGGGGAAGGAAATCCTAATCATGAGACTTTTACAAAGAACAATGTATATAGCATTTGAAATGTTTAGACCAACATGCTTTGGGTAAAGGAAATCTTGCTTATCCTCAAGGGAAAGGCAAGACTACATTGGGATCAACCATGACTCATAGGGAGGAAAGCAAGAAAGCGCTCAAAGAATTTCTCAAAGCTCAAGAAGAAAAGGGAGCCATTTAGTAAAGATTCTTGCAAGTAAATTGAAGGAGAGTATTAAGACTACCCAAAGAAACACGAGGGCTCCCAAGCTTGCCAAAATGAAACACCAAAAGGCCACATCGAGGACATTCAATGTACCAAGAGCTCATAATCATAGGTATCAACAAAGACTTAGATGATAGCCATGATGGGTCCCCAAACCCCTATTGTATGTTAAAGTTTACTATATGGATAACTGATAGATTTGGCTACATAAGATACCTACACAATCACCTCTAATGACTATAACACAATCTTCAACAAAATCAAGAAGCAAGAGAGCTAGACCTAAGCATAGATCAGTGTTGTTGGCCAAGTTAACTACAAAATCAAAATAATAAAAATCAAATAAGCTAGTGGTTGAAAATATATTGTTTTTAATCAAACTTCCATTTTCTCACATTGACATTTCAATCCACGTAAGACTAAAATGCCTAATTGTACAACTATCAACCATGATATGCAATACACCTCCATAATTTTTTGGAAGGAAATTTGAAGATATTGTATTAAAACTCTTGATATTTTATGTGAACAATTAAGTTGGACTCCCTCTCATACAAATTGTAATCAAACTTGAATAGCACTATAATGTTAGAATGTGCGCTAATTTTATATATCAGGAGGAAGGCTTGAGTTGATGTACGTGCATGCAGTTCAGGGGAGACCAATCAAGAGACTTGGATATGGGTTGGGTAGCTAAGGGGAAGCTGGAAAACTTACCCTAAAACCTTGTATAAAAAGTATAAAAAAGGCTAGAACAACCTATTCCTGTGTGTGCTAACTCAACCTTGCCTTATCTTGCTACTCTATTGCTTATTGTTAGAGAGTGAAGAAGAGGGAGTGTGTGTGAGAGTGAGGGAGTGAAGAACGAGGGAAGCTCTCTTCTCTCTTTCTATATTCTCCATCCCATCTTGGTGAATTATGTGCATGAGTAAGAGTATAGGGAGTGAAGAAGAGGGAGTGTGTGTGAGAGTGAGGGAGTGAGGAACAAGGAGGGAAGCTCTCTTCACTCTTTCTATATTCTCCATCCCATCTTGGTGAATTATGTGCATGAGTAAGAGTATAGGTGGTTGAGAGAGTGAGGGAGTAAGGGCTGTGTGGTGAGAAACTCTCTATTTCTCTTCTTCACCTCAACCTTATCTACAACCTCTATCTTTAAATAGGCAACATTGGAAACAAGAATGTGAGGAAGGAGTCATGCATGTGGATCATAGATCACCATTTAACAAGGTATATACCTACAACATCGTAAGTTTGGTAAGAATTCTCACGATAACTACCTCGAATTGATTTATTATTCCATGAGTGATAAGTTAGTTCATTGTGTGTTATGCACATGGGTCGACTAGTTGAGAGATAGTTGACTTCATGAGTTGAGTCACTTAAAAAGAATAAGGTTGTGTCCAATGATTCCACATTGAGCATATGTAGTATAATATTTTGGGTTAGTTGCAAAGACAAAGGACATATTGGCTGTGAAGTCACTTATGCACTTCAAATTGTAGATTAGAATGTGATTTGTATGTACTAACTTTGAATCGTGGTTGAATAGTTGAGTTGTGATTTTTATGTTGATTGAAATAACATTGTTAGTGCAATTTGTAAACAAAGAAATTAAGACAAAAAAGATGGGTTGATCATATTTATTGAGCATTAGAAAGGAAAAGAAAAAGTGTATGGCCACTTAATTGCAAAGGGAAAAAGAAGATAGAAAATGTATTAAATATATTAAGAATTCTATAACACACCCTAAGTGCCTTTACATTTTATGAGACCTACCTCTTAAAAGGGAAAAGAGAGAGTAAAAACATGGAAGGGAGTGTTAAAATATTTGTGCGTGTGGAAGGGCTTAAACTATGGGTTGGAAGAGGAAGTGGGAAGAAATACATCCCTACACGAGAAAAGAAGTTATGGTACACTCCCCAACTCTTCTCTCTATCATCATTAATGTTAATATATATTTTATTATTAAATTAGAAAAAAAAATTAAAAATACAATGACTTTAGAATTTTAGTAAAAGGGGGGATTCCTTTTAAGGGTTTTATCCCCCTTCCATGTTTTTTCCTGTCTTGAACTCTTTGATTGTATCTTGCCCTTTCCTTTAGCTACTAGTATAAGTAAGTGATTGTTGAAAATGCATGCGAATGGTCACCAATAGTGCATGTAGATAATCCCTCACATAGTCAAGGACATGTGCCCATACAACATATGTTGGCCTATGCATTCTTACCATATGAACTATCAATATTCCCATTGGCGAGCCATAGGCCTAATATAAGGGTAGTTTGATGGCAACATATTTCCACCTTTGTCTTCTTCATCAACTCACAACTTAGGTACATGAACCTTTAAGTTTTTCTTTCAAAACACAAAAATCACGATAACGATAGAGGCAAGATATCCATCCAACTTTTAGAGGAATATACTAAACTAGCACAAGGAGTCATGAGTGAGAGTTCAGAGGGGTTCTACCTTTTTTTCTTGGCTTTCTCATACCTTCCACATATGCAAGGGAAGGTAGAGAAAGAGCTAAGAGAAGGAGAGTGGATCATTTAATGTGTTTAGTTAGAAAGAGAGAATTGTGGTACCTTTAATGAATTTAATTATTGAAGGTTTATTTTTGGCATAATTCTTCTGACATTACATTGAAGGTTGTAATGTTCCTATCATTGAACTCACCATCATCTTTTCCCCTATATCCATAGATTTTTAATTGAGAACACATAGAGTAGAGCACTTACCTTTGCGCACTCACCACCTTGCACTAGTGCACCATCCTTGTACACATGCACTACCTGTAATGTCCCCATTACTTAGTTTATTTTAATGTGCTATACGCAGTGTTGCATGTCCACATATGAAAAAACTATAGAATCTCTACAGGAGTTACAAGAAGTAGGACTGGTTTACTAGAATAGTGTGAAATATCTAGCATCATGTTTAGATGACTTAATTCCCACTTTAGATGGATCCAACATATATTGTGACTTATTTTAAAGGGAATAAGTCATCCGAGAGATAAAAGATGGAGAAAAATGATGCAATTTACAAAAATATTCATTTTTTCCTATTTTTGATGAAGTTTGCAATTATGTTTGCATTGGCTTGTTGACAGATGCATTCTGATTGTTTTGAGTACCCGGATGACTATGTTTGGAGTTCATATGATGAAGTTATGATCCAAAAAAGTTGTAGATAGGTGCAGGGCAGAAAAAATAAAAATAGTGAAAAAAGCATAAGCTTTAAAGCTAAACACCTTAAACTTTTATGAAAAAGGAAAGAAAAAACACACGTGAGAGGGAGTGGAGAAAAACTATAAAAGGGAGGACAAGGAGGGGAGAAGGGCCATCAAAAATCACGTGTGTGTAAGGCTTGAGGTTGAGATTTTATCCCTCACCTTCTTCAATCTTGCCATCAAATTTTAGACAGAAGGTTTGAGGACGTGCTTTAAGCCCCTCGCCTACATGAAAGTTTCGACATCATGAGTCACTATGGAGATTGGCTTGAGTTGATCTTAAAGCTTCTCACTTATTTTTGAAGATCGACAATAAATTCTTGTCCATGCGGCAAGAGACTTCATGAATCCCTGCACGAATTTTGTGCAACATCTAGCTCCATATCAAGAGAGAGGGACAAGCGCAATCTTAACGAGGATGAGACACTGATCGGGAAGGAGAAGACTCTATTCCACGAGACGAAGAGACATCATTCCATTAAACCCAAGGAAGGGGATACGCTGAAGATCTCTCATCCTCTTCTACTCTAATCTGAGAAGAGAAGACACTAAAGAACCTTATCCTATTCTATCAATCCGGTTAGAAGTCATATCTCTACTCTCGTCCCTATTCTGACTACTAGAGAGAGAGAAATCATACATATTCTCTTGCTCTTGCTCTATACTAGAGAAAGAGCTACCCTTGTTCTTACCCTTGCTTGCCAAGGTGAGAGATAGAGAAGTATTTCTCTCCACAAAGCAAGAAGAACCATCCACGAGGCCTACATCATCGAATCTCGCAATAACCATCATCATCATCATCGTGAGTCTTACACCTTTGCTAGCCGGTATTACTGCCATGTTCTTCTTCTTCTACGAATCATATTTCTGTCATGGACCCGAAGAAAAAGAATTCAAAAGTGGAAATCGCAAATGACCCTACTACCGTGGAAGCAACAGTTGGAATTGCTAGCACGGGAGTCACTAACAGAGTCACGAGCGCGGATAACAACCCTTTACCAATTTTTTTACTACAAGTTTTTCTATTCAAATTCAATAGGAATAAGATAAGAACATCTTATAGGCGAAAAACTATTAGGGGAACTATGAAAACGTAGAAATCAAGAGAAATTGAAGAGATGGACGAACAAGTCAAAAACATCAAGCAAGATATACAAGTTGCCAAGGATTGGCAAAAAGCCTATGCTAACCTAGGGAGAAAAGTGTGAATCTTCCAAGAAAGCCTATGCTTTTATCCGTGTATGCCCAAAGAGGAGTTCTTTATCTGTGGGAAAATTCAAGAAGCTAAGACCAAGATACTATGGACCTTACAAAGTCATAAAGACTCTTGGACCTAATGCTTATAAGCTGCAACTTCTTGAAACCCTAAAAGTTCATGATGTAAGTCTCTTGAAGCCCTTTGTACCTAATCCTCATCATATTCTTGATAATCAACAAGTTGTAATGCTGAGCCAAGGTATACTTGAACTTCAACCTGATAGGATCTTGGATGTAAAAGAAATAATCCTTAGGAATAGGACCCTTAGAGAATATCTCATCCAATGGAAGGGTTATCCTGAAGAGGATGCCATTTGGGTCGATGAGGTAACCTTCATGAAAGAATACCCCCAATTTCTCTCAAGATGAGGACATCTTGATTTCTCTAAGGAGGGAAGAATTTAATGTCCCCATTACTTAGTTTATTTTAATGTGCATATACATGGTGTTGCACATCCACACATGGAAAAACTGTAGAATCTCTACAGGATTTACAAGAAGCATGACTAGTTTACTAGAATAGTCTGAAATCTCTAGTATCATGTTTAGATGACTTGATTTCCACTTTAGATGGATCCAAACATATATTTTGACTTATTTTGATGAAGGGAATAAGTCATCCAAGATAAAAGATGGAGAAAAATGATATGATTTATGAAAATTGTTATTTTCATATATTTTTGATAGATTTTTGCAATTCTATCTTTAAGGGCTTATCAACTAGATGTGTTCTGATCGTTTTGAGTACTCCGATGACTATATTCGGAGTTCATATGATGAAGTTATGATCCAAACAAGTTGCATACAGGCACAGGGTAGAAAAAAACAAAAATAGGGAAAAAAGCATAAGCTTTAAAGATAAAAGCCTTAAGCTTTTATGAAATATACGTGAGAGGGAGTGGAGAAAAACTATAAAAGGGAGGACAAGAGGGGAGAAGGGCCATCAAAAATCACAAGTGTGTGTAAGGCTTAAGGTTAAGATTTTATTCCTCGCCTTCTTTGATCTTGCCATTGAATTTCGGAGAGAAGATTTGAGGACGTGCTTTAAGCCTCTTGCCTACATCAAAGTTTCAACATCGGGAGTCGTTATGGAGATTGGCTTGAGTTGAGCTTAAAGCTTCTCACCTATTTTTGAAGATCAACAACAAATTTCCATCCCTACGAGGAACGACTTCATAAACCCCAGCACGAATTCCATGTGACATCTGGCTCCATACCAAGAGAGACACAATTCCATTCAACCCAAGGAAGGGGATACACTGAAGATCTCTAATCCTCTTCTACTCTAATCTGAGAAGAGAAGGCATTGAAGAAGCTTATCCTATTCTATTAATCTGGGTAGAAATCATACCTCTACTCTCATCCCTATTCCGACTTCTAGAGAGAGCTCTTGCTTGCCAAGGTGAGAGAGAGAGAAGTATTGCACTCCACATAGCAAGAAGAACCATCCACGAGGCCTACATCATTGAATCTCACAATAACCATCATCATCATCGTGATTTTTACACCTTTGCTAGCTGGTATTACTAACGTGTTCTTCTTCTTCTATGAATCATCTTTCCGTCATGGCCCCGAAGAAAAAGAATTCAAAAGTGGAAATCGTGAATGACCCTACTAACGTGGAAGCAACAGTTGGAGTTGCGAGCATGGGATTCACTAACAAAGTTATGGGCACAGATAACAACCCTTTACCAATTTCAATACCACATGTTTTTCTATTCAAATTCAATAGAAATAAGATAAGAATATCTTACAGGCTAGAAACTATTAGGGGAACTATGAAAACCTAGAACTCAAGAGAATTCATGAGGAATTTTAAGGTTAATCCCATAGAAAAGAAGACTAATGAATTCAAGACGAATAAACTAAGAATGAAATCATGAAGAAACTAGCCAAGGATATAGTTTTAATCTAGAAGCTCTAATAGAAGATTAGCTTTCTTCTTGTTCTTGCTCTTGTTTCCTTCTTGTGCATGAGAGAGGGAGTGTGAGAGAGTGAGGGACCGTGGAGATCTTCTTCTCCTCTCTTCTTCTTCTTCTTCTTCTTCTTCTTCTTCTTCTTCTTCTTCTTCTTCTTCTTCTATTCTCTTTTCTCGTGCATGCAGCTATCAAGGTTGAAGCTTGGAACATGGGGATAAAGCTTGCTTGAGCTAGCATCTTGAATCATGGAGCCATCATAGGATTTGTGGAAAATGACTATAGTGATTGGATTAAATACAAGCTCACTACATCCTTGTGTGAGAGCGTGCACGGCTGCGTGAAAGGGTAGCCATATTCACTTGCTTGAAATGCTTGACTTGATAAGCAGTTCATAGGGCCTCGATGATTGCTAGTGATAGTGACGAAAAAAATTGAGTGCAAATCTAATGTTTCATTGGAGAGATATAGGGAAAGGTTAGTTGCAAAATGTTATGCTCAAACATATGGTTTGGATTATGAAGAGACATTTTTTCCAGTGGTGACTAAGATGACTACAGCGAGATCACGACTTCTATCTATGGCTGGAAATTATACCAAATGGACATGAAGAATTATTTCTTGAATGGTATCTTAGAAAAAGGTGCATACATGGATTAGCCATAAGGATATGTTCACCATAAATATTTTCATTATGTGTGTAAATTGAGGAAGGTATTGTAAGGATTGAAGCAAGTACCAAGAGCTTGGTGTGAGAGGATTAGTAAGTTCTTATGTAGCACAGGATTTTGACAAAATATGGCTAATTATTCACTTTATGTTAGACATATAGAATATGGAATGGTTGTTGTGGTCACCTATGTTGATGATCTCATCATTACATGTACTATAGAGAGAGAGATTACTGAAGTAAAGCACGGGCTATACATGGAGTTTGACATTAAGAACCTTGGCTTATTGAGGTACTTTCTTGGCATTGAGGGATTGATACTCCACATGGAGTTTGGATAGTGCAAAGGCAATACTCATTAGATATGCTAGAGAAGTTTGGAATGACAAGATGTAAGCCAGTGGATGGATACACCTTTGGATCAAAACATTAAGATGGTGGAAAATGGACAATATAGTATATTTAGGAAGATGATTGGTAGCCTAATATACCTAGCTATTACTAGGCCTAACTTTAGTTACTTAGTGGGAGTCATTAGTCAATTTATGCAAAAACAATGCAAGTCACATTTTGGATGTAGTCAAGAGAGTCTTGAGATATGTGAAGATAGGTAGATTTGGCTTGTCCTATGAGAAAGGGATCAAGCCTACATTATTTGGTTACAAAAATGCAGACTAGGCTAGAAGTATCACGGATAGGAGATCTCCTAATGGCTATGCATTCTCATTTGGTTCATCCATGGTAAGTTGGAGTATCAAGAAGCAACCTACAGTTGCTCTATCTAGCATAAAAGCGGAGTATAGAGGTATTGCATTAGCAACATGTAAGTAGACATGATTGAGATAATTACTATGTGATATGGGGATAGAGATAGATGGTGGAGTTATCATGTATGGTGATAACATTAGCAGCACCATGTTGGCAAAGAAACCAGTCTACCATGTAAGAATGAAGCATATCAAAGTGAAGTACCACTTCATCAGAGAGAAGGCTATGAATGCAGAGATAGACTTGGTACATGTCAAAACCAACTACCAACTCACAGATATCTTTACCAAATCGTTAGGTAATGATAATTTTGATTACTTTAGGAGTGCACTTGGGGCATTGCATTTATAAGCTCGTTTTGAGCTTGAGGGGTATTTTTAAGAAATAAAGCATAGGATAAGTTGTAACTTATATATGTACAAATAAAGTAGGGACTATGTGTGAAGAATTGTAAAAATGTCAAAATATATTTGTCACTTGAGAGTATACTTGTGTGGTGTATCAATTGAAAATGATGAACGAAGAAAAGTAAAGATGATGAAGAAGGAAAAACTCTTGTTTAAGAAATAAAGCATAGGATAAGTCATAACTTATATATGTACAAATAAAGTAGGGACTGTGTATGAAGAATTGTAAAAATGTCAAAATATATCTATCACTTTAGAGTATACTTATGTGGTGTATCAATTGAGAATGATGAAAGAAGAAGAATGAAGATAATGATGAAGAAAAAACTCTTGAGCCTCCATATCTCTTTCCATTGCTCCTTCCATTGCACATCCTTCCCTATTCTTTTCAATGTACTCACTATTAGAGGTCATAATGATGAAAGATATGGTAATGACCACATGGCAGAGATGCACAGTAGGGCATGTCAAAGTCTAGATCTCATGGCCAAGGTTGCAATAAATCACATGGCCCCGAGTCATCTATTGCATGTCATTATTGGAGGCATCATGGTCAATTTGGCAACAATGCCATAAAGTGCATTGGGATATGCAAGATAAAGGCAAGGGAAAAGTACATGATAATGCTAAAATTTTAGAAAACCATACTATCACAAAGTCTATTGTCAAGGTTGAGAAGATAAATGCATTAGAGGAAAATTTTGATGAGTATATTTTGGTTTCTTCTTTAACTTATATCTATTTGATTGATAAGTAGACACCCAGCATACATCTTTCTCTCAGTGTTGGTTACTTGATTCATAGGCTTCCTTTCATGCTTGGTTTTATACTTATCATGCTATTATAGGTTCTATGAGACTAGAAGATGATCATGTTTGTGATATTTCTAGCATCGATGACATTTGTTTATAGTTTAGTATTGGTACTTCATTTGTTTTTCATGATGAATTCCATGTGCCAACTTTTGACTAAAAACCTTATCTCTGCTCGATAATTGGATGATGCTATAGATCATATTTCTTTTGGTGATTCTACATGGAAAATCACTTGTGGCAATCTCATTTTGGCTAGAGGTGCTAAGATTAAGTCTTTATCACTTACTTATATCTAATGTTATGGGCATGGTAAGTGCTCTTTAGAGTGAGGACATTACTCTCACAACTTACAAGAGAATAACTTGAAAGAGAATTTGAACTAGAACTTGATTTTTAGATAACTTGATCACAAGAGAAGGCTCACAAGAGTGTGAATTGATTACAAGACAAGACATGAATAAGACAAGAATTGAAAGAGGACTTATATCACAAGAGTTTCACAACTGGTGTTGACAAGATTGAAGGCCTTATATAGCATGATCATCCCTATTTATGCTATAGCCTAGGGAGGTTAAGTAGAACACATGATGCTACAAGAGGATGCCACATGGCATGATATGGACGTCAACATATGACATGATATGCATCTTGATAAATGGTATGATAACATCAACAATAATATAAGCACATTATTCTAAAAACTTAATGGAACTAGCAACCCTTGTCCCAACTTTCATACGAACTAAGGGATGTCCTTAGTTGAGCATTTGCTACATTATCCTCCTTCTAACATTGAGTTCCATGAGGGGGGATAGTGTGCTCTTAAATAGGCCTTGGCTTGGTTGGGTAATGAAGATGAAATTCACAAACCTTAATAGGAGCTTTTGAAGATGTGAAGCTGGTTTTCACGTTCACTCAGTTGTATTGTAGCCCTTCTAATGGACAAGATACTATAATCTACCTCATGAAATTCTCAAATCCAAGATTTTGTCTACTTCATTTTCTTGGTGATCTTCAACTATGATTGGAGGCAATGGATTTGGTATTCTTCTAGGGATACTAGATGTACGACATGGCTCCAAGACTGAAACATGGATTACAACAGGATGGGGGAAGCTGGAAATGATAAGTGATTGGATTTACTTGGCCAATAATCTTGAAGGGCCCATATCGTTGATAATTTAGTTTTTGGAAGGGGCAAGAAGAATGTAGATCATGTTAAAGAAGCCAAAATTGATCTCCAATTTTGTATGATGGATGTTGCATGCCAAGCTTATCTACATCTCTTATATTTCTCTTGAGCTTGTTTGATATGTGCCTACAACTCTTTATGAATATCAAAGATGTGTTGAGCTAAGTCTTAGCAACTAGATTCTGTCAAGAATCGCGTGGTGGAGGGGGTTGCTCAAGATGCTACGCCGAACACACATAGAATGTACAAAGAGAAGCTCACTCAAGAGACAAGAAGAGAGATGGAGGCCAAAACGTTTTCTTGCTGATTTCTTCTTCTTCTTCCACACTCTTTTCAATGTACACAAAGTATAGATAAGATACAACATAAAAGGAAAGTGGCCTACTAAGTCAAACAATGCATAACCGACTACACTAGTCGACTGGCGCTATAACTATGCCAGCTGTAAATAGGTGTAACAACCTGAATATAATAAGTAATGAGGTAGTGGCCATGTGAGAGTCATAATGACCACTGACGTGCTAAGTGTAGACATGTGGACCCATCTAACCAGGCGGTCCATCATCAATGTCCGCATGTGTTGAGCTTGTCATCTCAACAGATTCTTCTCCTATGATCTTACGCAATTGTTTATCCTTGGGTGTTGACTATAACTAGAAAAGAATGGTGTGAATTGAGTGGAGGCATGGGAGGAATTGTTGTATGCAAACTCAACATGAAACTCTTCTCTGTTTGTGTTTGTGTGTTCTTCATTTTGCGTTTAGGGTTTGTGTTTTGCATGTCATTGTTTGAGTCTTTGTGTTTCAGTCATGGTGGTACTTTTTGTGTTTCCTTAGTAAAAACCCTAGCATATCTTCAAAGCCCTCACCCTCAATCAATCAAGTGTCATTCTTCCAAGGTTTGAGGCCTTTCTAGAGATTACAATGGGACCTAGGGCAGTCAGTTTGGGGAGATCCGTGTGTAGAGATGCCTAAGGATGTTCCCTGTTTTGGATATACCACCGGATTGGGAAGGAGGGATCCAAATGAGCCTTGGAAACAGAATTGCTAAGGTGAAATGCGTCAAAAATCCTATTCTAGAAAGAGCATTGTTGCCCCTTCTCCATTGATACCCTTGGTTCTTAGGTTAAAGTATGTCATTTTTGTGAACCGATCAACCACCACCAAGATAAAATCGTGCCCTCTAGAAGAAAGTAGTTTAATAATAAAGTCCATGGATAAGGATAACCATGGCTTACTTGAAATAGGTAATGGTTGAAGAAGGCCATGAGGTTGATGATGAGGGACTTTAGCTTGATTGCACATGTCACAAGAATCCACAAAGTCCTTGACTAGTTTTCACATTTGTGGCCACCAAAAATCCCTTGAAACCAACTTGATTGTCTTGTTAAATACAAAATGCCCTACTGAGGGGAAATCATGTCTCTTCTTGAGTATATTCACTTGTAAAGAATTGGGAGGAATGTAGAGGAGTCCTTTATATTAGAGTAGCCTATCAATGTCCTAAAAATCCATTTGATTTAATCCTTGTCCTTGATGTAATTGCCTCCTTATATCCTTGGCAAATGAGTAATTTGTAATTTCCTTCTTGACCTTTGATAAGAACCCAAAGTCTTATGGGGCATTGCTATTAACTTCCCTTAACTTTAGTTGCCTAGGTTTCAAGATTATTGAATTTTGTTGGTCATGGGAATCATCACCTTAGTACTACGTAGGAACTTTGAGATAAAGTATCTGGATTTCCTTGTTGGTGGCTAGGCCTATACGTAATGACAAAGTAAAATCTAGATAGAAAACCACTCCATCTTACTTGGTAATACTTTGATATGAGAAGTCATAAAATGTTTTAGATTCTTGTGATCCGTATAGATAGTGAACTTATGAGGGGCACCTTCAAATAGGTGTTTCTTGGTCTCCAAGGAGTCCACAATAGCTAGAAGTTCTTTATCATAAATTTCATAGTTGATTTCTGTAGCAATGAATTGTATCGAGTGGAAAGCCACTGGATGAACTAGACTTTCATCACCAATCTGGGATAAAATAGCACCAAGTGTAAAATATGAGGCATCTATCTTCATGATAAAGGGCTTCAATGGATTTTCATGGATGAGAATGGGCGCTAAGATGAAGGTTTTCTTTAATCTTTGGAAAAAAAAATTAGCCTTTTGATTACATACAAACTTGTCCTTTCCACTTAGGTTAACTAAAGGGGCAGTAATATCAAAGTAATCCTTAATAAAAATTTGAACATCTCAATAAGCATTGAGTATCTCACATAAATGGAGTCTTCCATTCTAGAATAGTTTTTACCTTCTTAGGTTCCATAGAAATTTGAAAGAAATTAGAGAGAGAGAGGGACAAAGGGTAGGCAAGAAGGAGAGTAGTCATGCTTTCAATTCATCTTCATTATCTTCCCACAATCAACTTTGTACAAAAAACCAAACCATACAAAAGTAGAAACTCCGATGTAACCATGGTTGAGTTAATGTGACCCTAACCTTATTCAACTAAGGTAAAAAAAACAAAACCAAAGGTTCATGAGCTTGACTCTCAACACTCCCCCTCAAGCTCAAGTGTGTTACTTCACTTCAATTAGCTCTCTGAAATGTACAAACTTATCTTTACCCAATGACTTGGTAAAGATATCTGCAACTTGATCTTCTGTCCTCACATGGACCAAATCAACATCACTTACAATCACTTTTTCTCTAATAAAGTGATAATGTACCTCAATGTGCTTAGTCCTAGCATGATAGACAGGATTACTGGCTAGGAGCACACTACTCATGTTGTCACAATAGAGTGTGACATGCCTGACTTCCTGCATGCCAAAATCATCAAGAAGCTTCATGAGCCATGCTACCTCACATGAATCAAGTGCATGACCTCTATACTCTGCCTCAATACTAGAGAGTGCAATGGTAGGTTGCTTCTTACTGCTCCACCTAACCATACTGTAAAAAAATTACACGGTGCAACGAACAGAATTTGAGAAAGAGATAGAGAGTACACAACAGATAAGAGGAGAATCAGTAAATTCTTTAGCTCCAAACAACTGATACAAAGATGGCTCTATCCAGCTGTGTGCTTCCACTGTGTGAAGCTTAGATGGCGATCTAGACAGAAGATAGGTGAAGAGCTTAAGGCTAGCTAGAACAACAACTCTGATTGGGTGAAAGATGAATGATGGATGGATGTGAAGGGGTTTAGCTTTTATAGCCCACGAAGGCCATTAGGTCGGCCTGACCAACCTACCATATGAGCCTCCACTAGTCGGACAGGGAATATTCCAAGGAATATTCCCTTTACCATCGGGCTGCCAAGGGGTCCGCTAGCCCCCTTGGGACCCCCCAGCCAGGGGCCGCTTCCATAGCCCTCGGACCCCAAAATAGGGGCCCCTTTTAACTCCCTTACCCCACAACTCGATGCAATGCACCTCGAGTTGCTACCAACTTAACCACTCCATCTAACCCAAAGATTAGACCCACAACGGTCACCTTTTTGCCATCCAGTCACATAGACCTCATCTGATATACAAGTCAGGACTCAACCAATGTCCAGGCTCACATTTGGCTTCTCCTCATAATGGGGGCCTTAAAACTTTGAGCACCATGGATCATTAGTGGCACCTAATGAGGGTGGGGCATTGATCATATCTAACATCCCCCCTCAATGTCCACCCATAGGTAAACTATCTCCTCGGCCCAATGCCGAGTCTCTGAAGATGAACTTGAAGTAGATCCTTCTTAAGTTCTTTGGTGAAGATATCTGCTCCATTCTCCTCTGTTGGATAGTAGACCAGTTCCACTATCCCATCCTCCATCAAATCACGCACATAGTGATACTGGATCTCTATATGTTTGGTGCGTGCATGAAATACTGGATTTTTGGCAATGGCGATGCAACTCTCATTGTCACATCTCAGCATAGTTGGTTCTTCATCCTGCACTCCCATATGCCATAGAATCCTTCTCAACCATACTACTTCACATGCAGCAAAACAAGCTGCCTTGTACTCTGCTTCGGTAGAAGACAATGCCACTGTTGGCTGCTTCTTACTAATCCAAGAGAAAATTCCCGAACCCAAAGAGAAACAATAACCTGAAATTGACTTCCTGGAATCACTGTCTCCTGCCCAATCTGAGTCACAGTTCCCCACAAGAGAAGTTCCGAAACTGTATGTGATACCATAGTCAAGAGTTTCCTTCAAGTATCTGAGCACCTGCATCCCAGCCTTCCAATGACTCTCATACTTTGCTTGCATAGAAGCCTTCCATGATGGATCTGCAAGTGCTTCTTCTAAGTCAGTTGGCTCCTTTACTTCTCTCATAATCTCAACCATCAAGGCCATATTGACTATGTGAGCAGAAGCCCTTCTTTGCCCCTCTATTCTCTGAGACCTCCTTGGTCCGTCTACCTTCTCCTCAACAGATGCAGGCATAGGATTATTGTGGTCATAGAGCTGCTTCACCCAGTGCGGCAATGGCTTTTCCGATGGGGTGATGTTAGGTTGGTGAACTTTTTCCTCATCATCTGAAGATGATGCTTCCTCCTCCTTAAGGATAGGGACAGGTTCATAGTGGACTACTTCTTCGCTTGATGATAAAGTGGAAGAACTTGCCTTCTCCTCCTCCACTGTATGTGGCTCCTCCTTGAACACCACATCACGGCTCGTGATGATCTTCTTTGCCTCTTGGTCATATAATTTGTAAGCCTTCTGCTCATCACTATAACCCAAGAAGATACATTTTTTACTTTTTGGTTTTAACTTGTTTCTCTTCTCATCTGGAACATATACATAACATTCACATCCAAAAATTCTGTCCAAAAATTCTGAAATGTGAGACAGATGGTTTCTTACCAGTGTAAGCCTCATGAGGTGTTTTCCCCTTGAGAGCCTTTGTGTAGCTTCGATTTAGAATGTAGACTGCAGTATTAACAGCTTCATCCCAAAAATGGTTAGGCAATCCCTTTCCCTTTAGCATGCATCTTGCCATCTCCACAATGGTGCGATTCCTACATTCCACAACACCGTTTTGCTGAGGTGTGTGAGGCATCGTCAATTGACGCTTGATCCCTTTGCTCTTGCAAAAGTCTTCAAACTCCTTTGAGTTGAACTCACCACCATCATCTGTTCTAAATTTCTTCACACTTTTCCTTGTTTCATTCTCAACAAGTTTTAGCCATTCTTTAAACTTACCAAAAGCTTGAACATTATCACGAAGGAAGTACACCCACATCTTCCTACTGTAGTCGTCGACAATCAACATAAAATAAGAAGATCCCCCCAAGTCTTGCATAGGCATCTTACCACACAAGTTAGCATGCACCAACTCTAGAGGAGCCTGTGCTCTATTCTTGCTTTCTTGTGGAAATGTCTTTCTCTGTTGCTTGCCCATCATACAAGCTTCACATGGTTCCTTCAATTCAATTATTGTAGGTAGGTGAGCAACCATACCTTGCTTTTGCATCTCCTTCAACATTGCAAATCCGATGTGTTCAAACCTTTCATGCCAAAGCTTACTTGTGCCCACTCCAACGGTGGCTATAAGAGCACTTATCTCATACAGGTTGTTCCTTCTTTCTCCTTTGCCAACAATTGTGCCAGCACTATCAAGAATTTCTGCACCTGTCTTCTTGAACCTCACTTCATGACCAACATAAGTTATGGCAGCAATAACTAATAACAGATTTCTCCTGATTTCGAGAACATACAACACATTTGAAAGCTTTTTGACTTCACCATTTGCAAAAACAAAAGAAATAGTACCTGTGCCCACAGCAGGGCATTTAGCATCATTTCCAACCGTCACAATGATGGATTCTTGTAGAGACTGCATAGAACTATATAGACCTTTCTTGTTGGTCATGTGACAGGAGGCCCCACTATCCAACACCCATGAGTCAATGGTAGATTGTTCTTGCACCGAGGAGCACACTTCCTCAATGGTCGCCATGAATAATTCCAACTCTGCTTCAGCCATATTGGCTGTCTCTTTCCCTTTACTTTTAAGGGTACCATTCTTTTCATCTGCCTTCTTGACATGACAATCTACAATTGCATATCCTTTCTTCTTACAGTAGAAGCACTCTCCTTGAAACTTCTTCTTGCTGCCCTTCTTCTTTTTGTCACCATCATTTTTGGTGGAGGAACCACCTTTGCCTTTTGCATTGGTAGAGAATGCATCATCTCCATTGTTGCTTCCTTCTTGGGCTTTCAGCCTCAACTCCTCCTCCATCAATAGTGCACAAAACTCCTCAAAAGTCAAAGCTTGAGGTCTCACCTGAGTATTAAGGGCAGTTACTAGTCCATCAAACTTTTGTGGACAAATCCGAAGACACCTCCGAGCTAGCTCTTCGCTAGTCTTTTGTATCCCAGCGCCAACCATCTAGTCACGCAGATTCTTAATCCGAGTGATGAATGCTTCAACTGTCTCTCCTTCAGCAAACTTCTCCGTTGCTAGTTAATTCTCCAAGTTTTGAATCCTTGTTTGGTTTGGTGTTTCATACAGACTCCTTAGTACATTCCAAGCCTCTGACACTTTGGTTGTATGCTGAATCAAAGTTAGAACACTGTCAGAACAACTTGTAACTAAGGCACACAATGCATCTGCATTCCTTCGTTTCCAAGCTCGTAGAAGATCTACATTCGGAGGAATCATCACACTAGAATTTGATGGGTTGGGGGTAGGTTGTGGTTCTGCATTAGTCCCCAGCATAGTCTCCAGAAGCTCATAAGAATCAAGGATAGTTGTAATTTTAAACTTCCACAAGGTGTAGTTTATACCATCTAACTTGCCTTCGCTGAAGGTTGGTGGATGAATCCTTAGTGTTTGAATAGCCGGTACAGCAACACCACCTCCTGCACCACTTCTTGATGCACCAGAACCGCTTCCGGAAGTCGACATAGTTTCTCTTTGCTATTGAAGCCTTTGCCTCTTGCACACTCTCTGATCTCTAGAGCCCCCTAGGCTTTGATACAATGTAAAAAAATTGCACGGCGCAACGAACATAATCTGAGAAAGAGATAGAGAGTACACAACAGATAAGAGGAGAATCAGTAAATTCTTTAGCTCCAAACACTTGATACAAAGATGGCTCTGTCCACTCGTGCGCTTCCACTGTGTGAAGCTTAGATGCCGATCTAGATAGAAGATAGGTGAAGAGCTTAAGGCTAGGTGGAACAACAACTTTGACTGGGTGAAAGATAAATGATGGATGGCTGTGAAGGGGTTTAGCTATTATAGCCCACGAAGGCTGTTACGTCAGCCTGACCGACCTACCATATGAGCTCCACTAGTCGGATAGGGAAAATTCTAGGGAATATTCCCTTTACCATTGGGCCGGGGGCGCTGCCCTCGAACCCCCACTAGGGGGGCCACTGGTCCCCCTGGAACCCCCCAACCAAGGGCCACTTCCGCGGCCCCCGGACCCCAAAATAGGGGCCCCTTTTAACTCCCTTACCCCACAACTCGATGCAATGCACCTCGAGTTACTACCAGCTTAACCACTCCATCTAACCCAAAGATTAGACCACAACAATCACCTTTTTGCCATCCGGTCACATAGACCTCATCTGATATACAAGTTAGGACTCAACCAATGTCCGGGCTCACATTTGGCTTCTCCTCATAATGGGGGCCTTACAACTTTGAGCACCATGGATCATTGGTGGCACCTAATGAGGGTGGGGCATTGATCATATCTAACACATACTACTACCAAGGAAAATTGCATACCCACTAGTAGATCTCCTATCATAGGCACTTCCTACCCAGCCACCATCTGTATATCCTGTGAGCTCCAAATTCTTACCATGCTCATAGAATAGACCATAATTTGATGTAGCCTTCACATATCTCAAGATCCTCCTCACTACATGCAAGTGAGGCTTCCTAGACTTCTGCATGAATTGGCTAATCAGTCCAAACTAAATAGCTAAGGTCTAGTCTAGTAATGGTAAGGTAAATTAGGCTACCCACCATCTATCTATACATAGTGACATTCTCAATCTCATGCCCAACATCTGCAAGTAGCCTAACATTTTTCTCCAATGGATTGCTCAAAGACTTGCAATCCAACATACTATACTTGGTTAACATGTCTTGTGCATATTGCTTTTGCAACAACCAAATACCACGAGGTGTAGAAACAACCTCAATCCCAAGAAAATACTTCGGTTCACCCAAATCTTTGACCTAAAATTCAACATGTAACATTTCCTTGATCTCTCCAATTCTCGTGGCATCATCACCTGCAGATCAAGTCATCCACATAGACGACTAATAGCACATAACTAGCCCTTGTCTTCTTTGTGAATAGACTATGATCAGCCTTGCCCATAGTGAAACCAAGCTTTTGTAAGCATGCACTTATCTTAGCATTCCAAGCTCTAGGTGCTTGCTTCAACCCATACAATGCTTTCTTCAATCTACAGACACCTGTAGGAAATGAGGATGTACATAGCCCTCGGGCTGATCCATGTATACTTCCTCAACCAAATCACCATTGAGAAAAGGATTCTTCACATCCATCTGATACATACTCCATCCTCTAGATGCTGCCACCAATGTAATCACTACTCTCACAATTTCCATTTTAGCAATGGGGCTGAATGTCTCCTCATAATCAAGACCATATTTTTGTGCATACCCTATTTCCACAAGTCTTTCCTTGTATCTTTCCAATGTGCCATCTGATTTGCACTTCACCTTGTATACCCATTTGCAACCAATAGGCATTTTTCCTTCGAGAAAATCAACCAAATCCCAAGTTTCATTTTTAGCCAATGCTAAATATTCCTCATCCATTGCCTTACATCAATGATCATCCAAAATAGCTTCAGAAAACTTGTAGGTTCCTTGAAGCTAGTGACTTTTGCCATATATGCATAGTGCCTCACTATGTAGCCACTGTATGTAAGCCTATCGACCAGCTTTTAGAATCTTTTTTATCTCCTCAATTGAGGTGCAATATGAGACTCTCCTCTCTTATGAGCTGGTACATATCTATGTCTCACACCAGGAGTCACAACTGATGGAATACCAAACTCACTATCCAAGCTGTCAGTGCCAGGTGAATCATAACCAGAAGTGAGTAGCCCTGTAACATCATCAAGTTTTCCTTTTCCTTTATCCACATTTCTCCCCCTCACTGACATATCCGTGTCAGTGGATAAAGATGCTAAAGTCCTCAATATATTGATGTAGTAGCATATTTAGAAGGCCCAAAAATTTTTGCACTCTCATTTGTACCTGCATGTACATAAGTCTTCTAACAAACATCAGCATCATCCATCAAGATGGTCTTCTTCTCATGCCATGAATTCAGCTCATCAAATACTACATCTCTTGAGACCAATGTCTCATCAGTAGAGGGTTTGTAGCATTTTTAAGCCTTCCTATATTGTGCATACCCAATAAAAATGGCATTTTCTACCTTTGGGTCAAGCTTCTTCCTCTCATCTAGAACATGTACATATGCCAAACATCCAAAGACCTTAAGATGGCTAATGTCAAGCTTTATCCCATAAAGCCTCTCATGAGGAGTCACCTCATGTATCCATGTTGTTTGTTGGTGTACAATTCATGACATACATAGCCGTCATTACAGCTTCTGCCCAATATGCATTTGGTAGGCTCTTCTCATTCAATATGTATGTAGCCGATTCCATGATCACCCTGTTTTTCCTTTCTGCCACACCATTTTGTTGTGATGTGTACCAGCATGTCAATTGTCTCTTTATCCCATGGGCTGCCAAGAAGTGATCGAAATCTTTAGAGACATATTCTCCACCACTATCAGATCTCAAGCATGAGGTGTAACAAGACAATTCTTTCTCCACATGTCTCTTGAAGTTCTTAAAAGCATCCATAACACCACTCTTGTGCTTTAGCACATACAACCATGTGTACTTACTATAGTCATCTATGAATGACACATAGTAGTGTGATCCCCCAAGAGATGCATTCTGTGAGGGTCCTCATACATAAAAATGTACAAGCTATAATGGTCTAGTAGTGTTGTTGACATGCCTCATAAATGGAAGCCTTGAGTGCTTTCCAAATTGGAATGACTGACATACATGTCCCAATTCCACATGCTTCAACTTAGGGAGTCCAAGTACAACTTGCTTATGCTGCAATATTTTTCAACTTTTGAACATTTACATGACCAATCCTTTTATGCCATATCTCAATGTCCCTTATTGCAACATTGTCATGTGAATACATAACAACATTGAAGGCTAGAATTTTTGTATCCAATGTAAATATCCTACCAATTATTTTGCCTTTAGCAATGAGTTTGCATCCTTGACCATACTCTTCAATGTAGCATCCATCTCTATTGAATCTAACTTGTAGATTTAGTTCAGCCATTTGTCACACAAAAAGAAAGTTTTTGGTAATGGAGGGTACATCTAACACATCATAAAGACTCTTTTTCTTGTCACCTTGCATCATCAAGGGAACAATACATGTATGCTTAATGTTATGTTGCCTATCATCCCCTGTGCAAACATTTACATGAGCACTAAGAGATGATTTTTGACTTCGAGAAGTGCTTAAAATTAGGCCGAAAATCCAAATTTCAAGGGAAAAATAGATTTCGTCAAAGGCGGCAGCTGCAATCAATACGATTTTAAGCGGCAAGCCCTAAAGCACTTTAAAGACCCATCGAGCGACGATTGGGAAATTTTCATAATTTTTCTCAATATCATATGAGACTTCAGTAAATGCCCAGCAGTGGGGGACTTGGAGACAAACGTGCTGGATTTTTCAAATCTCAATTTCGACATCGGACAATCAAACAGGAGTGGCCGGGGTCCAAAGCCCAAAAGGAACTTAAGTAAAAAATGCCTTAATGGATTCTTTGGCAGAAACAAGACCAAGGGTTTAAAGAAACCCGCACATCCTCGTATGAACCTCCTCTTGGGAGGAGCTCATAAGGGGCATTTTTTCTCTGCGTGCGGCAGAAGAACGGTGATACTCCCCTCCTCCATGGAAAAATGAGGGGTGGGGGTTGAAGAACAACCCCCCCCCCACCAATTGCATCACTGATCTTATTGCTTCCCATGCTCTCCGTCGCTAGTCTTTGTGCGAGTAGTGGCTACCTAGATGAAGAGAACTAGTTTTAGTCTTTCTCTCTCCTCCAAACGGTGCTTCACATGGCAAGAATCAAGAAGAGAATGCGATGACGGATGCTTGTCTGGCATGAATCGAATTGCTCCAAGATCAAAAGGAGGCTAAGGGGAGATGTTCAACATTGAAGATTTGTTACTGGTCAGTCCATTGACAACCCGAAAAAATAATCAAAAACCCCGCAACACGCAAGTAAGCAGTATGCGCCATTTTTACAAAGGGAAATTGCTTCTTTTTTATGATTGATGGTTGAAATGGAACTCATATGGAACAAAAATTTATTTGGATATTTTTTGCATTATGATTTAGACCTATGCATAAAAGAAACGCAGATCTATAATGATAAATAGTCGTAATAATTAAATTATAGCCCGAAAAGTGCCTTTTTAGAGTGAAAATGGAGATTTTGTTGGTTTCGGGTGGGGAAAAGAGATGCGCATGGGATAAAATTTTGATAAAAACCATTTTTCAACTGTCATAATCAGTCACTAATCATAAATTTTTTAAAAATCTATTTTTATGCACAAATAAATAGAGAAAAATAGTAAAAAATGGAGAAAAATAGGATTTTTGCGTTATAAAAATCTAGAAAATTATGATTCATGATTGTGCATATATAACAAAGTTGAGGCATGAAGTTTGGCTTCATTTTTGGCTTTGTTTATGTGTCATATTTCATGGTTTTTTTCATTTTATGCGAAAAATACATACGAAATAAAACCCTACACCTATGCAATGTAGCATAAGGTCCTAAACATTAGAGGGAATGAGTGATGTTAAGAGATTAAGAGGGCTGAGAGGGTTTTGAATCTTTGAAATATTTGATTGTGCATTGTATTTAGAACTGCGATAATTCAATTTAAGAGGCTAGTAGCATGAGGAATCGATGCTAGTCTCCATACATTGAAGCATACGATTAGTGAATATCATGAAAGGGTTGTTTTTCCACATCACAAAATACTGATTTGATAAATATTGGTTGTGCACTAGGATCATATACACTATGCATGACGCATGACATGGTATCAATCCTGGATCGCATAGCAATTGTCTTCCTAGGATATGACTTATACATGGAATGGAAAGGGGCCTTTGCTATAGGTCAGTTGTACGCTTTCCTTGGGACTGTTTGGCGAGGACCTATATATTCTTGGATCGTAAAAAACAAGAAAAGAGTGGAGTTTGTGTGTTATGTTTTATATGTTGGAGTGACACATCTTGGGGCCAATCCCCGAGGTGTAGGAGAGTCGCAGTGGAACTGCGGCAATCAGCCGAGAGGTGCTTCCTTATGTTTGTGTTACGAGGCACTATGCCTATATGTTATGGGGTCTCCCTCTAAGGAGAAGGAAAGGTAAACGTTGGACTACATATCAGCCACAAACACATAATTAAGTCTATCTAGTGTACATCGGTGTATTATAGATGCTCCTAGTCTGCGAGGCTGTGTGGTGGGGTTGTTTATTGTGTGCATGAGGTCCGGCTAGTGCATAGCCAGTGTTGGCCCATTTTAGGTCCCATCAAGCACCTTCTACCAATGTGTCAAACCACTCTCCATGAGGATTCATGTGGCTAAATGCCCCTGAGTCCATATACCATACATCATCTATTTTGTCTTGTGTAGACAACCCCTTCTTCACATGTTGCATAGCAAACAACCTATCATCCTCTTGCATACCACTAGAAGAGGCATAATTAACATGTTTCCTTCCTCTTGCTCTCTAATAATTTTGCTTCTTATTGCAATCTTTAGCTACATGCCCATATTTGCCACAATAATGACAATCCTTATTTGCATTTGATTGTTGTTTATGACTCATTTGGGGCTGCTGCCAAGTGCCTCTTCCTCTAGATGAGCAATCCCCTCTTCCATGAGCATTAGAGGCACCTCTATTTGCTTGAGGCTATGTATTTTTCCATCCAATACCTTGTTGTCCACAAGCTGCATATGCATTTCCAACCCCTCTTCCTCTAAATTTTGACCTTCCTCTTCCACATCTACCCCTTTGATTTGAGTAGAAGACATTGTCCCTACTATTTTTAGACCCATTGGAACTTGTATTGAGTCCAAGCTTCACTTGTTCATGCAAAAGAAGTGCCACAAGTTCATCAAAGTCAGGCTGCTCCTGACACACTAATTTCGAAGTGTCAAACTGCTTGCACTCCTCTCCATGACCATGGAGGGTAGAGGCCACCAAATCATCATCCTCAACTTCAGCTCCAATTGAGCCTACTTGCTTTATAATGGTTCTAATCTCACTCACATAGTCTTCAATAGACCTTCCATCTATGGCTGAATTTTTGCTTCAATTTTGTCTTTCTTGGATGAGTGACATGGCCATAATTCTTCATCAACAAGTCCTAGGCGGCTTTTGGTGAAGTACAATTTGCAATTTACATAGCTTTTATATCTGACACACATAAGGATAGCCAATGCAAGACCTTGCCAACCTCTTCCAACCATGTTTTATGTGCCTTAAATTGATCATGTGTTGGAGGTCTATCCTCTGGTAGCTTGGGTTCATCTTCAAGACATGTGACTATATCTCAATAGCCTCTTCCAATTAAGAAATTTGACATCCTAAACTTCCATAAAACAAAGTTATTGTAATTTAGCTTCTCACCTACTATCTAGGTGATAGTATCCTTCTCTCCCGTGTTTGCCATTCCAAAGTCTTCAGCTTTGCGAAACAAGATTTGACGTGTAGATTCAATTACCCCAAAATGCCAGTAGGCAATGCACTTTAATGACTTGCAGTGCAATGAGTTTTTTTACTAAGAATTTGCAGCAATAAACACTAATGAATTCTCAGCCAATACATATGCTTTGTTCCCATTTAACCCTAGTAATAATGTCTCCAACAAATCTATATTTCAATCTGATGTGATGATTCCTTTAGGCATCTTCTTACTATTGCTAGATATTCTACAGATCCTTCTGACACAGTGTTAGTGCAAGCATTTGACTGAAACAAGCTCATGAATATTCCTGAGAAAGTAATATTTTTCTTGTAGGGTCATATTGTCCAAAAAACCTATTCCTTTTTAGCACAGTAATATGCTTGCAATTAAAGCCTATTTGTTCCAATGAGACATCAATCACGTTTTGGCATTCACTTACAACAAGCTTTTCAAGCAGAGGGATAGGCTTTAGAAATTTGATAGATGGAATGGTCTATGATTCCACTTGATGATGAAACTAATATGATTCGAATGATCTTTTCTTGATGAAGACCCTAAGCGTCTATGCTAACCATACCCTCAAGCTTCAGAGTCTATAGATGATGAGTATCTCTCTGTGTATCTTATATTTTTTGTAATGCCATGCCATTTCTGTCAAACGGATTTCCTTCTGTGTCTCTTATTTTGAGAGAATAGAAAACATCTCAAAGCCCCAGCTTTGCATTAGTTGCACCTCAAAAAAAAATACCAAGAATCCATGGCAGCTTGAGAAGACAGAACTCTCTATAGAAGAATTCCAGCAGGGTATGTCAATGTTTTGTGAAACATCAGAACCCCTCTCTCCATGCAAATAGATGTGTCATGGGTCCATGAAGAATCATCTGTTTTGGTTCTCTGTTATGGTCTTTTTTCATGAAGGCCCTTGGAAATAATTTTGGGTCATAAAAAGTTGACATGTATCCACACCAAGTGTAATCATGTCATGGCCCCACACGATGATCGTAAGAGGCATCAGTCATGTGGCTAAGTGATGATGCAACCTACAGTGCTTCTGCATTTCTAGTAATTCAGTGATAGGATTATTGTAGAGATGGATACCTTGCGGATGGCTTAACTTTTGGAAGGAGAGTCTCAGTCAATTAGACAAGATTACACACTGCAAGGCAGTACCAATAGTAGTGAGGCTGAATTACCAATGGAGGAGGGGAATCAAGATCCTCTATGTCAATAGTTTCTAACTCTTCTGAAGGTGGTAGGGGAGGTACTAGATCAGATGGAGGAGGTGGTAGCACACCCTTCTTAAGGCATGAGTACGTCAAGAAAGCATATAGGTAGGAACCATAAGTGACATTTGTGACATTCCCTCTGGTTACTTTGACAAAATGTTGGTCCATCTTTGTCAGCAGGTAAGTACTCCAATCAATGGCCACCCCTTTTAACACTATCCTGGAAGCTATGAAGAGTTCTTTGGACAAATAATGGGATGGTGTCTTGTCAGGCATAAACCTGTCTTGGAGGAACCGGCAGACTAACTTTCAAAGAGGATCAGTGATCATGGAAAAAGATACTCCTGAAATGTTTATCACTTTCTTGACATCCAAAATCTCCTTGGTCTGCTTCTGTAACATCTTGAAAATCTCATCCTTGGAGAATAATTGTCTAGCTGTAACAAAGGGCTCTCCTTTGTAGGGAAGAGACAAAGCCTTCCCTAACCCTCGGGGTGTCAACACCATGGAAGCACCATGAACCAGACCCGACTTCTTGTTGTATGATGCAAGAAACTCATCACACAGGGATGGATCATCTGGAATCAATGGGAATGAAGCAGCCACGAAAGTCGCAAGTCCTGCTTTCGCTGTAAGCTCAAATGCCAGTAGGGAAGAATAATCCCTACTGATCAACGGGACATACTGGATAGGAGGAGGAGTGTGAGGCGCCATTCAGATGGAAAACACACACACCACAATACAAACAATCACAAAGATTGCCTGCAAAATAACCAAAGGGCTATCAAAAAGAAATTAATCAAAAGAAATACACACACATATACGTAACTAACCAATTTACCACCCCAAACAACCCACATCCTAGAAAAAATTCGGCTGACCTCTACACATATGCGACCGAAAACTTCATGCGATGCAACAAGCAAGCACCCAAAATCCCATATCAAGTAAAAAAAGAAAGAAAAACTACAAACCGCACCCATAATCGTAGCACATAAGCAAACCATAATACCATAAAAATCTAAATCAAGACCTAACCATAACCTTGACCAACATTTTCAGCTAAGAGGACTTTACGCGCCCATCCCACAAAGCGTATTTATTTAAAAAATGGAAAAAAAAGTGCAGTGAGGGAAAATTATTTTAATGAAGGGTTCATTTTAAGAAATTATTAACAATGGATGACATTTTATTAGGTTATAAACCTTAATAAGAAAACGACGGTTCATTCTTAAAATTTTAATTACAATTTATTAGGGTGAAACAGTGCTGTAATGAATCCCGGACTACGATTCCCAGACTGGGGTCTCTAAATGCAAATTCATTAATTAAAAATTAATGGTGATGTGGAGCATTTTTTTGCTAGTGCGTGCTTTTTTGTGACGCAGCTGGTTCATTTTTATTGAAAATTAAGGTGCATCTTAAGGGCATGTAGCGCGTGCAAAGTGATCGGCTAGTTGATTTTTAAATTATTAGAAAGTGTGAGTTTAGTGCGAATGCGTGTGGAAAAGTGGGTAAATATAGTTCATTTCAGCAATTCATTGTGGTTAAGGGATAACAAAAATGAATAAAGCTCAAAAATAAATACCTGATAGGGGTGTGTATGCAATGGACTAAAGGCGCATTGAGTAGTCCCCAAATGCAAGGAATCCAGTAAAAAAAACAAACACCACTGATTGAAAAAAAATAAAGCACCTTAGTGTTTTTGTTTTATTTGGATTTTAATTTTATTATTTTTATTTTTTTTGGTTGTGGTGTTTTTTTTTCATCTTTGAATTTTAGGTGTGTTTGTATTGTGTATATTATGTGGATTTTATTATTTTATTATTTTATTTTTTTAATGATTAAAACGGGATATAGGACACATGAAAATGTTGTGAAGTCTAAGGATGAAATTTCAACAATCCAGCAAGTGTCAACAATGTGTGTGAATTTATCCATGATTTTTCAACTGATTTTTTGAATTTAAAATGAATTTCCATGAGATGAAGTATTAAATTTAGGATTTTGGCTTCAAATAATACTTTGGCCATTTATGGAAGCATTTTCAATTGAGAAATTATTGGCAAAAGGGGCAAGGGGAGTTTGTGGAATTTTTTGGAATTTTCCTAGATTTATTTCTGAATTTTTACCAATTTTTAATGAATTTTACTCATTTTACATGTATTTTTGAAGGAATTTTCAAATTTTGAATTTTTTTACAACTTATTTTCTTGAATTTCCACTTTAAAAAATATTCCAAATGATTTCAACAATATTGGAATTTTTAAAGATTTTTTTTTTGCAATTTTTTTGAATTTTTGGAATTTTTATGTGTTTTATGTGTATTTTTATGTATTTTGCGAGTTGGAAAATAAAAGGCGGTACCTGGACTGCATGTGAACAATGGAGGATGACTGTGTATGAGCGGTTGACTACAACACTCCACCGCACGAACAAATCGGAAGCACGTCCTCGCGCGTGAACGCTCGCTAGCACACCCGTACACCGAGAACGGCCACACAGCGGGAAGACAACGAAGGAGAAGGGGCAGAAATGGGGCTGTAACGGGGTAACCTAAGTGAATTAGGTGACTAAGTAGGTTAAGTTAATTAGGTTAACTTAGTCTAGGAAATTCAATTAAGTTAGGTTAGTGGAGTTTATTAAGTTAGATTAGTTGTAGTCAGGTTAGTCTATTGAAGTAATGTAAGTAATGTTAATCAGGTTAAGTAATGTTAGTTAGTTTAAGTAATGTTAGTTAGTTTAAGCTAAGGTTAGGTAATTTATAACTAAGGTTAGTTAGTTTATAACTAAGGGTAGTTAGTTACAACTAACTAGGGTGGAGAGAGGGGGAAGGCCGCTACGACGGTGGAGGAGGAGGAGTAGGAGGAGGAGGAGGAGTAGGAGGAGGAGCGAGCGAGGTGGAGGAAGAGCGAGGAGGAAGAAGCGACGTGGAGGAAGAGCGAGGAGGAGCAAGGAGCACGGATGACGAGGTGCACGGTGGAGGACGGGCAGCGCAGGACAACCGAGACGGGCAGGGAGTGGAGAGGGGAGGAGGTGTGGGTCAGGGAGAGAGGAGGAGGTAAGCGGCAGCCCGTGGCGGTGAGGAGAGGGAGGAGGCGCAGTGTTGCGTGTCTGCGTGGCGGGGAGGAAGGCGGGGAGGAAGAAGGAAGGGGAGAAGGTCGTTGAAGGAAGGAGGAAGGGGAGAAGGTCCGCAGAACATCGAAGCGGTAAGTGTTTTTTTTTTTGTTTTTAGGTTTTTAGGTTTTTTGTTTTTTTCGTTTTTGTTTCGTTTTTTTTTTCTTCTTCTCTTGTTTTTTTGATTTATTTGTTTTAATGATTAGGGTTTTTTTCTTTTTTTCTTTTGGTTTTTTTTTCATTGTTCTTTTGTGCTTGTCTTTGTTATTCTTTGTTGTGTGTTTGTTTACTTTTTTTGTTTTTGTTTTTTTTTGTTAAATTGTGTGTTTTATTAGGATTGTTTTTTGTTTAATGTTTATTTTTGTTGTGTTTGTGTTTTTTTTTCTTGGGTGGTGTGTTTGTTTGTTGTTTTTTTTAAATAAATAAATTTGTTATGGTTGTTAAAAATGAGTGCACCCCGTCCCACGCGCATGCGTGGGGCGGGAGAAAAATTTTTTTACATCGGTGGGATCAGACGGGGCAGGGACGATGACACGCGAGTCATAGAAGCCACGGGGGCATCCCGAGGCACGTAAAACCAAAAATACAGGGCATTCACGTGCGGCACAAGAAAAGCGGTCACACGGGAAAAAGAAAGAAAATTTATTAAAACTCAAACCATTCGTCGAATCGAAAAACTATAAGAAGGAAAATTGTGCCGCGAGATGAGGGAAAATGATGGAAACATGCAACACGGGTTCCGGGGAAAAATCAGGATGTTCACATGGAAAAAACACAAAAAACAAGCTTGAAAATACATACGTTTATTATTATCGGAAAATCCACGCATTGGAATGAAGTGCGAAAAGAAGGAAAATTATGCAAAACAATGTGTCCAACAAGCCTATCATGGAAAAACACAGTTCCGATCGAGATAGGACGCGTTCACATGGGAAAAATCCCAAAAACGGGCTCGAAAATGGACTCGAAAATTAATACGAGAAGAACCGTGCACCGGAATAGAGGACAATAAAAAAGAAAAATGTCCAAAAGAAAGGGATTCACAGGGCTGACTCATCAAAAACTAGTTTGAGGGAAATTGGGAAGGGTTCACATGGGAAAAACACAAAAAAAAGTACTCGAAAACACTCGAAAAAATTATTAACTAAAATTTCGGCAATTGGAAGAGGGGGGAGGAAAAAAAAGTGCGAAAAATGCTGGCAGGACACGGTTGACAAATTAAACTGGAATTCCGATGCAAATAGGGCAGGTTGATATGGAAAAATGTGAAAAATAGGCACGAAAAGGGCCCGAAAACCCGCAAAAATTAATAACGGATGAGCCGTGCATCGAAATGACACATAGTAAAAAGGAAAAATATCAAGGTGGATGGGTAGGATAGGGATGGCTCATGAGACTAGGGTTCTGAAGCAATAAAGGTACGTTCACATGGAAAACCGTCCAATTTACGGAAATTGCTTTAAAAATTAATAACTTGAGAACTGTGTATCAGAACAGGGGTTGAAAAAAAGGAAAAATGGACAGTTTAAAGGGAAGAATGGGACTACAGGGTTGGATTGGGATTCCGGTGAACGTAGAGTACGTTCATAGGGAAAAATCATAAAACAAACGATAAAGAAAAACGATCAAGGAACAACCCCGAGGACAAGGTGAAATAGAACGGAAGAGTGGGGAAGGGACCCCAACAGGTTAATATGAAGTCACGGCATAGATGCATGATTATAACAAGATATATGTATGGGGGTATGCATCATAGACATACAGGGACGCGTCCCCACACTTAAAACCTTAGCAGGGAGGGTAAACCAAACATCAAGGACCTAGTACCACACATCAGACCAACTACGAACATCCCCACACTTAAGACATGACTGTCACTGAGAAACAGAAGGTGTAGGGTTAGAAAAACTTGGCCCATATCACCGAGGAGGAATGCCGACTATCGAGGTTACGTCTGGTGTCATTGTCGGCTGCAGGAGGTACCAAGTGTCATCACAGCACACATCCAACATGGCAGGGACAATGCGACAGCACCCAGGGAGGAAGCTAGTTGAAGGAATCGCAGAAAATTCGTTGATGACGAGGGATATTGCACTCAACTCATGATCACTCAAATGGAATGAAAGAATAGTCACTCGCCCCATTACTAACATCACTCGAGGAAATAATAATGAAACCCAAAGCTCACACCCGGTTTAGGAATCGACAAGGGAATGGTATAGAGAGAGTATGCCAGGGTGCACAATTGATGGTGCATCAGTGCGTCCAACCCGTCTAGCATAGGTGCAAGGAGAAAGGCCAGGGAGCCTTGCAGTGCGGTATACAGAACAAAGTGACGTGTCCTGTGCTGATGGCAGAGACCTAGCCCAGGGTGCATAGGAAAACGGGAACATACCTGAATCCAATTGTCGTAATATCCCTCAATCCTCACCTCTCAATAATTGATTGAAGAAACACTAGTCACACTCAGTCCACCCTCTGTCTCATTCT
Source organism: Lygodium microphyllum (assembly GCF_053477565.2). Taxonomy (NCBI): domain Eukaryota; kingdom Viridiplantae; phylum Streptophyta; class Polypodiopsida; order Schizaeales; family Lygodiaceae; genus Lygodium; species Lygodium microphyllum. Next base: position 5,116,173 of record NC_141141.1, on the reverse strand, counting down.
CTATTGAAAGATACAGAGGGCAACCCATTCCTGAAACCCATTGATGTAATCCTCACTGTCACTTATGTAGATGTTGTATGCCTTTTGCACAATTGATGGTGCAATTGTGCATCCCACTCTGTGCTAACATACAGTGCAAGAAGGAAGGCCATGGAGCCTTATGGTGCAGTGCACAGGAACAAATTGTGCATTGTGCATTGAGAGGTCCATCCCATGCGTGCAACACTCCGTTCACACATCTCACCTCTCATTTGATTTGAAGGGAAAAACTGGTCACTCACCCCATCCTCTATCTCACTCTCTAATAGATACAAAGGGCAGCCCATACTCACGTCCCCATCCTATTAGGATGAAAGCTCACATCACTCAAGGGATTGGTGATGAAGATCATGGCAGCTGTTGTTGTCATCAGGAACTTGAAGACGAGGCGTACCTAGGGAGGTAGCCAACAAGTCTCATACTTCAATGATTTGTAAGAAAAGTCGTATGTTAAGAAGGACAGATAGACTGATATTGCAGAGAGAGCACACCAAGGGAGGTGACTTCAAATTACTTGCTGGAAAGGTTGTGCTGGTGATGAGTTAACTATCCTGAACTATGGGGTGTTACCACCTTTTCCACAGTCAGCTTCTCACCCAAGGGTGTTTCCACCTTTTCTTGGAACGAGGCCTGTTATGACAGGGAATTTCTTCATTTTCTCCCATAACAGTTTTGTTGTTTTTTTTCAGTTTTTTCTTTTTTTTTCAACTTTCCTTTTTTTTCGTTTAAGAAAGAAAATGGTAGAAGTACCATGTGTCAGGACCAACCTTGCCACCGTTGTTGGATCAGACGAGAAGAGAATAAGGTGAGGTTGAGATGTTTCTGCGAGAGGTTAGCAAAACGAGACCGCCTCATGAGGAGAATCATAAGGGCTATCAGAAGCATGACGAGAAGGACAGTGCGACGCCCAAAAGGGAAAGGGTAGGTTGGCTGTGATTGTCAAGATTCCCAGGGAGGGAAGTACTTTTTCAGACGATAGCCATTGATCAGGAAAGGATCATCAGAGGCATCAACGGTTTGCACCTAGACAAAACCATTAGGATTGACGGCAAGTACCTTCTATGGGCCCATCCACCGTTGTTGAAGCTTACCAGGAAACTTGCCAAATCTTGAATCATAGGCCAGGACAAGATCACCTTCTTTGAACTCCTTGTGCTTGATGAAACTGTCATGATAGGCCTTGCGTCACGCCTGAGTAGTTTCCATGCACTATAGGGCTATCCGCCATATCTCATCCAAGCATTCCAAGTGCAGGAGACGGCATTGCAGTGACTCATCATCTCCCAAGCGTTCTTTAACTGCCACTCACAAAGAGGGCAAATCCAGCTCAACAAGAAAGACGACTTTTGTACCATATACTAGCTGGAAAGGGTCTATCCTATAGCTACCTTATGGGAGGTTCTGTACGCCTAAAGGGCCTCTATAAGTCGATCGTTCCAGTCATGACAATGTGCGGCAATCGTTCTTGTCAGAATCGAGCAAAGGATGTGATTGGTGACTTCAACTTGGCCGTTGGCTCTGGGGTAATAGGGAGTGGACTTGCAATGGCGGATCTTATATAGCTTCGTGAGCTCCTCCATAATTTTGTTAAGGAAATGAGTACCTCTGTCACTTACCAGCTCCACGGGACTGCCAAAACAGGTGATAATATTCTCGTACATGAACAGGGCTACACTGTTACCATCGTCCCGCTTCAGGGCTTAAGCTTCACACCACTTTGTGACATAATCCGTACATACTAAGATGTATTTGTTCTGCTTCCATTTGGTAGGTGGATCAATGGGACCCACAAAATCAATCCCCCACTTCTGAAACGGCTTTAGGGGAAGAATGGGTTGTAGTGGCATGGCACTTGTTTTGGTGGGTTTTCCCATTCACTGACAAGCATCGCATCGCTTACAGTAATCATATGCATCCTTGTGGAGGGTCAGCCACTAGTATCCTGCTAACAGAGCCTTCTTGGCTGTCGCTTCCCCTGCGAAGTGTCCACCACATGGTTCGTCATGGCATGCTTTCAATATTATGCCGATTTCACCCCCTGCATCACATCTTTACAATACTTCATCTTTGCCTCTCTTCTACAGTGCACCGCCTAGCAAAGTGTAGGGGGCTAATTGGTGCGCAGATCGGTCGCAGATAGCTCACGTGGTGAATCCCGGAAGGTCCCCAAGAACAAAGTACTCTACTTTTTAGCACAAAAACCCATGTAAAAGCAAGCACGACATGAGACAAGAGACAAATTGGGTTCAATCTCCCCCATGCCTTGTGTGAGCGCTTCACAAAGCATGTATTTAATGTATATTTCCAATCTTTATGCTCAAAAATAGCCCAATTACAAAAATATGACAAGCTTTTAGCTTTTGAGTTTGCTTTCTACCAAAAATAGGAAAATAAAGCTAATGGTCGGTGCCCATAGTGTCTGGCACGCCCAATCTCAATGTACAAATAGAAATAACATATCCAAGCGCATAAGCGCATACAAAATAATAATAAATAATCGATGTCTCAATAGACATAACAAAATATAGGCGTGGCACCTATCAAAATCTAATCCAAAAGTCGAAAACCCGCTAGACTCCAATGCTTTCCTCCGCCACTGCTGCTATCTCTACACATCAACTGAAGCATTCACAATCGTTAGTAAAATAACACAATTAAACCGACAAAAGTGAATACCTAGCAGTCTTCAGCTACATAAATAAATCAACTGGTTAGAAATAAATCCTAACCTTAATTTATTACGAATGCACACTCTAAACTCATAAACGTTTATTAATTTAATATGCATTTTGCGGAATCACCCGCTATGGAATCACCCATGTACACACTAAATTAATGAAACGCCCGAAAAGGACAGGCGTCCCCATCAACTTCTCGCACAAAGAATCCTCTTTGCGTATGAGCCCCGGTCATCTAAGTTTACGGAATCCACTGTAAAACCTCACGGAATCCACCGTGGAATATGCCTCCTGGCATCATACCCCCGGGGTGGGATAGCAATTGACCTCAATTGCTATTAGCTCAATGTGGAGCTAACAGAGTGGGGAAAGCATTTAAGTCTCTAGCGTGCATCCATTGTGCTTCCTCTACAGGATGGTTCTTAAATTTCACGAGATATCTAGAGTACCTTCGGCCAGTTCTAGTGGTCATGTAGTCAATGTCTATGATGGCTTCTGGTTCAAGTATTTCAGTCTCTTCTTCTAGTAAAGGTGGGTTTTCATAGACAGGGTGGATAGGTAATTGTCCTCTAAATGGTCTCAATAAACTAATATGAAATGTATTATGAATTTTCCAATGAGATGGCAGTTCTAACTTGAATGCATTATCATTAATCTTATGAATGATTCTAAATGGTCCGTAGAATCTAGGAGCTAATTTGACAACTGGATGTCTATCTACACTTTGCAGTCTACGCTTTTCTATTCTAAGCCAAACATAATCATCAACTTTGAAATTCATAGCTTGTCTTTTCTTGTTGGCTTGTTTGGTATATGATTGTTGGGCTTTAGCAATCATATCCTTGACCTCATCAAAAATAGTGTTATGCATAACAGCGATATCATCAGCAGTTTGTATTCTATTAGACAAAGATGCAACAGGGGTAGATAATCTATAGCCATAAATAACTTCAAAATGTGCTTTCTTTGTAGATGTGTGCGGTGTATTATTGTAAGCAAACTGTAATAAATGCAAATGAGTATCCCATGTCTGAGGTTTAGAGATAGTGTATGCACGTAAAAGATCTAGAATGGTGCTATTTGTGGCTTCTGTTTGTCCATTTGTTTCTGGATGAAATGCAGATGAGAAATCAATCTTTGTGCCTAGATTTGCAAACAGTGTAATCCAAAAATTATTACAAAATCTAGAATCTCTATCTGAAATAATCACTTTCGGCAATCCATGGTTAGTAAAAACAGTTTTCAAAAATAACTGTGCTGCTTGTGATGCTGTTAAGGTTTTCTTACATGCAATGAAATATGCTTGCTTACTAAATCTATCTACAATTGTCCAAATCATGTCATGGTTAGATTTAGTATTTGGTAAGCCAGTAATGAAATCCATAGATATATGTTCCCAAGGTTTAGATGGAATAGATAAAGGCATTAATAATCCATACTGTTTACCATGATGTCTTTTTATTCTTTGACAAATCAGACATTCAGAAACAAAATTAGATACATCTGCATCCATATGCGGCCAATAAAAATCTTCAGTTAACATGCGTAATGTAGAAATGATACCTCTATGACCTTGATATGGGGGACAATGAATTTCATTCAAAATAAAAGATCGGAATGGAATAGTAACACACAGTCTCTTTTCAAAGAACATGAATCCATCATTATATGACAATGAATCAACAGGAATGAAATCATTTTGAACTAATTTTTGCCAATCAAAATGAAAAGTAATATCCTGGTGATATGTGTCTTTCATAGAAATCAAAGAATCAAAAGATATGATAGAAATGTTATGAATTGCAGGTCTTCTACTCAATGCATCAGCAACTACATTTTCTTTTCCAGGTTGGTATTGAATGATAGGATGGAAACTTTGAATGAATGAAGCCCATTTGATATGATGGTCAGAAATTTGGGGTTGGCTAAGTAGATGTCTAATGCTTTGCTGGTCGGTCTTTATCATGAATTCTGAACCCATTAAATAATGCTTCCATTGTTTTAATGCTTGGACAACTGCTAAGAGTTCCTTGTCATAAGTGGAATATTTGAGCTCAGAAGGTTTCAGCTTAGAACTAGAATATGCTATTGGATGGTTGTCTTGCATTAATACGGCTCCTATTCCTGATCCGCTAGCATCGGTCACAACTAGAAAGAATGGTCTGTTAAAGTCAGGTAATTGTAGAACAGGGGCATTGGTTAATGCACGTTTGAGTAAATCAAAGGATTTCTGTTGGTTTTCAGTCCATTGATAAACAATACCTTTCTTAAGAAGTTTGGTCAGTGGTAAAGCAAGTAATGAGAAATTACGTACAAACTTCCTATAGAAACTAGCAAGACCAAGGAATGAGCGTAATTCATGTACATTTTTAGGAACAGGCCAATGCAATATTGCGTCAATTTTCTTAGGATCAACTTTTATTCCTTCTTTTGATACAATATAACCTAGATATTCTATTTCTGTCTTAAAGAATTCACTCTTGTCAGGATTTGCAAACAATTGATTTTCTTTCAGTAATTGAAAAACTAATGATAAATGCTCATAATGCTCTTTTTCACTTTGACTGAACACTAAAATATCATCAAAGAAAACAATGACACAATATTGATATTTTAGAAAAATACGGTTCATCATTCTACTGAAAGTAGCAGGTGCATTAGTTAATCCGAATGGCATAACTAAAAATTCGTAATGGCCAAACTGTGTCCTGAATGCAGTCTTAAATATGTCGGATTTATCTAGCCTCACCTGATGATATCCAGATTTAAGGTCAATTTTACTAAATATAGAAGATCCTTGCAGTTTGTCCATAAGGTCATCAACTCTAGGTATAGGATACCTATTCTTTACAGTAATCTTGTTTAATGCTCGGTAGTCAATACACATACGATAAGTATTATTCTTTTTCTTGACTAAGAGCACAGGTGCACCGAATGGAGAACTGCTAGGTCGAATTAAACCTCTATTGAGTAATTCTTCAACTTGAGTCTGGATTTCTTTTTGCTCTATTTGATTGTGCCTATATGGGGCTTTGCAAGGTGATTGTGTGCCAGGTATTAGGTCAATCTTATGGTCTTCTAGACGTGATGGAGGTAAACCTGGGGGTAGGTCTTCTACAAAACAGTCCTTAAAATATGCGAGAAATTCCTTATGCCTAGGGTGCATATGAATTTCTTTTGCGTGCAATTCATTTACCCAAATGAGATATGATTTAGTATTCTTACGTAGTGCACGTTTTGCTTGAGTATGCGAAAGCAGTGGAAACATATGAGATGCATGCATACCAAATAATGTAATAGATTTTCCTTGAAAATTTATATTCATTGTGTGTGTGGAATAATCTATGTTTGGATTATGTTGGTGTCTCCATGGCATTCCTAGAATAATGTCGCTAGACTGTAATGGGACAACTAAGAAATTTCTTTTTTCAATATATGGACCAATTTGAATTTCTAAATCTTGAACTTCTTGTGTGCCATTGTACCTAGTACCTAAAAATGCAGCTTTTATGCGATAGTGCGTAGGTACAGTATGCAATTTCAATTCCTTTACCAATTTTGCTGAAATAAAGTCATGCGTACTACCGTCATCATGCAGTATAGTTCTTTCTTTTCCATGCACCATACATTTCATAGTCAACAATGAATGTAAAGTAGGCATACCTGGTAAAGTGTCGGAAGTAGTAGTAGGATCATCTTCTTCTTCAGTGAAATCCGGCATATCCTCATGCTCTTCTTCGTCCATAGCTCCAAGGTAGTTGATATGTGCTGATGGCTTCTTTGAATGACAATTTGCTGCGAGATGGCCTGGCTGGTGACACTTGTAGCATACAATGGGCTTGGCTTTGGTCATATTATTTGCAATGGCTGGGAGTCTGGGTATATTTGGATTTGCTTGTTGGATAGGCTTAGGATTTGGATTGACAGTGGATGGTAATGCAGGTGGTTTAGGCCAATTCTTGCGGAAAGATGGTGATGAAAAACGACCTGGATTAAACCTTCTGAAATTGGAATTGAATTGTTTAGATCCATAATTACCGTTTGCTTGGAATGGCTGTGGTCGTCGATCTCTTCCGCGTAACTTATCTTCAGTGTCGTGAGCTAAGGAGATAGCATCTTCAAGGGTAGTAGGCTTGAACATATTCACCTCAGCATAGTAATGTCCAAGAAGTCCAGACATGTACTTCCGCTTATGGGTCATCTCTGGTACGTCTTCAAGCATGCGTAGCTGTAGGAGTGCATTCCAAAAACGCTCTGTATACTGTGGAATAGGCTCACGATCGCGCTGTTGAAGTAAATCCCATTGCTTGATAGCCTTCTCATGAAATTGTGGTGGTAAGAAATTTTGCATGAACTTCTTCTTGAAATCTTCCCATGTAGCAGGACATTCTATGCTCTTGCGGACTACAGTCCACCAAAGTGATGCTCTATCTATCAAATGATTAGTAACACACTTGATTTTATCTTTCTCGGGATAAGTTTCCTCATGGAAATAGTCATCAAACTGGCTAATGAATGATAAAACAGTCTTTCCTTCTCTTATGCCATTGAAAGTGCGAAACTTGAAACTTCATTTACTTATCTTGGATTCCTTGCGAATGGTTTGTGCTTCAAGAGTGGCGTCGATGGTACGGCGAATCAATTCTTCAGCTTGAGGTTCTTCTTTATCAGTGGACGCTCCTTGTAGCTTGGTCAATTGCGCTTGCAAGGCTTGCCTAGCTCTTCGCTCTTCTTCCAATTGCAGCATGATAAGATCCAGCTTTTGTTCCATGGTAGGCTCGGGTAGATCGTCTTCGGTCATAAGATCATCCATATGTGGGGTAGTCATCCTGTAAAACTCAACAAACCTTTCTCACTCAAAATCAGTTAGCGGGATGAGCGTAGCTCAAATTTGGGGTTACAAGGCTATGTATTTTTGGGTATTTTCTTCTTCAATTTTCAGAAATTCTGAAATATTTCTGTCTCCGTTTGCTGAAAGTACTTCAACGAACTTGCAGATAGGTGAAACAGCTTGCTGCGAACAACTTTCCAGTTCAGAGTTTTTGCATACGAACAAGTCTTCTATGAGTTTTAAGCACTAGTCAGTTCTGATTTAGTCTAACTTGCAGAGTTGCAGACTTAGCAGACTTGCAGAGTTGTTGATTTACTGGACTTAGCCGATTTGCAGAACTTGCAGGACTTGATTCCAAATGACTTACTGAACTTGACTTCTGGAGTGCGAGACCCGGAGTTTATCGACTTGTCAGATCTGTGTGATTTGCAGAGAAAGCTTAATGATTTAAGCTTTGTATTAAGGATTAAGCTTAGAGAGCTTAATGATAGAGTACAGAGGCCGCCGTTTTTGATCATGAGGGGGGGGGTCCGTTTTTTCCGCCGGAATTTTCGGCGCCTCCTCTTGCAGGTCGATTTGAAAGTTTGAAGCTTTATAAGCTTCTTAAGCTTTGGCTTAAGCTTTTTTTTTAATGAAATAATGAGAAAATTAGTCAAGCTTATCTGTAACTCCACGACTTCATGAAGGAGGTGTTTGAGTGGTCCTCTGCCTGCAGAGATTGGTCCTTCGCGATCTGATAGTAGAAATAGGGGTTCTTGATCGCCAGAAGTCTGCCTGTATCGACGGTTCGCGACGAGATTGACTGTAGAGGCCGTTTGTTCCTCGAGCTCCGCCTTCGCCCGAGATTGGTAGCGATTGGAAACCCTTGATCTCTGCTCCGCTCTGATACCACTGGTGCGCAGATCGGTCGCAGATAGCTCACGTGGTGAATCCCGGAAGGTCCCCAAGAACAAAGTACTCTACTTTTTAGCACAAAAACCCATGTAAAAGCAAGCACGACATGAGATAAGAGACAAATTGGGTTCAATCTCCCCCATGCCTTGTGTGAGCGCTTCACAAAGCATGTATTTAATGTATATTTCCAATCTTTATGCTCAAAAATAGCCCAATTACAAAAATATGACAAGCTTTTAGCTTTTGAGTTTGCTTTCTACCAAAAATAGGAAAATAAAGCTAATGGTCGGTGCCCATAGTGTCTGGCACGCCCAATCTCAATGTCCAAATAGAAATAACATATCCAAGCGCATAAGCGCATACAAAATAATAATAAATAATCGATGTCTCAATAGACATAACAAAATATAGGCGTGGCGCCTATCAAAATCTAATCCAAAAGTCGAAAACCCGCTAGACTCCAATGCTTTCCCCCGCCACTGCTGCTATCTCTACACATCAACTGAAGCATTCACAATCGTTAGTAAAATAACACAATTAAACCGACAAAAGTGAATACCTAGCAGTCTTCAGCTACATAAATAAATCAACTGGTTAGAAATAAATCCTAACCTTAATTTATTACGAGTGCGCACTCTAAACTCATAAACGTTTATTAATTTAATATGCATTTTGCAGAATCACCCGCTATGGAATCACCCATGTACACACTAAATTAATGAAATGCCCGAAAAGGACAGGCGTCCCCATCAACTTCTCGCACAAAGAATCCTCTTTGCGTATGAGCCCCGGTCATCTAAGTTTACGGAATCCACTGTAAAACCTCACGGAATCCACCGTGGAATATGCCTCCTGGCATCACTAATTCTAATAGAAGCTTCTTCTTCTCACGGCTTGAGATGCCAAGAGGATACTATTGAGTTGCCACGAGGTTGGCTATGTCTGCATACCAAGGAGTAATTGTTTCAACTAGAAACAAAGAAGCATCGGGAAGGTCAGAATCATCCTGTTCCTCTTCTTCTGTTTGAGGGATCGGTGATAGATGATTAGCTAGGACATGGGAATGGCCAGACTTAGTTACCACTTCGAAATCAAACTCCAAGAATAGGAGTAACCATCTCATCAGTCGTCCTTTAACATCTTCTTTGTTCATCAAGAAGGACAGGGCTTCATGATCCACGTAGAACTTGAAATGCATTGACAGTAGATAGTGTCAAAACTTCTCCAGTGCAAACACCATTGCTAGCATTCAAGCTCTGTCACTGTATAGTTCCATTCCCTATCAGTAACCTTTTGGCTTGCATAATAAATTGGTTGATCTAATTTAGAGGGGCCCTTTTGACATAGGACAGTACCTAGCTCTTCGACTGATGCATCTATGTGCACATGGAACTCTTTTGTCCAATCAAGAGGTTGTAAAATATGTGCTTGGATAAGGCACTGTTTTAGGGTATTAAAGGCTTCTTCACAGTTGTCAGTCCAAAGGAAATCCGCATCTTTCCTTAGGAGCTTGTGCAGAGGGGTTGCCTTGGTTGCAAACTGTGCAATAAATCTTATGTAGTAGCCCACATGGCCAAGAAATCCTCTCAATTGCTTAAGGTTTGTTGGTGTTGTTAAGGCGACAATCTTCTCAATCTTCGCCGGGTCTGTTGCAATCCCTTGTGCTGAGACAATATGGCCCAAAAGAACTCCTGATGAGACACCAATGACACATTTTCCGAGGTTGAGAGAAATCCCATATTCTCGGCATCTATCAAAACATTGCTCTAGGTGTCCCCAATGCTCGCGGATTAAGCTATAGACACAGAAGTCATCAAGATACACCTTAATGAAATCATGAAGATGATTCTAAAAGGCAACCATCATTACTCGTTGGAAGGTGGCAGGATCATTACAGAGCCCAAATGGCATCACTCTATAGGCATAGGTTCCCCATTTGGTGGTGAAGGTTGTTTTAGATTGGTCCTCTTCTACGATTTGGACTTGGTTATATCCGTTGAATCCATCCAAGAGGGAATAGAGCTTATGGCCTGCCACTGTGTCCAACAGTTGGTCTGTAAAAGGGATAGGAAAATGATCCTTCTTCATCTTCAAATTGAGCTTTCTAAAGTCGACACATATTCAAAGTTTCCTGTTCTAATTGGGTATTACCACAATGGGCGAAACCCATTCACTGTTAGCCACGGGATAAATGAGCTATGCTTCAAGAAGTTTCAATAATTCAGCCTTCACCAAAGTAGAATAATTAGGATTCATATGCCTTTGTCTTTGCCTTACAGGTTTGGCATCAAGCTCTAGGTCAATGTGATATTGGCATACTATGGGGTCAATTCCCTTTAGGTCTTTATATGACCAAGCAAACACATCTAAGTTCTCTTTGAGTAGGTCTCGCAAGACCACTAATTCTTCTTCTGGAAGATTGAAGCTCACTTTTCGGTGACGTTCAGTACCATCAGTATCCAAGAATGTCACTTGTCTTTCACCTTCCACTTCGCGGATGAATGTACCATGGATTGCTTCTGGATAGAGATCTGACTCTTTCAAGGAAGTAGTGTCCTTGTCTGATGTTCCACTAGAACCAGTGTCCTCCTTCTGAACAAAGGACTCGTTTGTCTGTTGAGGTTGTTGGAAGGGTATTAGAGCTTTGTTTACTTCTGTGTGAGTGATAATTTCTTCTGGACTTAGGTATTTATCTTTAAAGGATGTGTCCAGGAATGTCACATAGCACGGACCTTCTATGGGCCGAGGCTTTGATAGCTCTGGCTTGTGTTGGCAGGGGCATCATCATCATCTTTTCTTTGGATTGAACGGTCAGGGTGATAGGAGCCACTGGTGAACTTAATTTTTATGCTTTTAATCCATTGCTTATACAGATTTTGCATACTTTGTGGTCCATTGGCCAACCCAAATGGAACCATGGTCATTACATCCAGCACCCTGAGATCTTCGGCCTCTGAGGTCTCTGTAGGGACATCGGCAAGATCATCCGCTATCAGAGAAAATTCTTTATCTGCATTTTCATAACCTACTTCATTTTCTTCCTCATCATTTTCATCCTCTTCCTCTGGAGGCTCTATCTCTGCTTCTGTAGAGGCTCTGTAAGAGAAGAACATATCTTCTTCCTTTGCATCTGCTTCTTCTTCTGTCACAACTTCTGACTCTGCTTTTGCCTCTATCTCTGGCTCTAGCTCTATGTCTGTTATTGTCTCTATATCCGCTCTGTCTCTGTTCTGCCTCTGCTCTGTCTCTATATCTGTTACTGCTCTGTATCTATTCTGCCTCTGCTTTGTCTATGCAACTATCATGTAACAGGGAGAACAGTACATCCATGCTTCTATTTCACTGTCAGAGGTGATTTCAGAAGTCAATTCAAGTTGAGGCAGGAGGTATTCTCCCATGGACAAGGACTTTGCTTCCCTCAGTATTTGGCTTACAGTGCCCACTGTTAGGGACTGTGCCTCTATTTCTTAGGAAAGATCTACTTCACAGTCTCTTTATCTCCTGATGTACCATCTGTTACCTCATTGGATGAGTCAGTTATGACTTCAATGGATGTGGATCCATTTCCTTTTTGCAATCCATACAACTTCAACACCACTTTGTTGGGTCCTCTGCCTAGGGTTAGGGTTCCTTTGAACCAGTCCGTCCTAGCTCTTGCTTCAAAAAGCCAAGTTCTTCCCAACAGTAGAGGGTATAAGGTCCCATAAGAATTTGGTTTGACCACCAGATATGTCAGCCAATAGTCTCTTCCTTGGCGTATGGGAGGATGCCCAATGGTTTGATTCTGCTTTGGTCTGCCAATCTGATAAGCCACTGTGTAGGTTGAATTCCTTGCAACCCTAAGTCCTTCATTGTCACATCCATCATTATATTTACTGATGAACCTCCATCAATCAATGCATTTGAGATAAAGCATCCTTCAATCCATACATTAATCTCTGGGGTTCCAAGATCTAGAAAGGCGTTAGCCACATCTACTTCCTTTACAGGCTCCGGGGCCTTATTGGTCTTGGTTGTTGTTGAAGGAGCGAGCTTTAGTCCACGTCTTCTTGTCAAGATGCTTTTCAATTTCTTTTGGCAACTGGGAGATAGCATGAGCAACTGTCGGAATGTTAAGTTTGGTTTAAAAGTATCTAGGTCTTTTACTAAGTCATAATCTTTGATAAGATCCACAGGCTTCTCTAGCCTGCTGGGGAATGTGACTACACCCATCTTCATCTTTCCTTTTTCTTCTAATAATTGCAGCATCAGCACTTCCTCTGTTGCTAGAGGTGCTTCTGTATCTTCTATCTCCTATACCTCTAGTTCTATTTCTAGGACTGTCTCTATGACTCTCTGTAGTACTACAGTGCTCTGTACTGCACTGTTCTATCCGGTACTGCTCTGTCCCTCTGTTGGTAGGTTGAACTTCATAGTCTTGGTAGGAGAGTTATTTTCATTCTAAACAACTGGTTCCTTCTTCTTGGTGCGCGTGACAGCGGCAACTTCCAACTCTACCAAATTGGAGGCAGGCTCTTGTACCTTCTATTGGCTATTAGTGGCATTGGCCTTTACAGGGGCTGGACTTGGATAGTCCTTTGCAATGTGGCCTTCACCTTTGCATCTACTGCATAAGGGCTTGTAATCCACAGATCGTCTAGGGTTTGGAAAATTCAGGGAGATATGTCCCTTTTCTCCATACCTATAACATTCCACCTCTGATCTCTGACCACCGCCAGACTGTCGGCCTCTGTAACTTTGAGAGGGAAACCTCCTTGGACCAAAATTAGGACCAAATTCCCTAGGCTTTGGTCCAATATCCTGTGTTGTCATTTTGGATTCTAGCAAGTTGAATCTTGCATTTTCATCCTTCTTTCTTCATTCATGCATCTCTTTCAGAGAGCAAATATCCTCTGTATGGTTCTTCTGCAAACAATAGGAATAGAAGGCTCCAAGAATGGTTGGTTTTCGGGTACATTAAATGGCTAAATGTCCCACTTGATGACACTTTCCGCACCATGTATTAGAGTGCATCACATCTCTTCTAGCTCCCATAGAAGTGGATATATTGGCGGTATTCACATTCAATGTGTGTAGCTGCTCTGTAATCACATCCTAAAGCTCTTTCTTGATACTTGCAACTGAGTTGGATAAGTAGTCCTTCAAATTTTCACCTCCTGAAGTACTTGTGGTAGGATTTTGGGAAGCTTCTGTAATTATTGCATACACTGGTTGGGTCGATCCAAAAGGTCCTCTCTTCTGATTCTGATTCAGATCTCCTGCTGAGACTTGGGGTTGTTGATTCCAGTTGGTAGGGTTCCACTGTTGTTGAGTCGCCATTGGAGGAATTGTTTGAGGCCACTGTTGTTGTGGTTGAATCATCATTTGAGGCACTATTGTCTGTGGTGACCATAGTGGATTAGGTGCATTATACTGCGACACTTTTTGCATCTAGGGATAGGGGTAGGGAACTATTCCTAGGACTACATTTGGTGGGTATACCATTCCAGGCATGGGAGGAGGTAAGACTGCTCTTCCTGGAGTCATTGACAGCCTTGTTTCAACTTTGTCATACAATCTTGCACCTTCCACTACAGCTTGCAGATTGATTGGTCTTCTCAATTCCACAAACTTGCAAACTTCTAGTTGTAGGCCTCTGAGAAACACTCCTTTCTGGATTCCTTTGTCCAAATGATGGTTAGTCCATCTCTTCAGGATGGATTCCATTTATGAGACATAGGCTTCTACTCTTTCTCCAGAGAACTGACTTAGGTTCATTAACTCCTCTCACATCCGCTCTTCAAAACCTTCATGCCTGAATTTAGTGAGGAAGGCTAACTTCAGGTCGTCCCATGTACCAAAAGTTCCTACTTTTTGTCTCTCATACCACTAAAACGCCATGCCCTTGAAAGTGGCGGGGAATATTGCTAACCAATTCTCAGGGGTTCTGGCATTGTTAGCCACACATGCTAACATGAACTCTACTACATGGAGATCAAGGTCTTCATTGTACTCTCCCTTAAAAACTGGCAATGGGACTATATTTGCTGGCATGTCATCAATATATCCAAGATAAATATGACTAGGAAGGGGACCTTGAGTCGCCGTGGGGACTTCTGTAAAGAGTGCTTTTAGGGCATCAAAGGAAGCTTCTACTGCGAGCTCGTTCTCAGCTTTGATTTTTGCCTTCTCTCTTCTCACATACCTTTGGACTCGTTCTAATGCTTGCCTCTTGATTGCGTCATTCATCAAGGGGTTGGCTCCAACGAGTTGGTCTGTACTCAACAGGATAGTATCAGAGAGGGCTTCAGTCTCTGAGGGATTCTTTGGCCAACATCTCTTCTACTTCCTTCTTTTCAACATCTCTAAATTCAGTTTTCAAACCACTATAGAGGGGGAGATATTCCGTTCTGAAAGTATCAAAACTCATTCTTCTTAGGATCGTTGTTGTGCCATTATAATAATGCTAGCTTCTGAGGGTTTTAACAGTGTATGTTGTGAAAAACACTCTGTCTACCAACTTCCAGTGGGTTGCTAATTGGACAAATAGAAGATTGTCAATGCACCAAGCATCCCACTTATCTTGCTGTTGAGCATCCATGAACAAATTCCAACTCTTTTCCTTCTTGTTTTTGTGAACCTCCACTGACCACGACTCCTAAAGATTCTTCACAATCTCCCACTTGATGATGTTTGGAAACTTCTCAATGAATGCCAAATCTTCCATGGGTGGTCATTCTCTCTCTTTCTACTCTTCAATTTGTTCCCAAATAGTTTGCCACCAAGATGTAAGTTTCTGCTCTTCAACAAGAAGAGGAAACAGTCCACCACATAGAACATGCATCATGATGGTGATATGTTTCCGCCATTGTGGGATGAACTTCTTGTGGAAAGTGGCTTTGATAATGAGAATCTCAAACTCTTCAGTGGAAGAAGGAACTTTGCAAACATCCATTGAATTCTCCTCTTCTTGGCAATGCCATTTCCTTCATTTTCAGCCTCTTCTAATGCTTGTTGATGGCAAGTTTCCCCGACTGCGCACCAAAAACATGGAGCCCCAAGAGGAACACCAAGGAAAAGGGGATTCTACTGAATAAAATCTATCTTATAACATCAACAATCTTTTATTTCATTCTTTTGATCATCAAAACAAAGAAAACATCAAATCTTCACGCAGCATTATAGTAGATATCTCCCACGGATTTGATAGAATCAACCATAATCTTCAACATCTTCATAGAATCCATCAATAGAACAAAGAACATAGAAGAATACACCATCCTTGAATGGAAATCAATCACATATTATCTATATTCAATGTCTTCATAGTTCTCTCTCTCAATCTCTCATATACAATTACACTATTTTGATAGAATTGACTATCTCTGGCTCTCTCTCTCTCTCTCTCTAT
Source organism: Lygodium microphyllum (assembly GCF_053477565.2). Lineage (NCBI taxonomy): Eukaryota > Viridiplantae > Streptophyta > Polypodiopsida > Schizaeales > Lygodiaceae > Lygodium > Lygodium microphyllum. The sequence goes on along the minus strand of NC_141141.1, from coordinate 5,100,341 downwards.
CAATAGTACATCATATCCTCACTACAATACTCTCATAATAACTCTCAATAATCCTTCTTAGGTCTCCCAAGAGGTATGTTTGATATGAAGAGGCACCAGAGCCACTACAGTGTCTCTTCACAGCTCACTACTGTCACTATCACTCAATCTTCTCTTCAGTCTTCAGCAACAGCTTCTTCCATTTATTTTAGCTCTTTTGAACTTAGATTCATCTTTTCCAAAAGTTAGAAAACTTTCCCAAAGTCACACATACATTCTACAGAACACTTACAGAAGGTCTACCGAACAGTATAGTACAGTACCAGAGTAGCTACAGAACAGTTACAGAGCAGAGACAGAGGCTCTACAGAAGGTTTACAGAGGGTTACAAAAGGTCATCAAAACCTCATAACTCATACTCAAACTATTCCAAACTATCTAAAACTATTCAATAAGCTTTCAAAAGATCTCAATCTTCATCAACCATCAATCCATGCTTCATACAGAAGAAAATCAGAACAAAATAGAAGCTATACAGAAGATATACATAACCAATCAGAACCTCAACAGAACCTATCAGAACATCACAGAGCTTCATATCTCTACTAAGAATCATCATGAACTTCCAAAACATAATCAATATCATCTAAAACACTCTCAAACACTTCCATAAACAACCATACATCACTCTAAATCCATCAAAAATCAATCATTTAGTCCTAAAAGTCAACAAAAATCAATCAAAAATTTAGTATTTTTCCACTCTCAACAAGGAGGCAGAGAAGGAAGGGGAGGAAATGAAAGGGAGAAGGAGGGAAGGAAGGGGAAGAAGAGGGAGGAGAGATGGAGTTGAGGAGAGAGAGAGAGGGAGAGAGAGAAGGAAAGAAAGAGAGAGAAAGAGGGGAAGGGGCAGGGGGGAACTGTCAGGGAGGGAGGGGGTTTTCTTTTGTTTTCTTTTTTTAAATTGTTAAATAAATAAAAAGAAAGAAAGAAAGAAAAAAACTGGGGGGACCGTCCCCATCCCCCGCGCATGCACGGAGCGGAGGTAAAAAATTTTGCAGTGATTGGAAGCAACTGGGGCCGGGACAGAGGCAGGAGTGCAGGATGACACGATGAACGCGACATCAAGAAAATGGGCGATCACACGTGACAGGAGAGGCACGACAAGTGCAAATAGACAGAAAATTTCGTAGAACACAAATCGTGCGCCAGAACGAAATGCGGTAAAAAGAAAAACTATGCCCGAAGTCGAGGGGGAGATAGTAAAAAAGTGAAATGGGGTGTCCGAGAACAGTTCAAGGCATTCATATAGGAAAAAAATAAAAATCGGGCCAAAAAACGCATACGAAAATTAATATCAAAAAATCTGTTCACCAAAATGAAGCGTGAAAAAAAGGAAAAATGTGCAAAAGTCATACCGGACAGACCTAACATGTCATAACACAGTGCCGACGAAGATAAGACCCGTTCACATGGAAAAAACTGAAAAAGTATACTCGAAAAGGGATTTAGAAAGCTATATAAAGAGATCCAGGCACCGGAACGAAGGGCAATAAAAAGGAAAAAGGTCACAACATAGATGATCTACAGGGATGGCACATTAGAAAGCAGTTCAGATGGGGTTAGGAGGCATTTACATGGAAAAAATAATAAAATAAAACTCAAAAATATCAATAAAAATTAATAACAAAAAATCGAGAGGTCAAAATAGGGCATAGGAAAAAGGAAAAATGGATAAGGAGAAGGGCCAGACAAGGCTATTCAATCAAAATTGAATTCTGAGGAGAATAGGGCAAGTTCACATGGAAAAATGGTGAAAATACACACAAAAAAGACATGAAAACCTACAAAAACTAATAACGAACAAAATAGGCGACGGAATCACAGGGTGTAAAAAGGAAAAATGTCATGTGATAGGTGTAAAAGAGGGTTGGTATGTCGGATTGTTGTTCCACAGCGATAAGGGCACGTGCGCATGGAAAGACATCTAATTGTGTAGGAAAAGCTTCAAAAATTAATAACTTGCAATGTGTTACACGGAACAAGAGATGGTAAAAAGAAAAAATGAACAATTTCAAGGGATAAACATGATGGTAAGGTTGAATTTGGGTTTTGGTTAAGGGGTTGGTCACACGAAAAACTATCAAAACATCGTTTTAAAAAGACAGAACCATGTGAACTGCCGCTAGGAAAGGTAGACGAGGGCTGGTGGGTGGGCCAGGGACCCATTAAGGTAAAAGGAAGATAGGGGATGGACCTAGATTCTAGGAATCACAAATACAAGATGTATGCTCCGCAGACGCACATGGATGCATCCCCACACTTAAACCCTTACTGGGTAAGGGTAAATGACGCCACATGAACACAAGACTTGTTACCGGAGTATACTTTAATGTCCCCACAGTTAAAACATTGACTGACATGTACAAACAAAAGGTGTAGGGTTAGAAAAACTTGGCCCGTTTTGTCGAGAGGTGCGGTTGAGGTTGACGGCGCGTCCTATGTCGTAGTTGGCTACAGGAGATACCCAGATGTTTTCACAGCATACGTCTAGCATGACATGGACCACACAACAACACCCAAGGAGGTAGCTTTGCTGATGAAGGCGCATGAAATCCGATGATGATGAAGAAGATTACACTCAGTGCACAGTCACTCAAATGGAAAGGAAGGAACAGTTGCTTGCCGCATAACTTACATCACTCAAGATAGTATTTGTGGAAACCTAGATCTCACACCTAGTTTAGGAAACAACAAGGAGGATGGTGTAGAGAGAGTATACTTGGGTGCACAACTGATGGTGCATTAGTACATCCAACCCGGTCTGGCATAGGTGCAAGCAAGAAGGCTAGGGAGCCTTATTGTGTAGTGTACAAAAGAGAATGCCATGTCCTATAATGACGGCAGAGACCCATCTCATGGGTGCATAGGGAAATGAGAACCTATCTTACTCCAATTGTCGTAACGTCCCTCAATCTTTATCTTGTTGAGATGACAAGCTCAACACATGCGGACATTGATGATGGACCGCCTGGTTAGATGGGTCCACACGTCTACACTTAGCATGTCGGTGGTCATTATGACTCTCACATGGCCACTGAATCATTACTTATTATATTCAGGTTGTTACACCTATTTATAGCTGGCATAGTTATGGTATAGTTATAGCGCCAATCGACTAGTGTAGTCGGTTATGCACTGTTTGACTTAATAGGCCACTTTCCTTTATGTTGTATCTTATCTATACTTTGTGTACATTGTAAAGTGTGTGGAAGAAGAATAATAAACTAGCAAGAAAACGTTTTGGCCTCCATCTCTCTTCTTGTCTCTTGAGTGAGCTTCTCCTTGTGCATTCTATGTGTGTTCAGCGCAGCATCTTGAGCAAGTCTCCCTACCACACGATTCTTGACATGGTATCAGAGCCGTGCCACTAAGAGAGGCTGATTTCAAAGGCTGAAGTGAAGGAGAAGAAGCAAGGTTCGAGCAAGCAAGCTGCGGGTAAGAAGCTCTACCATTCTTCCACTCTTTCTCTTGGATAGTGCCTATGGAGGCAGCGGAAGCAGGGCAGAGCAAAAATCTCAGATTGTAGTGAGATTTAGTGTGTGTGAAGAGTGCTGTGTATTCTGTAGATAAGCCCTTTAAGGCTTTCCCGCAGTTTTTTTGGGTATCTGAGGCCGTTTCAGGCCCCGTTTTAGAGCCGTAAGGTTGCGGACAGCAGTTTCAGGTTACACTATGATTTCGCCTGTTTTGACCGAAAGTGGGTGCGCAGGTTACAGATTGCGAATCTGTGATTCTTGAGGTGTTTCAGGAAGCAAACATAATTTTTATCTGCAAACAGGTTGCAGATTGCATGTATTGTTGAGCAGACAGTAAAAAAGGCTGTCTGGTGTATTGCTGTGCACTACAGGTTGAGGGTTGCAGAAGATTTGCTTGTTGTTTGGTATTAGTTTTGTGATAATGGTAGAGAGCAGTGGAAGCCCCATCATTGAGAAGCTCGATAAGAACAACTACCCTTCATGGAAGTTCCGTGTCACGAACTTCCTTATTGGAAAAGGCCTCTACAAGTTTGTTTCAGGTGAAGAAAAGGAGTCGGAGGTGAGTGATCCTCCAACTGCAGAAGAGACAAAGGCACGGAAGGAATGGAATGCAAAAGACAAGAAGGTCATGTATTGGCTGTCTGCAGTAATTGACAATAATATGCTGGGACATATTAGAAATGCAGAGAATCCATATGCAGCTTGGACCATACTTGAAAGTATGTTTTCCGTAAATACAAAGGCATGAAAGATTCAACTCAAGCAAGAGTTGAATACATTGAAGAAAGGGAAGATGTCTATCAATGAGTATGCACTGAAGGTAAGGTGCATTGCAGATGCATTGGCATCGATTGATACAATGCCCGATGATGATGATTTGATGTCATCTACCTTGGGTGGACTTAACAATGAAAAGGCTTAGAAGTCTTTTGTAACTTCCGTATATGTCAGAAAGCCATTTCCAGATTTTGATGAGTTGGTCTCTCTTATGATCACTGAAGAGATCAACATGCAGAGTGAGACATCTGAAAGAAGTGGTGAACAGGTCCAAGCTTTCTACTCCAGTTCAGGAAGGGGACGTGGCAGGTTCTCTTCAAGAGGCCACGTACAGGACGTGGTAGTGACAACCAGCAAAACAGATTGAATCAGCAATTTGGCGATATACAGGTTTCAGGAGGTCGTGGTAACTTTAGAGGCAGGGGGAGCTTTAGAGGAAGAGGTGGATAGCAGAATAGAGGCTCTAAAAACTTTGGTATTGTGTATCACTACTATGGCAAAATAGGTCATATTGCAACCCAATGTTATGCTAAGAAAGATGATATTCGCAGTGGTAAGTTGCAGCAAGGAAAATATGCATCGTCTTCACGATAGAATGAAGACAAAAATGAACATTTGTTTGTTATGCAGCATATGCTGAATGCTGTTACAGGAAAGGGAACACATGATGATGTTTGGTATGTTGATTCAGGTGCATCCAATCATATGACCAGCCATGCAGAATGGTTTGGAGAGATGCATGATTTGCAAAAATGCAGGTTATGTGCAGACAGGTGATGATTCATGCCACCCAATTTCACACATAAGTTCCCTTGTCTTTGCATGATGGTAAGACAAAGAGTCTTTCAGATGTATTACATGTGCCATCTATTACAAAGAGCTTGGTGTCAATCGGTCAAATGGTAGAGCAAGGACTACAAGTCGGATTTAATGCAAAGGGCTGCTTTGTAGAAGACTTCAATGACAAGTGCAGGTTGGTAGCAAAGGGAAGTAGAGTTGGACGTATGTTTACTCTAGATGTTGGAATTCCTATTATGAATGATGCTATGTATGCTAAAGGAAAAGGTGTTGTTGCAGATATTGAAATTTGGCACAAATGCATTGGACATGAAAATGTACAAAGGCTGAAATTAATGCAGTCCAAAGGGTTGGTTACAGGTTTGCCTACATTTAGAGTTGTAGAATTTCATAAGATATGCGAAGCATGTCAGTTTGGTAAGCAGGCAAGACAACCCTTTTCACATGACAGAGATGTAAGTAGAAATATCCTTGATGTTGTGCATACAAACATTTGGGGGCCTACACAAAATGTATCTCTTGGAGGCAGTTCATACTTTGTCACATTCATTGATGATTGTTCTAGAAAGCCGTGGATATATTTTATGAAGGAAAAGAGTGAAGCATATGAGCACTTTAGAACTTTCAAGGCTGCAATTGAAAGAGAAACAGGCTTGAAAGTAAAGTGCTTGAGGTTAGATGAAGGGGAAGAGTACCTCTCGAATGAGTTCAATGATTTTCTGAGGTCTCATGGGATAAAGAGACAGTTCACATGCAGGTATACCCCATAGCAAAATGGGGTTGCAGAAAGAAAAAATAGGCATATTGCAGAAGTTGCATGCACCTTGATGGCTGAAAAGAATATGCCTAAGCATTTTTGTCTGAGACTGTTCATACTGCTATTTATATTATGAACAGAACTCCCACAGTTGCAGTTCATGGGATGACTCCTGAAGAATGCTTTACTGGCAAGAAGCCTGATGTATTGCACTTGAAGGTATTTGGCTGTGTTGCATACGTTTATGTGCCAAATGAGCTACGGAAGAAGCTTGATCCAAAGGCGAAAAAATGTGTTTTTATTTAATACTCTTTAGAGCAAAAATGGTATCGCTGTTATAACCCTGTCACATGTAAGTTCAGAGTGAGCAGGGGTGTCATCTTTGATGAAATGAGTAGTTGGTATGCATCTAGTGGTGATGCATTGGATGATGATGATGATCATGACACTCATGTGTAGGTTGAAAAGCAAGAATCACTAACTCTTAGTGGACCAGAGACATCATCTAGTAGTCCTTGGTCTAGGAGACTAAGGAGTACCTCTACATCTTCAGGTGCATCTAGTAGCACTACAGGTAAAGACAAAGGAAAGAATAAAGTGTCAAATGGCATTGATGCAGTTCTTGATGGAGACTCCAGTGGCTAAGAGAGCTTGGATGATGAGCTTGGTATTCCTTCTGTCAGGACACCAGGTGTACAGAGAGCTCATAGTACGCAAATCTAGCAAGGTCAGATACCCTGTTAAAAGATTTGGTTTTGAAGGTTATGCAGCTCACCATTATGCTTATATGGTGAAACTAATTGAGGATGTTAAGCCCACATGTTTTGAGGAGGCTGTTGGTCATGCTCATTGGGATGCAGCAATGGATGAGGAGATGGCTGCATTAGAGGCCAATAAGAATTTGGATCTAGTATCATTGCCGAAGGGCAAGAAATCTATTGGATGTAAGTGGGTTTATAAGATTAAGCACAATGCAGATGGTTCTATTAGTAGGTACAAAGCTAGGCTGGTTGCAAAAACCTATGCCCAGACATATGGCATAGATTATGAAGAAACCTTCAGTCCAGTTGCTAGGATGGCAACTATCAGATGTGTGATTGCTTTGGTAGTAGCCAAAGGTTGGAGGTTGCAGCAAATGGATGTGAAGAATGCCTTCTTGCATGGTGATTTGTAGGAAGAATGTATATGGATCAACCAGCAGGTTATGAAGATTTCGAGCATCCCACGTATGTGTGCAGGTTGAAGAAGGTGCTCTATGGGCTCAAGCAAGCACCTAGAGCATGGTCTGACAATATCAGAGAGTATCTTGTCAATATTGGCTTTTATGTTTCTGATGTTGATCACTCACTTTATGTGAGAAAGGGAGATGCAGATTTGGTCGTCATAGTCATCTATGTGGATGACTTGATTATTACAGGTGATAGTGATAGTGGGATTGCTGAAGTCAAGGATTTTTTGAAGAAGAAGTTTCAGATGAAGGATTTAGGTGAGCTAAGGTACTTCCTTGGCATTGAGGTGATAAGATGTGATGATGGTATATGGCTGTCCCAAAGACAGTATGGCTTGGATATGTTGTCCAAGTATAGTATGACAGCATGCAAACCACTTTCAGTCCCATTGGAGCAGAATGTAAAGTTGAGTGCTGATGTTGGGGATGAGATAGAAGACCCTACTATGTTCAAGAGGATAATGGCATTACATTATGGACTTTTCTATGAGGTAGGTACACATGTACAGGTGATACACAGATGCAGATTGGGCTGGTAGTATGTTTGATAGAAGATCTACTAGTGGATACATGTTCTCTCTTGGTAGTGCAACAGTTGCTTGGAGCAGCAAAAAGTAATCTATAGTTGCTTTGTCGAGTACATAGGTTGAGTATAGAGGTGCTGTTGTTGTAGCATGTGAGGTAGTATGGCTACAAAAGTTAATGGCTGATTTGGATGTGCAAGTGGAAGGTCCAGTTGTCATTTATTGTGACAACATGAGCAGTATACAATTGGCTAGGAACCCTGTGTTCCATGCTAGGACAAAACATATTGAGGTACACTACCACTTTGTGAGAGAGAAGGTACTAGCAGGTGAGATTGACTTGATATATGTCAGCATACAGGATCAGATAGCTGACATATTCACGAAGGCATTGGGTACAGAGAAGCTTCAAAAGTTTCGAAGCTTACTTGGAGTTGTAGAGATGCAGTTGAGCTTGAGGGGGAGTGTTGAGATGACAAGCTCAACACATGCGGACATTGATGATGGACCGTCTAGTTAGATGGGTCCACACATCTATACTTAGCACGTCGGTGGTCATTATAACTCTCATATGGCCACTGACTCATTACTTATTATATTCAGGTTGTTACACCTATTTACAACTGGCATAGTTATAGCGCCAGTCGACTAGTGTAGTTGGTTATGCACTGTTTGACTTAGTAGGCCACTTTCATTTATGCTCTATCTTATCTATACTTTGTGTACATTGTAAAGTGTGTGAAATAAGAAGAAAAAATAGCAAGAAAACGTTTTGGCCTCCATCTCTCTTCTTGTCTCTTGAGTGAGCTTCTCCTTGTGCATTCTGTGTGTGTTCGGTGCACCATCTTGAGCAAGTCCCCCCACCACGCGATTCTTGACATATCTCTCAATGATTATTTTGAGGATACACCGGTCATACTCTAACTCCTCTTTGTCTCATGCACTGTTGATGAATACAAGAGGGTAGCCCTCTCCTTACACCCATTGATGTAATCCCCACAGTCACTTATGTGAAGGTTGTATGCCTTGTGAGAAATTGATGGTACAACTGTGCATCCTACCCTATGCTAGCATACAATGCGAGAAGGAAGGCCATGAAGCATTATAGTGTAGTGCATAGGAACCGATCGTGCTTTGTGAATTGAGAGGCCCAACCCATGCATGCAACACTCCATTCATACATTGCACCTCTCATTTGAATTGAAGGGAAAGGGCCGGTCACTCACCCCACTCTCAGTCTCACACTCACTGATAGATACATAGGGCAGACCATACTTGCATCCCCATCCGGCTAGGATGAAAGCTCGCATCACTCGAGGGGTTGTCAATGAAGACTGCTAGTTGGTTGTCGACAAGGTGTCAATGAAGAGGTGTATCCAGGGAGGTAGCCAATAGATATGGTACGTGATTTTATCTGTAGAGCATGTCATCTGTGGAAAAGGTAGTCTGTTGTAGGGAATCAGTCCTTCAAATGAGACGGCTGATACAGTACACCAAGGGAGGTGGCTTTGGAAAGTGGCGTCTGAAAAGGTTGATTCAACTATTTTGGACTACGGGGTGTTTCTACCTTTTCCACACCCAGCTTCCTATCCAAGGGTGTTGACCACCTTTTCTTGAAACGAGGCCTACTATGACAGGGAATTTCTTCATTTTCTTCCATAGCAGTTTGTTTGTTTGTTTTTGTTTGTTTTTTTCTCTTTTCTTATTTTTTTTCTCTTTCCTACTCTCGAGGGTGTTTCCACCTTTTCTCGAAGAATAGGTCGGCACAGGGACCTAAGTCCTTTTCTCCCATGATCGATATATCTTTTTTTTAATATTTTTTATTTTTCTTTAATAAAGAGAATGGTAGAAATACCATGTGTCACGACCATCTATATCACCATTGCTAAATCAAATGAAAGGAGAACATAGTAAGGATGGGAGGTATCTGGGAGGGACTAGTAGAAGGATGATGTCTCATGAGGAAGATCATAAGGGCGATCAGGAGCATGAAGAGAAGGACAATGCGATGCCCAAAAGGAAAAGGGCGAGTCGATTGTGATTGTCAAGATCCACAGGGAGCGAAGTACTTCTTCATGTCAAGAATCGCGTGGTGGGGGGATTTGCTTGAGCTGCTACGCCAAACACACACTGTATACACAAGAGGAAGCTCACTCAAGAATACAAGAAGAGAGATGGAGGCCAAAACGTTTTCTTGCTAATTTTTCTTCTTCTTTCACACACTATACAATGTACACAAAGTATAGATAAGATACAACATAAAGGAAAGTGGCCTTCTAAGTCAAACAGTGCATAACCAACTACACTAATCGATTGGAGCTATATCTTTGCCAGCTGTAGGTAGGTGTAACAAACTAAATATAATAAGTGATAAGTTAGTGGTCATGTGAGTATCATAATGACCACCAACATGCTAAGTGTAGACATGCGGACTCATCTAGCGAGGCAGTCCATCATCAATGTTGGCACGTTTTGAGCTTGCCATCTCAACACTCCCCCTCAAGCTCAACTCTATCTCTGTAACTCCAAGTAAGCTTTGGAACTTTCGAAGCTTCTTTGCCCCCAATGCCTTTGTGAAAATGTCAGCTATCTGATCCTGTGTGCTGACATACACCAAGTCAATCTCTCCTACAAGTACCTTCTCTCTCACAAAGTGGTAGTGCACCTCAATGTGTTTTATCCTAGCATGGAACACTGGATTCCTAGCTAGTCGTATGCTACTCATGTTGTCACAATGAATGATAACTGGACCATCTCCCTGCACATCCAAATCACCTAATAACTTTTGCAGCCATACCACCTCACATGCTGCCGTAGTAGCACCTCTATACTCAACCTCTATACTTGATAAAGCAACTATAGGTTGCTTTTTACTGCTCTACGTAACTGCTGCAGTACCACGGGATAAATATGAATTCACTTGTAGATCTTATGTCTGACATGCTATCAGCCCAATCTGCATCTGTGTATGCAAAGACCTATACGTCCTTACGTACCTCATTAAAAATTCCATAATGTAAAGTGGACTTCACATACCTCAATATATGTCTAACTGCATCCAAATGAGGCTTTCTAGGCATCTGCATAAATTGACTAACAAGGCCAATAGCATACCTCAAGTGTGTCCTTGTGATAGTCATGTAAATCAAACTCCCTACTATCTTCCTGAACATAGTAGGGTCTTCTATCTCATCCCCAACGTTGACACTCAACTTTACATTTTGCTCCAATGGTACTGAAAGAGGCTTACATGCTATCATACCATACTTGGATAACATATCCAAGCCATACTGCATTTGGGATAGCCATATACCATCATCACATCCGATCACCTCAATACCAAGAAAGTATCTCAGCTCACCCAAATCTTTCATCTCAAACTTCTTCTTCAAGAAGTCCCTAACTTCAGCAATCCCATTGTCACTGCCACCACCTGTAATAATAAAGTCATCCACATAGATGACTATGATGACCAAACCTGCATCTCCCTTTCTCACATAAAGTGAGTGGTCAGCATCAGAAATACAAAATCCAATATTGATAATATACTCTCCAATCTTGTCAGACCATGCTCTAGGTGCTTGCTTCAGCCCATAGAGTGCCTTCTTTAACTTGCACACATATGTGGGATGCTCTAAATCCTCATAACTTGTTGGCTGCTCCATATACACTTCTTCTTGCAATTCACCATGCAAGAAGGAATTCTTAACATCCATTTGCTACAAACTCCAACCTTTGGTTTCTACTAAGGCAATCACACATCTAACAGTTTCCATCATAGCAACTGGACTGAATGTCTCTTCATAATCTATACCATATGTTTGACCATAGCCTTTTGCAACCAACCTAGCTTTATACCTACTAAATGAACCATCTACATTATGCTTGACTTTGTAAACCCACTTACAGTTAACAGCTTTCTTACCCTTAGGTAAGGGTACCAAATCTCAAGTCTTATTGGCTTCTAATGTAGCGATCTCCTCATCCATTGTTGTATCCCAATGAGCATGACCAACAGCATCCTCAAAACAAGTGGGCTAAATATCCTCAACTAGTTTCACCATATAAGCATAATGGTGAGCTACATAACCTTCAAAACCAAATCTTTTAATAGGGTATGTGACCCTGCTAGATCTTCGTACCACCGGATCACTCAATGGAGTCTTTACATTACTATGAGCTCTCTGTACACTTGATGCCCTGACTGAAGGAATACCAAGCTCATAATCCAAACTCTCTAAACCACTGGAATCTCCATCAAATCCCAAATGACCGATAGATGCATCATTACTATCCAGCACTTTCTTCTTTCCTTTGTCCTTCCCTGCAACACTTATAGATCCACCTGAAGATATGGGGATACTCCTTAGTCTCCCAGACCAAGGTCTCACTGTAGGTATAGTACTAGATGATGTTTCTGGTCCACTAAGTCTCCGTGATTCTTGTTTTTATTTTTGCACATAACTGTCTTGATCATTATCATCATCTAATACATCACCAGCAGGTGCATACCAGCTACCCATCTCATCAAAGATAACATCTCTGCTCACTCTCAACTCACCTGTGAGGACAGGGTTATAACAGCAATACCCTTTCTGCTCTAAAGAGTATCCAATAAAAATACATTTTTCAGCCTTTGGATCAAGCTTCTTCCATAGCTCATCTGGCACATGAACATATGCAACACATCCAAATACCTTCAAGTGCGATACATCAGGCTTCTTGCCACCAGTAAAGCACTCTTCAAGAGTCATCCCATGAATTGCAGTTGTGGGAGTTCTGTTCATAATGTAGATAGCAATATGGATAGCCTCAGACAAAAAATGTTTGGGCATATTCTTTTTAGCCATTAATGCCCGTGCGACTTCTACAATATGCCTATTTTTTCTTTCTGCAACCCCATTTTATTGTGGGGTATACTTGTAAGTAATTTTTATTTTTATCTCATGAGTCCTCAAGAAGCCAATAAACTCATTAGAGAGGTACTCTCCCTCTCCATCTAATCTCAAGCACTTCACTTTTAAGCATGTTTCTGTTTCAATAGCTGCCTTAAAAGATTTGAAGTACTCAAACACATCACTCTTTTCCTTCATGAAGTATACCCATAACTTCCTTGAACAGTCATCAATAAATGTGACAAAGTATTTGCTACCACCAAGAGATACATTCTGTGTAGGTCCCCAAACATCTGTATGTACTACATCAAGTATTTTTCTACTCACTTCTCTGTCATGCAAGAAGGGTTGTCTTGCCTACTTACCAAACTGGCATGCTTCACAGACTTTATGCAATTCTGCAACTCTAAACGAAGGAAACCGTGTAACCAATCCTCTGGATTGCATTAATTTCAGCCTTTGCACATTTGCATGTCCAATACGTTTATGCCATATTTCAATATCTACAACTACTCATTTTCCTTTAGCATACATAGCAGCATCCATTGTAGGAATTCTAGCATCTAAAGTGAACATTTGGCCAACTCTAATTTCTTTTGCAACCAACCTACACTTATCATTAAAGTCTTCTACAAAATAACCTTTTGCATTGAATCAAACTTGCAACCCCTACTCTACCATTTGACCAATGGTATGAATCATCACCTGCCTACACATAGCCTGGATTTTGTAAGTCCTACATCTCTTCAAACCATTCAACATGATTGGTCATATGATTAGGTGCACCTGAATCCACAAACCATATATCATCACGTGTCTCCTTTCTTGTAACTGCATTCATCATATGCTGCATAACAACCAGACGCTCATTTTTGTCTTCATTCTGTCGTGAAGGTGATGCATAGTTTCCTTGTTGCAATTTACCATTGCGAATATCATGCTTCTTAGCATAACAATTGGCTACAATATGAACCGTTTTGCCACAATAATGGCAAACAATAGAAGAATTTCTAGAAACTCTATTATGCCATCCACCTCTTCCTCTAGAGCTCCCCCTGCCTCTAAAGTTTCCTCGGCCTCCTGAAACCTGTATTTCACCAAATTGTCGATTGAACCTATTTTGCTAGTTATCGCTAGCATGTCCCATACCACGGCCCCTCAAAGAGGTCCCAAATTGTCGATTGAACCTGTTTTGCTAGTTATCGCCAGCATGTCCCATACCACGGCCCCTCAAAGAGGATCTACCACGTCCCCTTCTCCTGAACTTGAGTAAAATGCTTGGACCTGTTCACCATTTTTTTCAAATGAGCCACCCTGCATATTGATCTCTTTGGTAATCATGAGAGAGATCAACTCATTAAAATCTGGAAATGGTTCAGGTTGTGATTGAGGAGGGGTGTTGAGAATCTGCCAATCACACCCTATGTATGCCCCTTTGTATGGAACAACTAGGCTAGGAAGATACAGCTCATTCTAGGAAGAGAGACAGATCCCATAGGCACAGTGATGAAATGTGCTACCAAGCAATCCTATATAATGATGTACTTGACTATCACTTTCATATGATGATAATGCAATAGTACTTGTCTCTTTGTGTCAAGTCTCTGTGTCATTGTCAGTCCTACACAAGATTGTGTTTATGAGTTCAAGTCTCAATCTTGAAACCTAATTCACTTGTGTAACAGTTGTCTTCTTTGTCAATGTCAACATGAGTAGCATCTTCATCTTCCATCCTCCATAGCTTCCGCCTTTGCCATGCTCTAGATCCCGCATTTGCCACAAAGGAAAGTAGCCTTCCAAGTCAAATAGTGCATAACCGACTACATAGTAATAGATTAGAGCTATATCTTTGCTAGCTATAGGTAGGTGTAACAAACTAAATATAATAAGTGATAAGTCAGTGGTCATGTGAGTATCATAATGACCACCAAGGTGCTAAGTGTAGACATGCGTACTCATCTAGCCAAGTAGTCCATCATCAATGTCCACACGTGTTGAGCTTGCCATCTCAACACTTGAGGCAAAAGCCATTGATTAGAAAGGGATCCACACGTGTTGAGCTTGCCATCTCAACACTTGAGGCAAAAGCCATTGATTAGAAAGGGATCCTTAGAAGCATCGATGCCTTGCACTTGGACAGAGCCATTTTGGTTGACAACAAATACTTGGTAAGGGCCCATCCAGCGTTGTTGGAGCTTGCCTAGAAACTTGCCAAATCGAGAATTGTAGGCCAAGATGAGATCACCTTCTTTGAACTCCTTGTGCTTGATGAAGCTGTCATGATAGGCCTTGCGTCGTGCTTGAGTGGTTTCAATGCACTATAGGGCCATCCACCGAATCTCATCCAAACATTCCAAATGCAGCAGGTAGCTCTAGAGAGACTCATCATCTTCGAGGCATTCTTTGACTGCCACTTGCAAAGAGGGAAACTCTAGCTCAACAGGGAAGATGGCTTTTGTGCCATACACCAACAACTGGAAAGGAATTTTTCCTCTAGTGGCATAATAAGAGGTTTTGTATGCCCAAAGGACCTCTATAAGTCGATCATCCCAATCACGGTTATGTGCAGCAATTGTCTGTGTTAGGATCGAGCAGAGGATACGATTGGTGACTTCAACTTGGCCATTGGCTCTGGGATAATAAGGATTGGACTTCCGATGGAGAATTTTGTACAGCTCTGTCAACTCTTCCATAATCTTGTTAAGGAAATGAGTACCTCTATCACTTAGCAGCTCTAGGGGACTGCCAAAACGGGTGATGATATTCTTGTACAAGAACAATGCCATGTTGTTGCCATCATCCCGCTTCAAAGCTTTAGCTTCACACCACTTGGTGACATAATCTGTACATACTAGGATATATCTGTTTTGCTTTCATTTGGTAGTAGGTGAATCAATGGGATCCAGAAATCAATCTCCAACTTCTTGAATGGCTTTAGGGGAAGAATGGGTTGCAAGGACATGTCACTGGATTTGGTAGGCTTTCCCATTCGCTGACAAGCATCACACCATTTGCAATAATCATAAGCATCCTTTTAGAGGATTGGCCACCAATATCTTGCGGTAAGGCCTTTCTGGCTATTGCTTCTCCTGCAAAGTGTCCATCACATGGCTTGTCATGACAAGCCTTAAGAACAATCTGGATCTCGTCTCCTGCAATACATCTTTGCAACACTTCATCTTTTCCCTTCTTGTACAGTGCACCATCTAGCAAGGTGTAGGGGATGATTTCAATAGAAGCTTCTTGTACAGTGCACCACCTAAGGTGTAGGGGATACTGTTGAGTTGCTAGGAGGTTGGTTATGTCTGCATACCATGGAGTTATAGTCTCAACCAAGAATAAGGAAGCATCAAGGAGGTTCGGATCATCCTGCTCTTCCTTTTCTGCAGTTTGAGGGATCTGTGAGACAGATGATCAACTAGGACATGGGAACAGCCAAGATTAGTGACCACTTCAAAATCAAACTCCTGGAATAGGAGCAACCATCTCATCATTCATCCTTTGACATGTTCTTTATTCATCAGGAAGGACAGGGATTCATGGTCCATGTAAAACTTGAAATGGGTCGACAGTAGATAGTGTCGAAACTTCTCCTATGCAAACACCATTGCCAAGCACTCAAGCTCTGTCACTGTATAGTTTTGTTCTCTATCAGTGACCTTTTAGCTTGCATAATATATTGGTTGATCCAACTTGGAAGATCCTTTCTAGCATAAGACAGTGCCTAGCCCTTCGACCAATACATCTATGTGCACATGGAACTCCTTTGTCCAATTAGGAGGCTGTAGGATGTGTGCTCTAATGAGGCACTATTTTAGGGTATTGAAGGCTTCTTCATAGTCATCAGTCCAAAGGAAATCCACATCTTTCCTTAGGAGCTTATGCAAAGGGGCTTCCTTGGTTGCAAAATGTGCAATAAATCTTTTGTAATAGCCCACATGGCCAAGAAATCCTCTCAATTGCTTAAGGTTCATTGGGACTGTCAAGGCGGAAATCTTCTCAATCTTTGTTGACTCTGTTGCTATCCCTTGTGCAAAGAAAATGTGGCCTAGAAGAACTCCTAATGAGATGCCAAAGACACATTTTTTGGGGTTGAGAGAAATCCCATACTCTCAGCATCTGTCAAAACATTGCTCTAGGTGTCCCCGATGCTCATGGATTAGGCTATAGACACAAAAGTCATCAAGATACACCTCAATGAAATCATGCAGATGATTTTGGAATGCAGCCATCATTACTCGTTGGAAGGTAGCATGAGCATTACAGAGCCCAAAGGGCATCACTCTGTAAGCATAGATTCCTGTTGAGGCAAACGCACCAACAGTTGGGACTTTGGACGGACTTCTATTCTTTCAGAAGCTGCAACTCACGTTGGCGACAATCTCTCACCTTGTCTCTCACACTCCGCTCTAACTAACCAAGCATTCTCCTCTCCAACCCAAGGAAGCAAGAACACAAGACTAGCTCGAGTTGTAGTGAACTCACCTAACTTACCTTTCAAAGGCTCGAAGATAGTTCCACGACCACGATCAACACGATCCGATGCTGTCGCTCCTTCGGATCCACCACCAAGCACACCAACGAGTCGAAGAGCTAGTAGAGACGACGAGAAAAGCAAGAAGACGACGAAGAGCTTCACCTTCCCTCAGTCCCTCGCTCAACACACCTCTCACTCTCTCCCTCTCAGTCACTCTCAACACAATGGAAGCAAGATGATAGAATAGAAAGATTGAATGGTTGCACTGACAGAGCTTCCATAGCATGAATGTGCCAAAGGGGGTGAATACAACTGAGACAAAATGTTGAGGCAAACGCACCAACAGTCGGGACTTTGGACGGACTTCTATTCTTTCAGAAGCTGCAACTCACGTTGGTGACAATCTCTCACCTTGTCTCTCACGCTCCGCTCTAACTAACCAAGCATTCTCCTCTCCAACCCAAGGAAACAAGAATACAAGACTAGCTCGAGTTGTAGTAAACTCACCTAACTTACCTTTCAAAGGCTCGAAGATAGTTCCACGACCACGATCAACACGATCTGATGCCGTCGCTCCTTCGGATCCACCACCAAGCACACCAACGAGTCGAAGAGCTAGTAGAGACGACGAGAAAAGCAAGAAGACGACAAAGAGCTTCACCTTCCCTCAGTCCCTCGCTCAACACACCTCTCACTCTCTCCCTCTCAGTCACTCTCAACACAATGGAAGCAAGATGATAGAATAGAAAGATTGAATGGTTGCACTGACAGAGCTTCCGCAGCATGAATGTGCCAAAGGGGGTGAATACAACTGAGACCTCCCACCCTTATATAGACATAGAATTAGGGTTAGGGTTAGGGTTTGCGCCCCTTTTGCGTTTAGGATTAGGGTTAGGGTTTGCGCCCCTTTTGCGTTTAGGGTTTCCACAACTGTGAATTAGGGTTTGCACCCTCTTTGGGCATCCTACCCACATAGTGGGCTTTAGGCCGGTCAATCCTTGAAACATGCTTGAACCTTAGCCTAAATAGACCAAGCCAACACTATTCTAATCACAATTACATGTGCGCAACCCACGCAACACATGCGGGTGCGACAAATACAACTACGGGTGATAAATACAATGTGCACGGGAGTGAGCCCGGCTCTCA
Source organism: Lygodium microphyllum (assembly GCF_053477565.2). Classification (NCBI taxonomy): domain Eukaryota; kingdom Viridiplantae; phylum Streptophyta; class Polypodiopsida; order Schizaeales; family Lygodiaceae; genus Lygodium; species Lygodium microphyllum. Next base: position 5,082,221 of record NC_141141.1, on the reverse strand, counting down.
CAAAATAATACAACCATGCTAGTCTGATGATGTCCATGAGTAAAAAGTAATACACAAGTGCCCAAAGTAATACAATGAAGCTCCACAAAATAGTAATCCACCAAAAAATAGTATCCAACACTTGCGCTTTCTGTAGCCTTCTCAAAATACCGTTAACAATTCCCCATTCTGTTGGATAGAGGTCTGACTCTTTCAAGAGAATAGTGTCATCGTCTGATGTTCCACTAGAACCAGTGTCCTTCTGAATAGATGACTCATTTGTCTATTTAGATTGATGGTAAGGTATCAGAGCTTCATTTACTTCTGTGTGAGTGGTAATTTCTTCGGGACTTAGGGATTTATCTTCAGAGGATGCGTCTAGGAATGTTACATAGCATGGACCTTCTAGAGGCCGTGGCTCTGAGGGCTCTCGCTTCTGTTGGCAGGGGGCATCATCATCATCTTTTCTCTGGACTGAACGGTCAGGGTGACAAGAGCCACTGGTGAACTTAATTTTTATGCCTTTGATCCATTGCTTATACAAATTTTACATACTTTTTGGTCCATTGGTCAACCCAAATGGAACCATGGTCATTCCATCCAACATCCTGAGATCTTCGGCCTCTAAGATCTCTGTAGGGACATCAACAAGATCGTTCGCTATCAGAGGATCTTCTTCAACTGCACTTTCATATCCTGCTTTGTTTTCTTCCTCATCATTTTCATCCTCTTCCTCTGGAGGCTCTATCTCTACTTCTGTAGAGGCTCTGTAGGAGAAGAATAGATCTCTTGCCTCTGCATCTGCATTTGCTTCTATCTCTGTTATTGCTTCTGTCTCTAGCCTTTTCTCTGTTACTGCCTCTAACTTTGCTACTGCCTCTGTCTCTGGCTCTGTCTTTGTTACTATCTCTACGACTATCTCTGCAACTGATATGTAACAAGGAGAACAGTACATCCATGTTCTATTTCACTGTCAGAGGTGATTTCAGAAGTCAATTCTAGTTGAGGCAGGAGGTATTTCCCCATGGAAAAGGATTTTGCTTCCCTTGGTAGTTGGCTTACAGTGCCCACTGTTAGGGACTGTGCCTCTATTTTCTTGGGAAAGATCTGTTTAACAGCCTCTTCGTCTCCTGATGTACCACCTATTACCTCATTGGACGAGTCAGTTATAACTTCGATGGATGTGGATCCATTGCCTTTTTGCGATCCATACAATTTCAACACCACTTAGTTGGGTCCTCTGCCTACGGTTAGGGTTCCTTTGAACCAGTCCGTCCTAGCTCTTGCTTCAAAAAGCCAAGGTCTCCCCAACAGCAAAGGGTATGAGGTCCCATAAGAATTTGGTTTGACCACTAAATATGTCAGCCAATAGTCTCTTCTTGCAAGGGTTGTTTTGACGTATGGGAGGATACCCAACGGTTTAATTCTACTTTGGTCTGCCAATCTGATAAGCCACTGTGTAGGTTGAATTCCTTGCAACCCTAAGTCCTTCACTGTCACATCCATCATTATGTTTACTAATGAGCCTCCATCAATCAATGCATCTGAAATAAAGCATCCTTCTATCCATACACTAATCTCTGGAATTCCAGGATCTAGAAAGGTGTTAGCCACATCTATTTCCTTCACAAGCTCCGAGGCCTTATTGGTCTTGGTCACTGTTGAAGGAACAATCCTTAGCCCACGTCTTCTTATCAAGATGCTTTTGAATTTCTTTCGGCAGCTGGGAGACAACATCAACAAGTGTCAGAATGTTAAGTTAGGTTTAAAAGTGTCTAGGTCTTTGACCAAGTCATAATCTTTGATAGGATCCACAGGCTTCTCCAGCCGACTGGGGAATGGGGCTACACCCATTTTCATCTTTTCTTTTTCTTCTAGCAATGGCAGCATCGGAACTTCTTATGTTTCTAGAGATTCTTCTGCATTGTCTATCTCCTGGACCTCTGGTCCTATTTTTGGGACTATCTCTGTGACTCTCTATGGAACTACAGTGCTCTGTACTGCACTGTTCTATCCTGTACTTTTCTATCCCTCTGTTGTTGGCAGGTTGAACTTCACGGTCTTGGAAAGAGAATTATTCTCATTTTGAACAAGTGGTTCCTTCTTCTTGGCGCACGTGATAGCAGCAACTTCCAACTCTACCAAATTGGAGGCAAGCTCTTGTACCTTCTGTTGAGACTATCAGTGCCATTAGCCTTTACAGTGGCTAGACTTGGACAGTTCTTTGCAGTGTGGCCTTCACCTTTGCATCAACTTCATAAGGGCTTGTAATCCACAGATCGTCTAGGGTTTGGACAATTCGGGGAGATATGACCCTTTTCTCCACACCTATAACATTCCACCTCTGATCTCACTGTCGTCCTCTATAACTTTGAGAGGGAAACCTCCTTGGACCAAAATTAGGATGAAACTCCCTAAGCTTTGGTCCAATATCTTGTGTTGTCATTTTGGACTCTAGCAAGTTGAATCGTGCATTTTCATCCTTTTGTCTTCGTTCCTCCATCTCTTTCAGAGAGAAAATGTTCTCTGTATGGTTTTTCCACAAAGAGTAGGAACAGAAGGCTCTAGGAATGGTTGGTTTTTGGGTACATTCAGTGGCTAAATGTCCCGCTTGATGACACTTTCCACATCATGTATTAGAGCGCATCATATCTCTTCCAGCTCCTGTAGGAGTGGATATATTGGCGGTATTCACCTTCAGTGTCTGTAGCTGCTCTGTAATCACATCCAAAAGGTCTTTCTTGATACTTGCAACTAAGTTGGATTAGTAGTCCTTCAGATTTTCACCTCTTGAAGTGCTTGTAGTAGGGTTTTGGGAAGCTTCTGTAATTACTGCATACAGTGGTTGGGTTGATCCAGAAGGTCCTCTATTTTGGTTCTGATTTAGAGCTCCTACCAACATCTCATCCAATGCCCATCAATCTCCCGAGGAAGGCAAAGCGCTCAGTAGTGAGGCTTTTCGTGAGCAGATCTGCAGGATTCTCGTCAGTGGAGATCTTGACAAGGTCAACAGACTTGTCCTCCACAACACCACGTATGAAGTGATACCTCACCTCAATGTGTTTTGTCTTCGCATGGAAGACCTAATTCTTAGCCAACTGAATGGCACTCATAGAATCCGAATGCAGTGTAGGTATAGCATCAATCCCAAGGTCAGCAACTAGACGGCCTAGGCATATGGCCTCCTTGCAAGCCTCAGTGGCTGCAACATACTCGGCCTCAGTGGTAGACAACGCCATACACTTCTGAACCCTGGACATCTGAGACTTGGGATTGTTGATTCCAGTTAGTAGGGTTCCACAGGAACTGTTTGAGGCCACTGTTGTTGTGGTTGAACCATCATTTGAGGCACTGTTGTTTGTGGTGACAACAATGGATTAGGTGCATTATATTGTGGCACTGTTTGCATCTAGGGATAGGGGTAGGGAACTATCCCTGGGACTTCATTTGGTGGGTATACCATTCTTGGCATGGGAGAAGGTAAGACTCCTCTTCCTGGAGTCATGGACAACCTTGCTTCAACTTCATCATACAATCTTGCACCTTCCACTGCAGCTTGCAGATTGACTGGTCTTCTCAATTCCACGAACTTGCAAACTTCTAGTTGTAGGCCTCTGAGAAACACTCCTTTCTGAATGCCTTCGTCCAAATGATGGTTAGTCCATCTCTTCAGGATAGATTCCATTCGCGAGACATAAGCTTCTACTCTTTCTCCAGAGGACTGACTTAGGTTCATGAACTCCTCTCGCATCCGCTATTCAAAACCTTCATGCCTGAATTTAGTGAGGAAGGCCAACTTTAGGTCGTCCCATGTGCCAAAAGTTCCTGCTGCTTGTCTCTCATACCACTGAAATGCCGCGCCCTTGAAAGTGGTGGGGAATATTCCTAACCAATGCTCAGGGGTTCTGGCATTTTTAGCCACACATGCTTCCATGAATTCTGCTACATGAAGATCAGGGTCTTCATTGTACTCTCCCTTAAAAATTGGCAATGGGACTACATTTGCTGGCATGTCATCAATATTTCTAGGACAAATCTGACTAGGAAGGGGACCTTGACTCGCCATGGGGACTTCTGTAAAGAGTGCTTTTAGGGTGTTAAAGGAAGCTTCTACTGTGAGCTCATCCTTAACTTTGATTTTTGCCTTCTCTCTTCTCATGTACCTTTGGACTCATTCTAACGCTTGCCTCTTGATTGCATCATTCATCTGGGGTTTGGCTCCAACCAATTGTTCAGTACTCAACAGAATAGAATCAGAGAGAGCTTCAGTCTCTGGGGGATTCTCTGGCCAACATCTCTACTTCCTTCTTTTCAACATCTCTGAATTTGGCTTTCAAACCACTATAGAGGGGGAGATATTCCATCTTGAAAGTATCAAAACTCATTCTTCTTAGGATCATTGTTGTGCCATCATTATAATAATGCCAGCTTCTAAGGGTTTCAACAGTGTATGTTGTGAAAAACACTCTGTCTACCAACTTCCAGTGGGTTGCTAATTGGACAAACAAAAGATTGTCAAAACACCAAGCATCCCATGTATCTTGCTATTGAGCATCCACGAATAAATTCCAACTCTTTTCCTTCTTGTTTTCGTGAACCTCCACAGATTACGAGTCCTGAAGCTTCTTCACAATCTCCCACTTTATGATGTCTGGAAACTTCTCAATGAATACCAAATCTTCCATGGATAGTCATTCTCTCTGTTTCTGCTCTTTAGTTTGTTTCCAAACAATTTTCCACCAAGATGCAAGTTTCTGCTACTTCAATAGGAAGAGGAAACAGTCCACTGCATAGAGCATGCATCATGATGGTAATATGTTTCTGCCATTGTGGGATGAACTTCTTGTGAAAAGTGGCTTTGATAATGAGAATATCCAACTCTTCAGTGGAAGAACGAGCTTTGCAAACATCCATTGAATTCTCCTCTTCTTGGCAATGCCATTTCCTTCATTTTCAGCCTCTTCTGATGCTTGTTGATGGAAAGTTTCCCAAGCTGTGCACCAAAAACATGGAGCCCCAAGAAGAACACTAAGGAAAAGGGGATTCTACTACAAGAAAATCTATCTTTTAACATCAACAAGCTTTTATTTCATTCTTTTGATTACCAAAACAAAGAAAACAATAATTCTTCACGCAGCATCATAGTAGATAACTCCCACGGATTTAATAGAATCAACCATAATCTTCAATATCGTCATAGAATCCATCAATAGAACAAGGAACATAAAATAATACACCATTTTTGAATTGAAATCAATCACATAGTATTCATCTTCAATGTCTTCGTAGTTTTCTCTCTCAATCTCTCATATACAGTTACATTATTTTGATAGAATTGACTATCTCTGGCTCTCTCTCTCTCTCTCTCTCTCTCTCTATCAATAATACACCATCTCCTCACTAAAATACTCAATAATGACTCTCAATAATCCTTCTTAGGTCGTGGATACACCTCCCAAGAGGTATGTCTGATGTGAAGAGGCACCAGAGCCACTACAGTGTCTCTTCATAGCTCACTACTGTCACTGTCACTCCAGTCTTCTCTTCATTCTTCAGCAACTGCTTCCTCCATTTGTTTTAGCTCTTTTAAACTTAGATTCATCCTTTCCAAAAGTTAGAAAACTTTCCCAAAGTCACATATACATTCTACTAAACACTTACAAAAGATCTACAAAACAGATACATTAAAAAAAAAAGTAGAGACAGAACAGATACAGAGGCTCTACAGAAGGTTTACAGAGGGTTACAGAAGATCATCAGATAATATCAAATCCTCATAACTCGTACTAAAAACATTCCAAACTATAAAAAACTATTCAATAAGTTACATGCTTAAGCAACATCCCACCCTGTGGCAAGACCTCAAGCAGTGGGTTGAGGGGTCACAATAACAAGTTGTGAATCTACACGATCATGATGTAGAAACACAAATACCGAGTCTAACACTGTACTCTGTGCCAAAATCCTTACATGTTAATGCCTTTTGGGAAGGCATTGAGACACATGCAATATTACCAGTCCTAGCCCTAGGCGACGCAATGAGAAAGGGGATCGTGGATATGGGAGTCGGGGTTAGTGTGCTGAGCCACGCAGTACTTCAGACTTGGGAAAACCCACCGATCGAGACCGCTTGATTTAATATCACATTAGCAAACGGCATGAGAGTGAAGCCATTCGAGGTACTTAAAAACTGGCCAATGAGAATTGTAGGTGTCCAGTTCTCTATCGACTTTATAGTCATGAAGGGGGTGGACTACGATATCCTATTAGGATGACCCTAGATGCGCAATGCCAGAGTTATCGAAGATTGGGGTAACGGCTTGATCTTCGTAGACAACAGAACGGAAGCTGTGAGGGTAGAGATGGACACTTGGAAGACCTCACCAAGTCGATTTGGATGCCATCTCCGCGATGCTCAAGGGTGACACTCAAGTCAAGAAGTCTTATGGGGCCTTGACCAAGTATATCCCATGCCCAGAGGATGAGTGGGATTGGATGCATGTCCTTGCTACAGTCGACCTGCCATTCTCGGATCATGAGGCATATGAGCAAGCCATTAAGATGAGAGGCAAGCCTGACGGCACACCCGCCATACCAGTTTGCATGATGGCAGCAACCCTTCGTAGGAGACCTAAGCCCGTCACCTTCCAAGTACCAAACAACAAAAGGGAGCTCCAGGATATTCTGGAATACTTAACGGACAAACTAGTTGACAACCCAACAACAAACTTCAAACCACTCCAGGATCTCTTAGGCGAATCCAAGTGGCAATGGACCAGGGTGCATGACTTAAACCTTACTTATAAATGGGCCCTACTCCTTGATCAACAACAAGAGATATACCAAGCCCTAGGAGATGACGAGCAGTCTGACGCAAAGGACTCTGATAACGAGTACGAAGACTGCCAATCATTCAGTGATGAAAGTGAGGGTGAGATAGACATAGTAGAATATGACACTGAGGGACATGAAATAGAACAAATATGGGTGAACTCCAAGCCACAGAAAAGGAGTGTCTATAGGATAGATTTAGGGGTCATGCGCATGGATTGTGATCGCACTTGGTTAGAACACATAGGAGCCATAGACCTTGAGCAAGTAGGCCTAGCCCAACTGGGAGCAACACCAGTGCTTAGGATAGAATCACCATCTAAACTACGACCACCAGGGGAGACCACCTCTTCTAGTGAAGACAGCGAGTTCGACTCTAAGTTGGAGGTAAGCTCGGACAGCGACCCAGAAATACCTAGGCTGCCCAAGACCCGACGCACCAACGGGGATCTATCCATCCACCTGAGGCATAGACGATTGAATCAGGAAAGGGCAAAACAACCTAGGGACACATGAACAGACAAACAACAAAAACTGCGGGATATCCCTAAAAGATTTACCAAATTCAAGAAAGGAGATAGGGTAGTGATCCTGTTGGGTGCCAAATGGCAAGGGCAAACGAGCAAACCAAAGGATATAGGGTAGTATCTTGTTGGGTGCCAAACGGCAAGGGCAAACGAGCAAACCAATCGAGGGACTAGCCAAGGTCAAGGAAGTGAACCTGTTGAGATTCAGAGAGGCAGAGACATAGAGTAAGGAGCAAGCATGCTCTCATCTTCTATATACATTCATTCTAACATAACCACACAAAAGGTAAGTGTATACAATAGTACTAAGTTACGTAGGACCATTCACACTGGGTCTAAGACCACTGACTTATTTAATGTCCCACACTTGCTGATACAGCTGGACAAGACTAATGTCGGTCACACATACTATGAGCTTGATATTCTAACACTCCCCCTCAAGCTCAAATCATCTGATGAACTCCAAGTAGCTGTCTAAAACTACTGAACTTATCTTTACCCAAAGACTTGGTAAAGATATCTGCAACCTGTTCATCATTCTTCACATGCATAAGATCTACTCTCCTTGCAAGCACCATCTCTCTGATAAAATGGTAGTGTACCTCTATGTGTTTTGTCCTAGCATGGTATACTGGATTCGTTGCCAGGAGTACACTACTGAGATTGTCACATAATAAGGTCACTAGAGCATCCACCTGAATATCCAAATCAGCCATAAGCTTGAGTAGCCATGAAATATCACATGCTGCCAATGCAGCACCCCTATACTCTGCCTCAGTGCTAGACAATGCAACCGTTGGTTGCTTCTTGCTGCTCCAGCTGATCATGCCACTTCCAAGAACAAAAGCATAACCACTCGTAGATCTGCGATCATACGAGCATCCTGCCCAATCCGCATTTGTGTATCCAACTAGTTTCAAGGGCTTATCTCTCATATAAAACAGCCCATAATCTACAGTGGACTTAACATATCTCACAATCCACCTAACAACATCCAAATGTGGCTTCTGCATAAACTGACTTATGAGCCCAACTACATAACTCAAATCTGGCCTAGTGATGGTCAATTAGATCAGGCTTCCAACCATCTGCCTATACATAGTCACATCCTGAATTTCAGCTCCAGCGCTAATGTCCAGCTTGACATTCTGATCAAGGGGTATATCCAATGGTTTGCATTCAGCCATGCCATACTTCTTTAGCATATGCATGGCATAATATTTTTGCATTAGCCACAAACCATTTTCAGCCTTGATTACTTCAATACCCAAAAAGTATTTCAATTCACCTAGATCTTTCATGTCAAATTCAGATTTCAGCATCTTCATTACATGTTGTATGCCCAAGTCATCATCACCAGTGATTATCAAATCATCAACATATATGACCAGCACTACCAAGCCACGATCTTCTTTGTAAATAGGATGTGATCAGCCCTACCAACAGTAAAACCCAACCTCTGCAAGTAGTTACTGATCCTAGCATGCCAAGCTCTTGGAGCCTGCTTCAGCCCATATAGTGCCTTTTTCAGCTTGCATACATAATGCTGAAAATCAGGGTGAACATACCCTTTTGGCTGAACCATATAGACATCCTCTGCTAAGTCACCATTAAGAAATGCATTCTTAATGTCCATTTGCTGTAATTTCCATCCTCTAGCAGTAGCCAAAGCAATCACAGTGCATATGGTTGCCATCTTGGCAACATGGCTGAATGTTTCCTCATAATCAAGTCCATACTGTTGGGCATATCCCTTAGTAACCAGCCTGTCTTTGTACCTTTGCACACTACCATTCAACTTACATTTGATTTTGTAAACCCATTTGCAGACAATGGTCTTTTTTCCTTCATGCAGTGGCACAAGATCCCATGTCTTATTTTCAACCAAGGCATTCATTTCTTCATCCATGGCTGCACACCAATTCTCATTTTCCACTGCTTCAGCATATGTACCTTGTTCTCCATCACTTTTGTCATGTAAGCATAATGCTTTGCAGTGTAACCACTATATGTCAACCTGTCAACAGGGTATCTGACCCTCTGTGATCATCTAAGCTGTGGTGCACTACTCAATTCCCCTCTTTCATGAGGCGGAATGTACCTACTCTGCCTTGCGCTAGGCATATAGACAGTCGGAATACCAAGTTCACTATCTAAAGTGTCAGTAGACTCATATCTAGAAGTCATCCTACCACGTGTTATCATCCCAGATATATCCTCATTAACTTTCTCTTTTCCTTTATCCGTGACATCATATCTCCCCCTCACTGACATACTGATGTCAGTGGACGGTGAGCTCCTCAATCTCCCTATCCATGGGGATACTGTCTGACTACTAGGTCCTGTCACAGCAGTGCTCTGCTGCATATCAACTGTAGATACATGAGTGGAAGGCATATCCGATGGCACTGTTACCGGTGATACATACCAAGAACCCATCTCATAAAAAGTAACATTCCTGCTCACCAAGGTGTCCCTGGTAGAGGGATCATAGCATTTGTATGCCTTCTTCTCTTGTGAATATCCAATGAAAACACACTTATGCGCTTTTGGATCTAGCTTCTTCCTTTTTTCATCTAGAATATGCACATAAGTAAGACAGCCAAAGACTTTCATGTGACTTACATCCGGCTTATAGCCATACAGCTTCTCAAACGGTGTCATCTCATGAATACCTGCAGTGGGAGTCCGATTCAAGATATACATGGCTGTCATAACTGCCTTAGCCCAATAATAGAGCGGCAACTTCTTCTCATTCATCATGGCATGAGCAGCTTCCATCAAGACCCTGTTCTTTCTTTCAGCTACTCCATTCTGCTGAGGAGTGTAGCTACATGTAAGCTGCCTACGTATGCCATTTTGAGCCAAAAAATTGTCAAACTCATTTGATACATACTCCCCACCGCTATCTGATCTCAAGCAATAGATATAACAGTCAAATTCATTTTCAACCTGCTTTTTAAACTGCTAAAAAACAGCAAACACCTCATCCTTTGTCTTCAGAATGTAAATCCAAGTATAGCGACTGTAATCATCAATAAATGTAACATAATACTTCGAGCCTCCCATGGATGCATTATGGGCTGGCACCCAAACATCAGAGTGCACTAACTACAACGAACGTGTACTCTGTCTTACATGCCTAACAAATGGCAACCTTGACTGCTTACCAAGCTGGAAAGCATCACATACATGACCAATATCTGAATATTGGAACTTGGGTAAACATGTAACAAGCTGTTTTTTTGCATTATTTGCAGCCTTTGCAAATTTACATGCCCCACTCTCTTGTGCCAAATTTCAAAGTCTCTAATAGTGCCAGAACCATGGGCAAACATGGCTGAATTCAGCTCTGGCAAGGTAGCATCAAGAGTAAAAATTTTGCCATTCGTGTGACCACGAGCTATTAACTTGCATCCATTACCAAACTCTTCAATAAAGCAACCATGCTTGTTGAATCTAACCTACAAGTTTTGCTCCGTCATTTGATCAACAGACAGTAGGTTCTTCGTAATAGAAGGAACATGCAATACATCATGCAAATTTTTCTTTTTGCCATCATGAACCACAAGAGGCACTTTGCCTTTATGCTCAATGCTATGCTGCGTGTCATCACCTGTACAGACATGGCCATTTTTTTCAGCACCATATCAGTGAACCAATCATCGTGAGGAGTCATGTAGTTTGATGCCCCTGAATCAATATACTAAACTGCATCATCATTGCATTTTTCAGCAACTCTATCTTTTACATACTGCATGGCAAACAATCTATCTCCTGAAGTATCATCTACCTGACTAGATGTAGCAAAATGCCCATGTTGTTTGCCTTTCTGATTGCCCTGCTTCTTCCAGTAGTCCTTGGCAATATGCCCATACTTGCCGCAGTAATGACAATCCTTATCCTTGTTCGGATTGTCAGATGGACGTTGTTGTTGCTAGGAGCCTCTACCTCTAGGGCTAGATCTCCCCCTGCCTCCAAAGTTTCCACCACTTCTTGCATTTGATATCTGCTGATTGTTATTGCCATAGGATGCATTTTGCTGGCCTCCTCTGCCAAATCCATAGTCTCTACCATAGTTTCCATGGCCACGTTGATTGGAATAGAAAACTACTTCCTTGTTTTTAGAACTGCTAGATCCTGCAGAGCCAAACCAAGCTTAACCTCTTCATACTCAGGCCCCAAGCCGTTCAAGGTCACAGCAACCATGTCTTCATCTTCAACCTGTGAACCAATAGATGCTAACTGATCCGCAATGGTCTTAACCTCTGTGACATAATCCTGTATAGATCTGCTCTTCCTCTCCATGTTGTTGAACTTTTGCTTCAACTGTATCTTCCTAGCACTTGTGGTTGTGCCATAATGCTTGACCAAAATGTCCCATGCATCCTTAGGAGAGCTGCAGTTCATTATCTACATTACCATGGCATCTTAGATATATAAAGAGAGCCAGTGCAAGACTCTACGAGCTCATTCTGTCCAAGCTCGGTGTAGTCATCTCTGATCAGATCTGGGAGCTCAGGTTCAGCTTCCGCTCTAGTCACCAACTCCCAATAGCCTTTCCCTATTAAGAAGTTCTCCATGTGGAACTTCCATATGGCATAATTGTTACTGTCAAGCATTTCCCCCACTATCTGGGTTATGTTGTCAGTCCTTTTTGCATTTGCCATGTTGTACCAAACACTATTTAGTCACTGCCTTTCTGTAAGCCAACAAGTCACTCTGACCAACCTCAATCCTTGACTATTTATGACAGTTTTTTGTAGCTATTCTCTGCAAAAAACCAGGGTATTTCAGCCCTTTACAACCTCAAAAACATCCACAAACATGCGGTATAATCCATAGGTACATCAGTTAGTACATAGACTTTGCAGGTATTGTAACTCTGTGCCATGCAAGCTTATTGCAGTAAAGAGAATACACAGTTTGAAACCTGTAATTTTTCAGTAACCAGCAGTGAATTTACTATCAAAAACCACTTTAAAACACGTCATACATGCTCCAAACTTTCCCAGACATTTGCTAGTATATATAGGCAACTAGACATAGTCATACGAGCACAAAACAGTGCATATCCAGCAAGTATAAGTGACATAAATCTGCTCACAGATTGTATACAGCCAATAAACTATCAAACCAAGATGTATTTCAGCCCAAGAGATCCTCAAGCCACTTCATACATATATCACTGTGTGTAGGGATCAATGCATAACCATATGGGCATTCACAGACTCTCTGTCTTCAAGAAGTAATGTCAAAAAGTACATGGACTATTTATGACCAGCCAATACACTGTCAAAGAATTTTCTCTCTGATTCAGATTTCAGTTTTTAAGAGCCTTCAATGCTCATCTGAATGCTCGTAACATTCAACAATCATATCCCGTACCATACTACTCCTTGTAGGTACCAGAAGTCATGCACTTCTTCAAGGCCAATGAGTATATATATTATTGACAGTTTTATGATAGTTTTCAGCCTGTCATTGGCTTCCGAAAACTGAGCATTTCAGTCAATAACTTCAGTCCACAACCATGTCAGACAATGCATGTGGTTCCCAGAACATGTATATGCTTCAACAAGTTCTCCTGAGCATGCCAAGGAGCTCAAGGCTCTTGAGTAGAATCAAGTGTATGCTGTATACTCACAGATTACAGTAGGTCTTCACTGTTTTCAGATCTGTAATCAACTATCACAGCTCATAAATGAGCTCTACATCATGGGTTAGATTCTAGGACAATAAACCATATTCCAATGATGATTCAGCAAGCATTTGAAGTGCTCCATTCCATTCAAATGTGCTTATTGAGCTAGCATATGCAGATCAGCAAACTGGCGTAGTTTGCGTGGACTATTTTGAGATTCTCCTGCTTCACACTGATGACCACTTTACTGTAGATCCACTCAATGATGACCAACCAAGCCTTTACAAGGCTTTAGATAGGTCCTGACACACTCTCCTTCAAGTATACTAAAGATGCATTCAACACATACCTCTCTGTAGAAACAACGACAGCTAGTCCCTTTACACAACAAGTCTTTGTCCTTCAATCTCCAGGTCTTCTTCCATAATGCTATTTTGTACAGAGCCCAGTCATGGGTGCTCTGATACCATGTTGAGATTCAGAGAGGCAAAGACAGAGAGTAAGGAGCAAGCATGCTCTCATCTTCTACATACATTCATTCTAACATAACCACACAAAAGTTAAGTGTATACAATAGTACTAAGGTCCGTAGGACCATTCACACTCAGTCTAAGACCACCGACTTATTTAATGTCCCACACTTGCTGATACAGCTGGACAAGACTAATGCCGGTCACACATACTATGAGCTTGATATTCTAACAGAACCTAGCCCAGGAAGGGGAGACACCCCGACTAGCCTTCATTGCCGATGACTTGACTAAGAAAGAAGAAACGAGTCTTATTACTCTCTTGCGAGAGTACGTAGACGTATTCACTTGGTCCTTGGAAGAGCTTAAAGAGGTGGATCCAAGTGTGTGTCAAGATTGTGGGAGAGAAGGAAGGAGTCTCACTTGTAGCTTTCTTGCTTGCACAATGGGGGAATACACACAAGGGTGGAGGCTGAAAACAGTTTTCCTCTTCTTAGTTGTGTAAGCCAAAAGAACTCAAGTACATAGAAATAGAAGAACCCTATATATGGGTCTCAAACCAAACTCAACTAACTAAGGTGGCATACTAACTGAGCCACAAACTAGAGTAGATAAGGATAGCTGTCATCTAGCTATTATTCATGGGCGGTGTACCAACCGCATCTGCAACAGACAAGTCGATGACATAAATGCACAACGGTCACCCTGGCATATCACGAGTGGAGCTCGATATCTCAACACTCCCTCTTGAGCTCAATCCCAATTCCTGCACACCAAGTAGGTCTTTGAACTTGCGCAGCTTCTCTGTGCCCAATGCCTTTGTAGATATGTCAGCTACCTGATCCTCTGTGCTGACATAAACTAGATCAATAAGACCTAGTAAAACCCTCTGCCGCACATAGTGATAATGCACCTCAATGTGCTTTGTTCTAGCATGATAGACTGGGTTATTTTCCAAGTGTATACTACTCATGTTGTCACAATAAATGACAACTAGCCCATATGTAAGCTGATGCATATCATAAAGTAGCTTATGCAACCAAGCTACCTCACATGCAGCCATTGCTGCACCCCTGTACTCAGCCTCTATGCTCGACAAGGCAACTGTAGGCTATTTCTTGCTGCTCCAAGTGAGTGTAGTACTCCCAAAAGAGAACACATATCCACTGGTAGATCGTCTATCAGAAATACTACCAGCCCAATCAGCATCAGTGTATCCATGCAACTATATCTGAACCCAAGTCTCATAAAATAGTCCATACTACAATGTGAACTTCACATATCTGAGTATGTGTCTAGCCGCATCCAAAGGTGGTTTCCTAGGAGCCTGCATAAACTGACTTACCAATCCAACAACATAGCTCAAATCTGGCCTGGTAATAGTCATATAAATCAAACTTTCTACTATGCGTCTGTACATAGTAGGGTCTTCGAGAAGATCACCTGCATCTGTGCTCAACTTCACATTTTGCTCCAAAGGAACTGAAATAGGCTTACAGCCTCTCATCCCATATTTGGACAGCATGTCCAATCCATACTGCCTCTGTAAGAGCCATATCCCAACTGGTGATCTAATCACCTCAATGCCCAAGAAATAACGCAGCTCTCCCAAATCCTTCATCTCAAACTTTTGCTTCAATAGCATTTTCACATGAAGGATATCTTCATCACTATCACCTGTGAGAATCAAATCATCAACATAAATGACAAGCAGCATAATACCTTTCTCTGTTTTTCTCACATAAAGTGAAAAATCTTCCTTGGAAATTTGAAAGCCAATAGTGACAAGATACTATCCTATCTTGTCAAACCATGCTCTAGGTGCTTGCTTCAAGCCATACAAGGCTTTCTTCAACCTGCAAACAAACTCAGGATGAATAGCATGCACATAACCTGGTGGCTGCTCCATGTAGACCTCTTCTTGCAAATCACCATGCAAGAAGGCATTCTTTACATCTATCTGATGTAAAGACCATCCCTTTGATGCAGCCATAGCAATGACTGCTCTTACGGTTGCCATCCTTGCAACCGGACTGAATGTTTCTTCATAGTCAATGCCATATGTTTGTGCATACCCCTTGACTACTAATCTTGCCTTGTATCTGTTCACAAAACCATCTGTATTGTGCTTCACCTTATAAACCCACTTACAGCCAATTGTATTTTTATCTTTAGGCAAAGGTACCAACTCCCATGTAGCATTTGCTTCCAAGGCATCCATTTCTTCATCCATGGCTTTCTCCCATTTTTGTTTTCCCATGGCTTGCTCAAAAGAAGTGGGTTCTGGTTCATATATCACTTTGACCATATAGGCATAGTAAATGGCTGTAAATCCATTATATTTCAGCCTATTCACAGGATACCTAACTCTGGTAGACCTACGCAAAGTAGGCTCACTTCCAGGTGCTCTCAAAACATCCCTGGTCTTCCTTACTCCAGGTGTAACAATAGAAGGAATACCCAACTCATCATCAATGCTCTGTTCTGAGCCATTGGATTCACCATCCACATAAGAGTGACCTACATTCACATCAAACATGGGCTGATCTACCTTCTCTTTTCCTTTTCGTGATACCTGCATACCACTATCTACATTGCTTTGAGAAGATTCTCCTGATCTCAATCTGCTTGTCCATGGCGAAGAATGTGAACCACTGCTAGAGGACGCTCCAGGTCCACTAATATCTTGTGACTGCTGCTGTGAATTCTGTGCAGCATTACCATTTTGTGCATCTACATTATCAATCACATTTACTAGTTTATACTAGCTACTCATCTCATTTAAAAAAATATCTCTGCTCACTGTAAACTTACGAGTAGAAGGGTTATAGCATCTATACCCTTTCTCTGCAAAGAGTAACCAATAAAGATGCACTTCTCAGCTTTTGGATCCAACTTGGATCTCAACTCATTTGGCACATGAACATAGGCAATACAACAAAAAAATTTCAAATGAGAAATATTTGGTTTCCTACCAGTATACCTCTCCTTTAGAGTCATCCCATGTATTGCTGCAGTGGGAGTCCTATTCATTATGTAGACTGCTGTAGCAACTGCCTCAGCCCAATAAAAATCTGGCAAGTCTTTTTCATTGAGCATGGCACGAGATACCTCTCCAATATGCATGTTTTTCCTTTCTGCAATTCCATTTTGTTGTGGGGTATGACTGCATGAATATTACTACTTTATGCCATGCTCCTGCAGGAACCTTGCAAACTCATTTGAGAGGTACTCTCCCCCTCCATCTGACCTTAGGCATTTTATTTACAGGCCTGTTTCTTTTTCAACCATAGCTTTAAGAGTTTTGAAATGCCCAAAAACTTCACTTTTCTTTTTCATAGAATACACCCAAACTTTTCTGCTATAGTCATCAATAAAAGTGACAAAATAATGACAGCCTCCAAGAGATGCAGCCTTAGTAGTCCACACATCAGAGTGGATTAATTCCAATGGCTTCTTACTTTCTTGAACATGTCTACGAAATGGTTTCCTTGCTTGTTTTCCAAACTGACAAGCTTCACATACCTTATGCATTTCCACAACCTTGAATTTAGGCAATCCTGCAACAATATTTTGGGCCTGCATTGATTTAAGTCGCTGTACATTAACATGACCAATGCGTTTATGCCTGATATCAATATCTGCAACTGCACCGGTCCCATGTGCAAACATTGCTGCACTCAATTCAGGCATGTCTGCATCCAATGTAAACATTCTGCCCTTCTTCTTTCCTTTTGCTATCAAGTGACCTTTATTTTTCATATCCTCAACAAAGCATCCATGAGGATTAAATCTGACTTGCAAGCCCTGCTCAACCATTTGACCAACTGAAACTAGATTCTTGGTGATATTCGGGACATGAAATACATCGGACAGGTATTTTTTTTTCCCATCCTGCATAGACAAAGGAATTTTTCCAATCTGCACAATAGGATGTGCAGTATCATCACCAGTCTCCACAAATCCTGGTTTTTCCATTTTCCTTGCATCCTCCATCCATTCTGCATGACCTGTCATGTGGTTTGATGCACCTGAGTCAACATACCATACATCGTTGCTTTCTTCTACAGTTGTCATAGAATTGTTCATGTGCTGCACCATAAACAAATGCTCATTTCTATCATCACCCTGTCTACTAGAAGATGCATAATTCCCTTGTTGCAATTTTCCATTCATGATGTCATTCTACTTTTTATAGCAGTCTTTAGCCATATGACCCATTTTACCACAGTAGTAGCATTCAACATTACTGTTTGCATTTTGGCCTCTTTGCCATCCACCACAACATCTTTGGCTCCCCCTGCCTCTAGAGTTACCACGTCCTCCTCCATACGACTGGTTTTCTTGAGTTTGCTGCATATTCCGATTTCTACCACGGCCTCCAGATCGGCCTCCTCTACCTCTGCCTCTACCTCTTCCAGCATTCGAGTAGAAGACAGCTTCTTTTGAAGTTCCTCCTGAAGAAGATGCACCATCATTTCTCTGTTCCTCAGAAGTTAGAAGAGCAATCAACTCCTCAAAATCAGGAAATCTTTCATGGACGGAAATGGATGTTCCGAACTGTGCATAATCCTTTCCTAGACCATTCAAGGTCACGGAAACTAAATCATCTTCCACTGGCGACCCAATGGAAGCAAGTGCATCTGCAATCTTCTTCACCTTCATGTGGTAGTCATTGATGCTCATACTTTCTCTTTGCACATTATGCAACTCTTGCTTGAGCTGCATTTTCCTGGCTTGCGTATTTGTGCTATACATTTTTGACAAAGTATCCCATGCCTCCTTTGGCGTACTTGCATCCTGAATATGCACAATCATAGAGTCTGAAATACTGATAGACAGCCAGTACATAACTTTCCTGGCTCTCTCATGCCATGCTTTAAATGCCTGCATTTGCTGTTGATTGGGAACATCAGGAAGAACTGGTTCTTCTTCATTTCCTGCAACAAATTCCCAATGTCCTTTTTCCATAAGGAAATTCGTCATTCTAAACTTCCATGCTTGGAAGTTGTTCTTGTCAAGCTTTTCAGTTACAATCTGTGAAAGAGAATCAGACGCCATTAGAGAACACTGCAAAAAATTTTGTCATTGCAAAAAACACAGCTTCACCCTCACAAGGGCAAATCTGCAAAACTCGCGAAAGTGGTATTCGACCACACAGTCACTTCCTAGTGACGATTTTCCATAAACAGGAAACAGGGATGATTCTGTAACTCCCAATGTCTCTGCACGCAAGCATACGATGCAATTTCTGTGGTAACTTTTCACCGACCTGTAGAACAGTGGTCGCACAGCATAAAACAGGGCCTTTTCTTGAGTGCGTGCAGAAAACTTCCACCTCCAAAACAGGCCCTGAAATGGCCTCAAATCAAAAAAATGGGGTCACCAAGGGCTAAAGGCCTCTGCCGCAGCATATACTGCCCTCTTGCTTCACCGCGAAGGGCGTCTCAACCTGAGACAATGCACTCTTGCACTTTCCGGCTGTGCTACCTGCAGAGACTTGCTCCTAAAACAGAAAAATGAAAGCAACACTGGTCCTCTTACCAGAACACCGCGAACTTGGCTTGCTTTCTTGAGCTCCTTACCATGAACAAGGCTCTGATACCATGTCAATGTTGTGGGAGAGAAGGAAGGAGTCTCACTTGTAGCTTTTTTGCTTGCACAATGGGGGAATACACACAAGGGTGGAGGCTGAAAACAGTTTTCCTCTTCTTAGTTGTGTAAGCCAAAAGATCTCAAGTACATAGAAATAGAAGAACCCTATATATGGGTCTCAAACCAAACTCAACTAACTAAGGTGGCATACTAACTCAGCCACGATCTAGAGTAGATAAGGATAGCTGTCATCTAGCTATTATTCATGGGCGGTGTACCAACCACATCTGCAACAACTGACAAGTCGGTGACATAAATGCACAACGGTCACCCTAGCATATCACGAGTGGAGCTCGATATCTCAATAGTGTGGTGACTCATAATATACCCATGACACTAGACGCAACGTCGGTGAAGCAGCAACCGTACACAATGAATCCAAAGCATGCTCATGCTGTCAAGGAAGAGATTGATAAGCTGATGAGAGCAAGATTCATTTACGAAATTGAGCACATGGACTAGGTTTCACCCATAGTCATCGTGATGAAGAAAAACATAAAAATTAAAGTGTGCATCAACTACAAGAAGGTGAATGTTGGGACAATCATTTCCATACAATGAGCACATGCTTGAAAGAGTGGCAAGGAAGGAGGCCTATAGTTTTTTGGATGGCTTCTCAGGATACAATCAGGTGCAAGTGCATCCGTCGACAAGCATAAGAGTGCCTTCGCCACTGAGTGGGGCATCTTTGCTTACATAGTCATGCCTTTTGGGTTGACTAATGCCCTTGCCACCTTCCAACGCCTCATGTGCACCATATTTAAAGACATGCTTCGCAAAGAGTTGAAGTCTTTGTTGATGACTTCTATGTTCACTCGACCTGGATGGAACACTTAGACAAACTCCAAGCAGTCTTTGAGCAGTGTCGCCTATATTGTCTCTCCTTGAACCCCTTAAAATGCCAGTTTTGGGTGAAGCGTGGATGCATCCTAGGGCACGTGGTGTTGAAGAATGGCATTGCCGCTGACCCCTCAAAAGTCAGGGTCATTGTTGACCTTCCACCCCCCCAATCAACTACAAGGGAGTCCAATGCTTCTTAGGCCATACGGGATACTATCAGCGGTTTGTGTTGAATTATGCATTGATAGCCAGACCTTTATACAAGTTGCTGATTGTCTTTGAAGGGATTGAAGCATGCCAACGAGCATATGAAGAATTGAAGAAGGCTCTAACAACACCACCAATTCTACGAGCCCCAGATTGGACCATTACCTTCCACGTGCATATCGATGCTTCTAAATTTGTTGTGGGGGCAGTGTTGTGCCAACCTAGCAAGCACAACCTAGACTATCCAGTGAGCTTTGCTAGCAGACAACTCACTGAGACAGAAATAAACTATTCGATGATAGAAAGAGAGGGCTTGGCCATGGTATTTGCTGTGAAGAAGTTTTGGCATTATCTATTGGCTACACCCTTTACCTTTTTTGTGGACCATCAAGCCTTGCTATATCTAGTGAATAAACCTTGCGCTATAGGATGCATAGCTCGGTGGCTCCTTCTGATTTTGGAGTTTGACTTCTCTCTTATTATACGGAAGGGAAAATAGCACTACATGGCTGATCATATGTCACGCATCCTCACAGGAGAAGCCGCTGGAGAAGGCATTGCAGATGAATTGACAGACGCCCACCTCTTTAACCTCTCCAGCGAGGGAGATTTATTCAAGGCCGATCTAACGCCATATTGGGTAGATGACATAGTCTAAGCACTTGAGCACGGACTGCATGAGCGATCGATAGAGAAGGCAAGATTGAGGCAACTCCTTCTCAAGATCCAACCCTACCAATTGATAGCAGGCCAGCTGTATCACCTTGGGCAAGATGGATTGTTGCACAGATGCGTGTGCGAGAATGAGATGTACGACATGCTCTTAGGGGCACACAGCAGAATTGCTGGTGGACACTTTAGCGGAGACACAATGGCCTGCAAGGTGTTGTAGTCTCAACTATGGTGGCCAACATTGTTCTGTGATGCAACACACTTTGTTAAGCATTGTGACAAGTGTCAGTAGGAACGAAGGTCTCGATTTGCAAGGATCAAACGGAGTTGACCCCAATCATTGCACAACAACCCTTTGAAAAATGGAAAATCGACTTCATAGGACCCATCAACCCTACTGCATAGTATTCGTAGGCTAAATACATCATTGTGGCCACAGACTACCTAACGAAGTGGTAGGGAGGCGAGAGAAACACGAAAGAACAATGCTCAAATGACTACCAAGTTCTTGTGGGAGCAGGTGATCTCACGATTCGGCTGCCCCATCGAACTAGTTAGTGACAAGGGGACACACTTCATCAATGAAGTGATAACACATCTCCTATCCACCTTCCTAATTATCCATGGAAAATCCTCTCCATACTACCCTTAAGCAAACAACCAAGCAGAATCTACGAATAAGATTCTTGTCAATGTCCTAACCAAGGTAGTCTCTGCCTCACGCAGCAACTGGGATAACAAGCTGATGGCAACCTTGTGGGCTTACCACACGGCTTATAAAAGGCTGTTGGCTAGACCTCCTTTAGGTTGACCTACGGAACCAAAGCAATTCTCCCTGTAGAATTCTTTGTGCCTAGCTTGCGAATCGCACTTCAAAAGTGGTGGGAAGGAAAGGAGGCATGGATGCAACGCCTAGTTGAACTCGAACGCCTCTCAGAGATTCGCCTTCTAGCCACTCATGCACTCATATGTGAGAAGGCACAATGCAAGAGCTGGTTTGATAAGCACGTCAAGCAACATGACTTCGAACAGGGTGACTTAGTGCTCCTATACGCAGTTAAGGGGCATAAGCAAAAAATGAAGTTTAGGGGTCTTGGACCTTTCAAAGTCCGTGCAATCAGCCGAACATGCAACGTCAAGCTCAAGACTTTGGATGGTGAGGGAATAGGCTTCTTCATTGGCAGTCGTGTCAAGAAGTACTATACTCCTACACATCCTTTGCATGAGCCACCAATGTTGGAACCGCCTATCAAAGTATGAATAGCCACCATCACCAAAATCTATGATGAGGATGAGAAAGCCATGGAGCCCGCATACTTGCACATCATAGTCACTGCCAAGCGAACATGCGTCTTCAATGCCTTGATCGATGAGGGAGCGGATTTCAATGTCTTGACTCATGATCATTGGACCCAACTTGGCAAACCACCACTACAACCCACTAATGCCAAATTAAGCCCATATGGGGGCCGCTCATATGCACTTCTCGGCAAATGCAGGGCCATCATTTCTATCAAGTCTGAGACTGTACCAATGATCTTCTACGTGTTGCCAGATGCCAAAGATGCAGGCAAGGAGTCACTACTAGGGCAAACCTTCAAAAAGAAAACTCATTGCAACGTTGTTTATGAGTTGCAGTAGATCCACCTCGCCATAGGCAATGTCCGCATTGTTATAGCTTTCAACAAGGGCTGTGCGACCTCACCCCAGTCCACACAGCCACCGGTAGAAATATTAGCAGCCAAATCTAATGAGAAGGGTAGTGCTCGGCCACCACCCACCACCTCTCAAGAATCACTGCTCATGGTAGCGCCCAACAGCCTAGGTTTCAATGGAGGCCTAAATAACCACAACAACCACCTAGGAGCTGACGCATACAACCTCATAAGACCCGAAGCTCTAAACCTAGGAAACCAAGGTGCAGTTATAGAAATCGGGGCATGATCAAGCAAAGGTGGGTCCCTAAAGCCCTCTTGCACGCACAAGGCTACTATGAGGGGAATGCTTGGATATGGATCCCTAAAGCCCACACGACCAAGGGCACCACTCGTACACTGCCCTTAAGCTTGATCACCCCAAGCCCCATAGAACCTCAAAACCATAAACCGTTGTGCTTCCCAGACCCACATCCATCAAGCTCATCCACCCACATGCCCAAGAGAGTCAAACAAGCCTATCAGCCCAAACGATAGACATTGTCACATGAGCCATCACCCTCTAGAGCCAATCTGACTACAATGATCCATTCTGAAGGCAGCAGTCCATCAGAAGTAGTTGCTACTTCCCCAGCCCTAAGCCAGGAAGTCCAACCGTAACCTCAAGAACACCCGCAACTACAACTATTCATTGTCAAAGGCTCTATGAGCAAAAATCATTTTTGACACTAGCCTCAGATCTAGCCAAAGATACGGGGGATGACGTGGTTGATTTCATTAGATGATTAGATGCCACTTTCAGAGAGATAGCTCTGAGCTACGACCACTTGAACTTAGGCTTGTTACCCGAGCCTTTTGCAACCAAAGTTCGTACGATGCCTTGTTCTTGGGAGACATTTGAACTTGCCTTTGCAAAAGCAGCTAACTCCATTGTTGAATTGCTCAACATTGAGATCTCTAAAGAGCAAGCCCTCAAACAATGCCTCATCACGTCATATGATCATCGAACCACTTCTGCCATCACTGATCAAGAAATTGCAGAATTATCCAAACTTGCTGAGACTAAATCCCCGTTCTTGAGGCATTGGTACACTCTTAAGTTGCAATGGGAAGTAGAAGGGTGCCAAGTCATGACAAACGCTGAGCAGCGCCGTGCAATCAAAACAATGGAGTATGATCCCACTTATGTCATGCCAACCTTGTATAAAGTGTTAACCACTCTTCGTGGCCAACCCTTGGAAGAGCACATCAAAGGCCACCCTTACCTCGATCGCCTACTGACTGAGGAAGAGCTACATATTGCTAGCCACTTCGCTTCCGATGACTTTCTAACAGATGTTCTCACTTACATCACACACGTGGGCACTCAACCTTTTGATCTAGATCGCGAAGCTCAGTTAGAGTACAACCCCGATTTCTACACTTGGTTCCTACACTGGTAACTCCTAGACCCATTGCTTAAATGTCCTTGACCTCCAAAACCTTCAATCCTAGGAAGGATTCTTCTCGAGCTGGGAGGGGAGGGGCGTGAGGTGAATCAAATTAAAACCAAGGAAAATCAAGCAAAACTCATAAACACATAAACAACGAGCAGGATAGAAAAATGGCAAGAGAACTTTGAAATAAAGAGCAAAAAGTTAAAGTCGGAAGGGAATATTCTACATTGGATGGGATTTTAATGCTTTCATTCAATAAACATATAGAGTCTTTCTTTTTAATTATGACTTTTCTAGCGAATTGTTAATTTGGAAGCACTAATGGAAGCTTGGGATTATGATAGGAACAAAAGATGTCGCAGCAAGATCGCGCCCACCAACTTCCGTTCACAGAGGAGGAAAGAGTGCAATACCGCATCACTCTTGAAAGCCGTGCCTATAACCATCTCAAGTTTCGAACCATTCACAATGTAGAGGGTGTGGTGGCCAAGGAGGAAGTGGCCATCGAGCAATGCAACCTTACCAAGTACCTCGAGAAATTTGCGCAAGAACTTGACCACACGAAGTGTGTGGATTTTCTCAGGACATATGACCTTGACAATGAGTGCATCACCGTCACGATAGGAAGGGGAGAAAATGCTAAACAGGTACAGGTTCACTTAAACCCAGCTTTGGTGGAGAAGGCGTTGGGACTGGAGCCAAAGATAGAGAAGAAGCAGAAGAGGGATGTGTATGCCATGCTGAAAATGAAAAAGGAGGATGTGCTAACTAATGACGGCATCAGCATCCAGGACATTCCTGATGCAGAAGCTAGATTGCAAGCGAAGCTAGTACACGCGCTCTTCTCCAGCCAGCACTGCAATCCCTTAATGCATCGAATCAACGTGCATGTGTTGGAGAATGTAGCGGCTCACACCTTGCATGAAGTCGACTGGAATGAATATGTACGCAAAACCATCGACCAGGCAACTAAAGCATTAGCTTTAGGAAGTACACTAGTAGGAGGGGAATCCCCAGCTTCCAAGGCCACGAAAAGAAAGAAGGCCTCATCCAAGGCCTCGTTTAATGCCTATGGAAGCATTTTGACTATGCTCATCTAGGAGGCAGTGAAGGAGACACAAGATGCAAAAGAAGGGGAAGGAGAAATGCCTGACAGGTCACCCCTCACCAGGACCAAGAGAGGTCCAACGACAAGACCAAGAGTGATAAGAAAGGGCAAGAACAAGAAGAACAATTGGGCAAAAAATCAAGCCAAGAAACCCAAGAAGAAGACGGCACAAAAGAAAAAGAAGCTGGATGAAGGCCGCAAGAAGGAGAAAGAGGATTTGGAAACAAAAAGAGAATCCCTCAACGAGGCCGAGGAGAGGGAGAACAAGAAGAAACAGGAATAAGAAAAAGTAAAGAAAGAAGTCAACAGGGCTAAAAAGGTGTCAAAACAGGAGGCCGAGAAGAGGAAAAGGAAAGAACATGAAGAAAAAGAGAAACTAGAGGAAGAGGAAAGGAAAACTAAAGAAGAAAGGCAAAGAAGAGCTGTTGAGGAAGAAGACGAACTGAGAAGGAAGGAGGAGGAGGACTTGGCCGAAGCCACACGACGGTCCATTGAGAAGTAGAGCAGGGCCAATGATCTGGGAGCCTGGAGCCCGCTGAGGGAAGAAGAGCCTAGTTTCAGCACGCAGGCACCAGAAGTCATGCCGTCCACTGTCCTTGAAGGCAAAGGCAAGGCCCTTATCCATCCTATCCCCACCCTCATGGTGGTCCCCCACCAAACCAACCACCCTCACCCCTAGCATCCCCACCAGCGTAGAGGTCTCCAACTTCGTGGCATGGATGCAATATTTTATCAATAAAAAGAAATTGTTAGAATATCAAGCTCCCATTACTCTCCTATCAGTATGTATGACTGACATTAGTTGTGTCCAGCTGTATCAGCAAGTGTGGGACATTAAATAAGTCGGTGGTCTTAGACCCAATGTGAATGGTCCTACGGACCTTAGTACTATTGTATACACTTATGTTATGTTAGTAGTCTATGAGATAATGAAAAGAAATGAGAGAGAGCACTTTGCTCTGACGGTTGTCTCTTCACCCTTGTCTCTGTCTCTGAATCTCAACATGGTATCAGAGCACCCATGACTGGGCTCTGTGGAGTGCGTGCGGGAAGAAGATCTGAAGATTGACCTGCCAAGGTTGAAAAGAGAAGAAGGGATTCTACCATTGTCTTTCTGAAGGTATGCATTGGTTTATCAGGTCTCCATTTTCTTAAGTATTGGTTGAGGATTGTCTAGCTCTTGTCTGAAGCATCTAGAGGTGCCATTGATCACATTAGAGAGGGCATTAATTAGTATGAAGATCAAATGTTGTTGTTGTATACTCCTGGGAAGTCTGTGTGATTGTGCCAGTTGACATAATGGATCCCCATGGCTTCTTGTGAAGGCAATGATCAGTACTAAAGTCATCTACAACTTGGTTGTACTCTTTGGAAGGCACTTCATCACCATGGCATGCTGGTACATGAGCATGAGCTCATCTAGGAGTTCTAAAAACTAATTACAAACCTAGAACAAAAGCCTGAACTATTGTATATAGAGTATAGATAGCATATGCAACACATTGGCAAGAGTTTTGAGCTCCTTGGCATGCTCAAAAGTATCTATTGGAGCACATACATGCTATGTAAACATATGTATTGGATATTATGCCTGAAAACTGAAGGTTTTTTACAAAAGTACTCAGATTTGGGAGTATTTACTTAGCTAGAAACTGTCATTGAACAGAGCAGCATACACTAAAGTCCTCCTGAAGATTTGAAGCCATTTGATGAGCATTTTGAGCTCTACTGAAGTGAGGGTTCATTCAGGAAGCATATGTACTGAGGTTGATGCATTTGGGTTGCATTTTACTGATAAAATATTCAAATCTGAAATTTTCATTAGGGCCAAAAACGCTTCAAAAAATGCACTTTTGTTAATCACAGGATTAAGGAAAGGGCCAAAGAGAGTTCGCCACGTGTGCAAGAATATGGTATTCTTGTCTCCTCTTTTTTAGAGATAGTGGAGTCCATTTCGTGATTCTCTCTTCTTTTTTAGCCAAAACCCCTAAAGTCTGACATGTTTTGGAGTCCCAAAGACGTTATTTACTTACAAATCTGACAAAATACATGACAGAGATGTGATGAAATTAATAATGAGTTTTTTGAAAGTCGGGAGATCTTTCAATATTGTTTTTGGCGCCGAATACATACTCATTTGGGTTCTTGGCGCTACTTTTTAGTTCATTCACCCCTCTTTGAGCTTCTTTCTCTGCGCTTTCATTCTTTTCATGGCTTCCTCCAGGCGCCCTTCTCGTTTAATACACTCTTGCACAGTCTATAGCTAGGGAGTAGATGGAAATTTTGAGCCCAAAACCTTTGCTGTAAACGATTGGGTTACCATGCTGCCATCTTGCAAGGGCTCCCATAAGGTGAAAAGAAGAAAACGAGAAGATATAAAACATCACTGGAAGGGGCGTATCATTGCCTTCAAAATTATGCCCGAAGGCTGTTTGTCAAGGTGCAACATGTTTACATGGCCAAGGATATGCACTTGCCTCCAAACGAACGTGTTCCCCAACAAACACATTGTAAGTTATAAGTTGAATAACGTATATAATTCTTTTCCATTTATGCAAGTTCTAACAAACGGTTCGTCATTGTAGATATCTTTCCGTCAACAAGTATTGAATGGCAACCTGTGGAAAGCCTAAGTGGGACTTTCCATGCCATTCATAAGTTATTGGCAGACATTATTTATGCCGATCAAACTGTGTCTTTTTATAGTGAATGCAAGGTTTTTATATATTATGCACAGTATGTGGTTCCCTCTAAAGCGGATAGGTATGGGAATATTGAAGATTTGCCATTGCCAAGTCTTTCATCTCTAAATTGGGAGATTCCTGACAAGGTAACAATGTAGAGTTTCAAATTCAAAATATCTCAGGATATTAAAAAGTCCATGACAGCTGGAAGGATCTCAAGAAGAATACGTTTATCATGGTTTGTACCCCTCCATATCTTCGTGGCTTGCTTCAAAACAGCAAATTTACAAAGAACGAAGGTATCCTGGTTAAGTAGAAACTTTTCGGAAGAGGATTTGGACAACACTATAGGGACGCATTGGAAATCTAGAGAGTGCGATCACAAAGGTGATATCTTGAGGTGCAGTGCATGCCCTCAATCCTTGGCTTTGGCTTACAGTATCCCTCGCCAAAATCTTGCTTTGGGCTTTGATTACAGGCGATACAAACTAAGATTGGGTATTTGGGTTCCCTTGGATTCTGATACAGATAACACACTATATAAACTTGTGGTGCACGTTTTTCCGCATGAAGAAGTAAAGAAGGTGAATGTTACTTCCAATTGGAGTCTGAAAGATGTGAGGGATACCTTGGAATTGCTAGACAATACATGCCCTAGATATAAGTTCAAAGTGAATGGTGTAACAATTGGTAAAAGAGCCGAGCACTCTTTCTTTTGTACGAGTTGTTTGTCTCCCACAATTGTGAGTTTGGGGCCTTGAGAATGAAAACTTGGCAGGAATTTATCTTAATAGACTGTCCTTAAGATATTCTTTAATGGGAACTTCATAAGCTATCGTGAAGCAAGTCGCCTTTCGAATGTGTATAAATAAAATGTACATTGCATCCGATTTATAAGTGAAAATTTTCATTATTTATCTTAATAGACTGTCCTTAAGATATTTTTTAATGGGAACTTCATAAGCTATCATGAAGCAAGTCGCCTTTCGAATGTGTATAAATAAAATGTACATTGCATCAGATTTATAAGTGAAAATTTTCATTACACAATGAGGTACAAAAATTGCATAAAAATGTACAAAGCCAAAATAATAAGGCTCGTGTATAAAATGTACATTACATTCGATTTACAAGTGAAAATTTTCATTACACAATGAGGTACAAAAATTGCATAAAAATGTACAAAGCCAAAATAAAAAGGCTCGTGTATGCTTATGTTTGCTATTTTCATTCTTTATCGATTTCTTCAAAGATATTTTTTCTCACAGGGCCTTTCTTTGATTGTTGAAAAATTTTGACCTTTACAGGTAGTCTCTTTTCTTGGGGCTTAAGAGGGGATGGATCAAATTTAAGAGGAGAGAGCACTGGCATTCCTTTTTTCTTAGACTCTGCAGCAGTGGTCCCATTGCCTTTTCCCTTGCCCTTGTCTTTACCATTGCCATTGTCCTTACCCTTTCCCTTGACCTTTCCCTTGCTTGTGCCCTTGGCCATTGAAGTTTTGGGAGGAAGAGGGGAGTCAGGATCATACGGTGTGATTGCTTTGTCTAGAATCAGCTCGATGCATCTCTCCCTTATCCACCAAACATATGATTCAGGATAGTCTCTACACTATAAGAATAAATATTATAAGTTAGTGAAAAGACATCATGATAAGGGTTACACAAACATCAAATGAAATAAACTTACATTCACTCCTTCTATTTGTAACAGCTTTGAATCCACTGTTCTGCAAATGTTTGAGATAACTCTCCATCCACAAGAATGCGCATCGCTTTGCAATGGAACTTCTTGTAGAAGAAAAGTATACGGCCTTTGAGGATCAGCAAGATCCTCATATGTTGTATCCAAAAATGTAGAAACGAGTCTAGCAGCACTGCAAAAGGAAGCTTTGTAAGTTCAAAATATTATTTATAAAAGAAATCAAAGTAAGTAATTTTCTTCCAACATACATTCGTGCTTGACCGTGAACACCGCTGAGAGAATTCATAAAGATAATTTCCCTTGAAAGACAATTAATGTAGATGAGACTCCAATGCCCTCTGCAAATTCATAAAAGAGGTGAGTAGAAGGGTGAAAGCAAATGAACATAAATTTTCCTCTACAGAAAAAGAAAAATACCTTTCTACATAAGGGAAAAAGATGTGGTAATTTCTCACACTATCGAAGCTACGAAAAAATGGTGAAATATTAGAACCAGATTTTGCAAAAAGTCCCACAAAGAGAAGTGGATCAACAATGTATATGGTTATTCGGATATCGAGAGTGAGAGAGGAGACCAATGCCCTGTAGATAATAGCAAAAGCTATTCAATACCAATTTCATCCAAAATATAATTGAACCTATAAGACTTAACTTATGCAACAAAAAACCTTACCTTATGCAACAATATACCACGGAGTCAGATAGTTGGAGATCCCTTTTTTCCAACATGGGCTTGTCCTCGGGAGATATACTAAGATATTCCTCCTCAGGTTCCCCAGCAACATTCACAAGAATCTGCCCATACACTTTGCCCATCCTCTCGCTGTTGACGGGAGCAAGTGATGCGGCTTTCCTCTTGTAAACATCGTCTTCAGTTTCAAACACCTCCTGATTTTCTTCACTCAAGAAAGCCTCCTGCTGGGTGGCACCCCTTGTAGGGTAAAGGTGACTAACATCCTCAACATTTAGCTTTTTCTCTTTCCTGGACAATTTTGGGGGAACGTTAAGGATTTCAAAGGCTTTTTGATCATTGGAAGGCAAGGGCCTCAGGACTTTGTCAAACCTATACCTCACTCTGCTGATGATGCTGAAATCTTTATTCATAAGGGTGATCCTATGAGCATGGGCGGCAGCAATGTAAGCGTCGTTCATGAAATCAATAACAAAATCTTCTGCGGCCTCTTGCAGGGCAAGAATGGCTGAGAGTTGCCACTTCTTATTTAGACCAGAGACAGTTGCCACTTGAGACAA
Organism: Lygodium microphyllum; assembly: GCF_053477565.2. NCBI lineage: Eukaryota > Viridiplantae > Streptophyta > Polypodiopsida > Schizaeales > Lygodiaceae > Lygodium > Lygodium microphyllum. The sequence continues at coordinate 5,051,561 of NC_141141.1, read as the reverse complement.
TCTATCAAAGATCTCTTTAACCACCCTTATAAAAGCAGCTTTTGGAATGACATGCTGTGTAGCTCTCTGGGCTTTCCTGATCTCACTGAAACATCTCTGCATATAGAAGAACCTGGACTTCCTCTTTCTCTTTTGTGGCTTGGGGTGTTCAGTGGCTTCAGCAAATGTGGGCTCAGGTACCATTGTAGGGAATGAATCTTTCACAGGGTAAGCCTCATCCTTTGCTTCCTCAACTTCAGGTGAAGAAACATTTATAGAAGATGTAAGGACAACACCTGGTGTAGGGGGGATTTATGTTGTAAAATGCTCTGGAGCCTGTGATGGACCAGCTTCTTCTACCCCCTTAGATTCATCAAATTTTAACTTTCTTCTACCCCCACTGTCCTTCCCATCTAGATACACTCTTCTTGCAGTTTGCTTTGTCCTTGCCATCCAGAAAAGCAAAAATAACAACCAGAAGGACAATAACTGAAAGACAAATTGGCGAGGAAAGTGACGAAATGAGCAATTCCGATACGGCGCGATATGAACAAAGCGAGCAGAATGGAACAACGCCTTCGCTCCGTATTGGAGATCAGATGCCGATACGGCGCGATAGGGAGAAAACGAGCACACCATTTGGACGCCCTCGCTCCGTATTGGAGATCAGATGCCGATACGGCGCGATAGGGAGGAAACGAGCACACCGTTTGGACGCCCTCGCTCTGTATTGGAGATCAGATGCCGAGACGGCACGATAGGGAGGAAACGAGCACACCGTTTGGATGCCCTCGCTCCGTATTGGAGATCAGATGCCGATACGGCGCGATAAGGAGGAAATGAGCACACCGTTTGGACGCCCTCGCTCCATATCGGCACACCTCTTTTTGCTAGCGAAAGAAGGACTTGTATCGCACCGTATCGGCAAGCAATGCGGGAAGAGCTCGAGAAATGAAAAGTGTACACGTCGAAAAAATGACCACTTATATACCCAGGTAAATCATGACACGTGTCAGACACGTGTCCGATACTGATTGTGCCACGTATCTGCATTTATGGTCCGTATGCTACGTGTCAAGTAATGACCGGTCCACTTGTTCGCCACGTGGTTATCCGCCACGTGGTTATCGGCCACGTGTTGCCCAACGGCTACTGCCACGTGTATGAGACTAACGGATCTTGCCAGGTGGCATAATCCGCGCCTACATAAGGGTGTGTTTCTTATCTGTACGGCTTTTTTCGGTTTTCGACCTCTGTTTGTATTGCTGATACGGCGCGAGAGCTACTGTTGGTTTTCTTCGCTCTCCTCTCTTCACTTCGTTTTGGAGGTTCTCTAGATCTAGTCTTCTTTCAGCGTTCCTCAAGCTCGTGTGACCACCTTTTTTGTGGCTCTAGCGCTTCTTACTGGGATCACCGATACGGCGCGAGGGGGCCTTTCCGTCTGAATCGTTTCTCTCTTATCGCGCCGTATCGTCAGAAGTTGGAAACATGTCTGAACCCATAGAATCCAAGGTTTCTTCAGGAACTGGTAAAAGAAGAAGGCTTTCAAAAGGCTCAAGTGCATCAACATCTGATCAGCCTGTGTATTCTTTTTCCTCTCCATCCTCTGCCACCAGTGTGAGAAAGCCAAGTACATCTCCAGGGAAGCGAACGTCAGTAGTGAGAGGTCAAGGAGTATCAGAGCTCATTGATATCACTCCATCAGAGAGGCTACTTGATTTTATGCTTCAGAATGGAATGGATCTCTCATTCTATGGAGTTGTGAAAAATATTTTTAATCCTGATTGGGAACTTGACAAAGTTCTGAAATCTTGTGAAAAATATATAATGGAGGACTTTTTGGAGTTTGAAACTCTTGTAGGTCCTTCTGTTGAAGTTGGCACAATTGAATATGTCCATGTTCCCATTGGGTCAACAGGAAATGAAAAGGCAGTATTTACTAGAAAGTGCAGGGCCCACTCTCTGGAGAGGTTTCATTCAACAGACATATTTTGCTGCACTCATTCCAAAAACTGCAAGATGATGAGAAAATTTGCTGCTTTTATTATTTTCAGCCTTGTCAAATACCCTGTGAAAGCTGAGGAGCAACAGTTGGAAGGAGCAAAGACTGCCAGCTTTTGCATGTTGGATGATCTAGTAGATGAAAGGGAAACAGAGGAGGTTATAGATACAGATTTTGAGGCTTCCATTGCTGAGAATTTGGATGTTGCTCACTTCAAAGCTGAGACTATCATTGAGGAGAGCCAAGGAGATACAAACCCTCAACCTGATGAGAGTTCTCACCATATTGTTCCTTCCCTGCCATGTATACCTTTCAAGGACAAGGAGTACATTTTATTATCAAATATTCAAAAACTTTTTAATCTCAGAGAAGATTATTGTCTTGCAATTATTGCAGAGGCTTCTGATGCTGCAAATGGGATAATTGACACAAAAAATGAATCAAAGGAAGAGATTCTGAAACTTGATAAAGAAACTCTAGATGATAAGTTTATTGATGCTGGTGAGGCATTCTCTCTTTGTTTTGAAAAGGCCAAAGAAGCTGAGAAAGAGTTGAGGATTACTGATGAGGACTTCGATCGCATTCAAAGCGAGCTCGGCATTTCCAATTTTGGAAGAGAGGAGTCTGAATATGTTAAAGAATTGACTAACACCAATGAGACAGCATCATCAATTAATTTATGGAATCCGTTTAAATTGGAGTATGATGAAAATCAAGTGGTAAGATAATTTTGAATTTGCTTTTACACATTGGTAGGTTTACATTTCATGCTCATTCAGTATGGGTTTTATTTGCAGTTGGAGATTGCCGATACAGATAACTTCTTGGGGCGTGGCAAAGGATCGAGAGCTGCTAGTAACACCACCAAAGACATTGCACTCGGCCACTACTTGGCTAGGATTGACCTTGAATCCTTTTTTGTACTTCATAGTAGTTTCTCAGAGGACGTAGCATGGCCGATACTTTGTATTAAAGCTCTTACAAGGCTTCTAGGTTTCTCAGGATTACAATATAATGCCCACAAAATAATGTTTTTGGAAAAGACTACAACAATTAGGATTTTTGGCTACGGTCCAGGTTACTCTGCTTCTAGAGCAGGATACTTTTTGGCATTTTCATCCTACGCCTTAGCTGCAGACAGAACTGATGTAAAATCTATAGCTGGCTACAAGAGAAAAAAATTTCTACGTTATAGAGGAAAGATTCTTGAGGAGGAAGAGAATGTGAGAGTTTTGGAAAACTAGCTTTGTATATATTCTTTCTTATATATAAAAGTGCGATTGCTCATGTGTCATTGCCGTCTTTTATTTGCATTCTTTGAAGTTGTCGTCGAAAAAACCAGTTGAATAGCTCCTCCAAAGCATTGCTTTTTGTAACTCCTCCCCCATGCCTTGTGCTTCGAAAATAACTTGTGCGTGCTTGATAGTGGGATTTTTCCATGCCTTGGTTGCTATAAGTTGCTAAGGGGCCATGCTCCTCCACAAAGAAAGGTCCATGAATATGAAGAATATGCTTCAATACAAAGTAACACAAATTTTATACCAATTAAAAAACCTATCAAAATAAGCCCATATTAAATAATTATTACTTTACCAGATAAAAAGTGATATCTTTTTCTCCCCATGCCTCTTTTATCGCCTGAACAAGCTTTGTGATTGATCTTTTGAACTCTTCCGCATATGTATATGTTGTCTTATGTTGCCTGAGGAGTTTCAGAAAAACATCAAGGTGTATCCAGACCTCCATTCTAAGAAACGCAAGCCTCGGCGTGCTTGCAACATTTGTTGTGATCTCACATAGCTCTCTCCAAGACTCCCAAGCCGCATTCACCTGCTTTCTTGAATGATTTCCTAAGAATCGTCTAGCTTTTGAGCCTCCCATAGAGACATCGGCCAAGATATCTCTTGTTTTTCCTGAAAGTTTTGGATCCTTTCTCAAGTGAACTTGGCCCCCATGAAATCCCATTTTCGATAGCAATGCCTCGCATTTATCAATACACTCATCTGATAAAGATAATGGCTTAATGGAATATGCGTAGTCAAGATGCAACCTGAGAAGCTTATCGATTATTCTAATCTCTGCATGCAAAGTACAAATATGAACATTCTTAAGAGAGATGGAAAGAATGGGATCCCAGATGTCTTCTATGTTTCTAAATTTACTCAAATCTATAGAGTCTCTATTTGGGGCTCTTCTTACTGGTCGCAAACTACTCCAATCTTTGGATCCAATACTTTCCATGCAATAAATGCAAGGATATTTTGCATTTGCACCATTACATATTCCAAGCATACATTTGATAGTTTTCAAATCAGCACTCATATGCCATTCCACATTAAATTTACCAACCCCATCAACTACCAACATTTCGCCTTCACTTTGAGACTTAATGATATTTGGAATACCTGTATGGTTGAATAACCATTTCAACGTTTGATGATTTTTAATTGGTACCTGGGTTGCACCAATCCACCAAATCTCCATCTCGGATTGGATCTTATGCAATGGAGCTTTGCCCTCGCCATTGCCATGGTCCAATGCCATTTTCATGAGGCAAATGCTAATTCTTTCCATCTTCTGTCCCTTTTGAATCTGTGCTTCATCCAACTTCAAGGCAAACTTTAGAACACCATCATTTACTTCTACTGTGATTTTATACATGTGAACCATTGCAATTTGCACCTTTTTTAGATCAACCCATATATTGTTAAACTCATTGTAATAAAAAATTGCCTGTTTTTTTTGTTTTTCATAGGACATAGACCTTTCGATGTGAAAGTAATCTCCAAAAACATGTGGAATCTTGCGATTCATGGAAATTCTTACAGTGGAAACTGCAAGGGCTCGGGGCAATCCAAATATAGTTACCCTATTGCGTTTAAGATTTTTAAACCATAATCCAGAGATAGCACGGTAACCTTTTCGACTTATACCCACAGTATCGCATGTCTCTACGATTTCATTTGCTTTCACTGTGCCTTTTAAATCCTTCACTAACTCTCTCAGAGTTGGACCTCTCAAATCCACATTTTCTGGTGACTTAAGAATCCTCAAAATGTCTTTCTTATTCATGGTTTCCTTCAAAAGTTTGATTCTTTCCTCATTCTCTCGGATATTTATGCCTAATATGTTAGAGACATATTTCTTTGTAAGATTTAGTCTCCTTTTCTTTGCTCTCTCACACAAGCTGGTTATATTTTTTAATGGTCTCTTCCTCTCTCTAAATCCTACTGGAGTTTCTCTCAAGCGTATTAGCTTATTCTGCAATGAATTGTTAACATTTTTCAAAATATCAATCTGACTTGTCAACTCTAAAATTTTTGTTTGTGTAGTTTCTAGTGCTTTTTTCATTTCGTGCACTTGAGCTATATATGTGTAAGATGCAGAGTATAACCTCATACAGTAGCCAAGCATTCCATTGTAACCTTCTCCAGCATATCTTATATAGTCATGGACATTCAAAAAAGGAGGTGGTTTACCTGTAGAAGGATCCCTGGGATAGATATTTCCATCCACCCACAAATCTATATGCTTCATTCCTTGTGTTCGCAACCTGTTGGCTTCAATCTCATCTATCAATACTCGATGATGTATACTTCTCCAAGATGTGTAAGTCGGATCTAGCTGAATAGATAGCTTGTATTTACGTGTGCTTGCGCCTGTGTTATTTGAAGTAGTATTGCTAGACATTCTAGCAAATGAACCGAGCAAGAATCTCACAGTGATAGAAAGCAAGTGCAGCAAAAGGAATGGTAAAAGAGAATAGTGTATAGAAAGAAAACGCGGGAGCAAACAAATGCGAAGTTTGTACGAAAATCTCGAAAATACAAAATCTCTCAAGTTCCAAGACAATAAACGGCCGAAAAGGTGACCCCTGACCTGGATTAAAAGATGAGGGCAATTAATGGCCGACCTCTTCAATGAACCAAATATTCTCTCATTAATCACATCTGGACAACCAAATTTAGAGGTTTTATTCTTCCTAAACCTCAACTAATTAGCAACTTAATCACTTTCTTACAAGTGCCATTTTTGAAGCGTTTTTGGCCCTAATGTATGACGGGCTGAAAATTGTCATAAAATTGTCATCATCATATAGTCATTGCCTTGAAGAAATACATGCCTTTTGTTACCTACTGGGAGTTGTATGGTACGGGATATGACTGTTGAATGCTATAAGCATTGATATGAGCATTGAAGGCTCTTAAAAATTGAAATCTGAATCTAGAAACAAATGTATTCATAGGGTATTGGCTGGTCATAAATAGTGAATGCGTTATACGACATTGCCTCTTACAGATAGAGTGTTTACGGATGCTTGTTTGGTCATGTATTGACCTGTACACACAGTGGCATATGTATGAAGTGGCTTGAGGATCTCTTGGGCTGAAATACATCTTGGTTTGATAGTTTATTGGCTGTATACAATCTGTGAGTAGATTTATGTCACTTGTACTTGCTGGATATGCACTGTTTTGTACGTATGACTATGTCTAGTTGCCTACATATACTAGCAAATGTCTGGAAAGTTTGGAGCATGTATGACATGTTTTAATGTGGTTTTTGATAGTAAAATCACTGCTAGTTACTGAAAAATTGCAGGTTTCAAACTGCGTATTCTCTTCACTGTAGTAAAATTGCATGACACAGAGTTATAGTACCTGCAAAGTCTATGTACTAACTGATATACCTACAGGTTATATCACATGTTTGTGGATGTTTTTGAGGTTGTAAAGGGCTGAAATTCCCTGGTTTTTTGTAGAGAATAGCTGCAAAAAATTGTCATAAACAATGAAGGATTGAAGTTGGTCAAAGTGACTTGTTGGCTTGCAGGAAGTCAGGCAGTGACTAGATACTATCTGGTACAATATGGCTAATGTAGAAAGGACTGACAACATAACCCAGATAGTGGGGAAAAAGCTTGACAGTAACAATTATGCCATCTGGAAGTTCCGCATGGAGAACTTCTTAATAGGGAAAGGCTACTGGGAGTTGGTGACTGGAGCAGAAGGTGAACCTGAGCTCCCAGATAGACCTACAGTTGATCAGAGACTATTACACCGAGCTTGGATAGAAAGAGTTCATAGGGTGTTGCACTAGCTATCTCTATGTGTATCAGATGCTATGGTAATGCAAATAATGAACTGCAGCTCTCCTAAGAATGCATGGGACATTTTGGTCAAGTACTATGGCACAACCAAAAGTGCTAGGAAGATACAGTTGAAGCAAAAGTTCAACAACATGGAGAGAAAGAGCAGATCTATACAGGATTATTTCACGGAGGTTAAGACCATTGCGGATCAGCTGGCATCTGTTGGTTCATAGGTTGAAGATAAAGACATGGTTGTTGTGACTTTGAATGGCTTGGGGCCTGAGTATAAGTCTTTTGACACTTCTGTGTCTGTGCGGGCTGAAATGCCTGATTTCAATGAGCTGGTTGCATTGCTTATGCATGAAGAGGTTAAGCTTGGCTTGGCTACAAGATCTAGCAGATCTAAAAACAAGGATGCAGCTTTCTATTCCAATTAGCACAGCCGTGGCAACTGTGGTAGAGGCTATGGATCTGGCAGAGGAGGCCAGCAGAATGAATCCTATGGCAATAACAACCAGTAGGTATCGAATGCAAGAGGTGGTGGAAACTTTAGAGACAGGGGGATATCTAGCCCTAGAGGTAGAGGCTCCTGGCAACAGGAGCGTCCATCTGACAATCCGAACAAGGATAAGGATTGTCATTACTACGGGAAGTATGGGCATATTTCCAAGGACTGTTGGAAGAAGCAAGGCAATCAGAAAGGCAAACAACACGGACATTTTGCTACATCTAGTCAGGCAGATGATACTTTAGGAGATAGATTGTTTGCCATTCGGTATGTAAAAGACATGGCTACTGAAAAATGCACTGATGATGCAGTTTGGTACATTGATTCAGGGGCATCGAACCACATGACCCCTCAGGGTGATTGGTTCACTGATATGGTGGTTGAAAAACATGGCTATGTCTGTATAGGTGATGATACGCAGCATAGCATTGAACATAAAGGCAAAGTGCCTCTTGTGGTTCATGATGGCAGAAAGAAAAATTTGCATGATGTATTGCATGTTCCTTCGATTACAAAGAACTTACTGTTAGTCTAGAGCAAAACTTGCAGGTTAGATTCAATAAGCATGGTTGTTTCATTCAAGAGTTTGGCAATGGATGCAGTTGATAGCTCGCGGTCATAGGAATGGCAGAATTTTTACTCTTGATGCTACATTGCCAGAGCTGAATTCAGCTTTGTTTGCCCATGGTGCTGGCACTATCAGAGATTTGGAAATTTGGCACAAGAGAGTGGGGCATGTAAATTTGCAAAGGCTGCAAATTACGCAGAAAAAATAGCTTGTTACAGGTTTACCCAAGTTCCAATATTCAGATATTGGTCATGTATGCAATGCTTTCCAGTTTGGTAAGCAATCCAGGTTGCATTTGTCAGGCATGTAAGGCAGAGTATACGTCCATTACAATTAGTGCACTCTGATGTTTGGGGGCCAGCCCATAATGCATCTATGGGAGGCTTGAAGTATTATGTGACATTCATTGATGATTACAGTCACTATACTTGGGTGTATATCCTGAAAACAAAGGATGAGGTGTTTGCTACTTTTCAGCAGTTTAAAAAGTAAGTTGAAAAGGAATTTGATTGCTATATCTCTTGCTTGAGATCAGATAGTGGTGGGGAGTATGTGTCAAATGAGTTTGACAATTTTCTGGCTAAAAATGGCATACGCAGGCAGCTTACCTACAGCTACACTCCTCAGTAGAATGGGATAGCTGAAACAAAGAACATAATCTTGATGGAAGCTCCTTGTGCCATGATGAATGAGAAGAAGATGCCACTCTATTATTGGGCTACGGCTATTATGATAGCCATGTATATCTTGAATCGGACTCCCACTTCAGGTATTCATGAGATGACACCGTTTGAGAAGCTGTATGGTTATAAGCGGGATGTAAGTCACATGAAAGTCTTTGGCTGTCTTGCTTATGTGCACATTCCAGATGAGAAAAGGAAGAAGCTAGATCCAAAAGTGCATAAGTGTGTTTTCATTGGATATTCGTAGGAGAAGAAGGCATACAAATGCTATGATCCCTCTACCAGGGAGACTTTGGTAAGCAAGGATGTTATTTTTTATGAGATGGATTCCTTGTATGTATCCCCGACTACAGTGCCATCGGATATGCCTTCCACTCATGTATCTACAGTTGATTTGCAGCAGAGTACTGCTATGACAGGACCTAGTAGTCAGACAGTATCCCCATGGACAAGGAGATTGAGGACCTCACCGTCCAACTGACACCAATATGTCAGTGAGGGGGAGATATGATGTCTTGGAGAGCAAAGGAAAAGAGAAAGTTACTGAGGATGCATCTGGTATGATGGCACTTGGTAGAATGACTTCTGGATATGAGTTTGCTAACACTTTAGATAGTAAACTTGGTATTCCGACTATCTATATACCTAGCGCAAGGTAGAGTAGGTACATTCTGCCTCATGAGAGAGGGGAATCAAGCAGTGCACCACAGCCTAGACACTCACAGAGGGTCAGATACCCTGTTGACAGGTTGACATATAGTGGCTACTCTGCAAAGCATTATGCTTACATGACAAAAGTGATGGAGATCAAAGAACCAGGTACATATGCTGAAGCAGTGGAAGATGAGAACTGGTGTGCAACTATGGATGAAGAAATGAATGCCTTGGCTGAAAATAAGACATGGGATCTTATGCCACTGCCTGAAGGAAAAAAGACCATTGGTTACAAATGGGTCTACAAAATCAAATGCAAGTTGGATGGCAGTGTGGAAAGGTACAAAGCCAGGCTGGTTGCTAAGGGATATGCCCAACAGTATGGACTTGATTATGAGGAAACATTCAGCCCTATTGCCAAGATGGCAACCATATGCACTGTGATTGCTTTGGCTACTGATAGAGGCTAGAAATTGCAGCAGATGGACGTTAAGAATGCATTTCTTAACGGTGACTTAGCAGAGGATGTCTATATGGTTCAGCCAGAAGGGTATGTTCACCCTGATTTTCAGCATTATGTATGCAGTCTGAAAAAGGCATTGTACGGGCTAAAGCAGGCTCTGAGAGCTTGGCATGCTAGGATCAGTAACTACTTGCAGAGATTGGGATTTGCTATTGGTAGGGCTAATCACAGTCTGTTTACGAAAAAGACAGACAAAGGCTTGGTAGTGCTGGTCATCTATGTTGATGACCTGATAATCACATGTGATGATGATTTGGGGATAGAGCATGTTATGCAGATGTTGAAATCTGAATTTGACATGAAAGATCTAGGTGAATTGAAGTACTTTTTGGGCATTGAGGTGATCAAGGTTGAAAATGGTTTATGGCTGATGCAGAAACATTATGCCATGGATATGCTGAAGAAGTATGGCATGGCTGAATGCAAACCATTGGATACACCCCTTGATCAGAATGTCAAGTTGGACATTAGCACTGGAGCTGAAATTCAGGATGTGACTATGTACAGGCAGATAGTTGGAAGTCTGATCTACTTGACCATCACTAGGCCAGACTTGAGTTATGCAGTTGGGCTCATAAGTGAGTTTATGCAGAAGCCCAGGAAGCCACATTTGGATGCTGTTAGGCGGATTATGAGATATGTTAAGTCCACTATAGATTATGGGTTGTTTTATGTCAGAGATAAGCCCTTAAAATTGGTTGGATACACAGATGCAGATTGGGCAGGATGCTCATGTGATCGTAGATCTACGAGTGGTTATGCTTTTGGCTTTGGAAGTGGCATGATCAGCTAGAGCAGCAAGAAGCAACCAACGGTTGCATTGTCTAGTACTGAGGCAGAGTACAGGGGTGCTGCACTGGCAGCATGCGAGATCTCATGGCTGCTCAAGCTTATGGCTGATTTGGATATTCATGTGGATGCTTCAATGACCTTATTATGCGACAATCTCAGTAGTGTACTCTTGGAAATGAATCAAGTATACCATGCCAAGACAAAACACATAGAGGTACACTACCATTTTATCAAGGAGATAGTTCTTGCAAGGAGAGTAGATCTTACGCATGTGAAGAGTGATGAACAGGTTGCAGATATCTTTACCAAGTCTTTGGGTAAATATAATTTTAGTAGTTTCAGACAACTATTTGGAGCTCATCAGATGATTTGAGCTTGAGGGGGAGTGTTAGAATATCAAGCTCCCATTACTCTCCTGTCAGTATGTATGACCGATATTAGCTGTGTCCAGCTGTATCAAGTGTGGGACATTAAATAATTCGGTGGTCTTAGACCCAGTGTGAATGGTCCTACGGACCTTAGTACTATTGTATACACTTATGTTATGTTAGTAGTCTATGAGATAATGAAAAGAAATGAGCGAGAGCACTCTGCTCTGATGGTTGTCTCTTCACTCTTGTCTCTGTCTCTGAATCTCAACAGAAATGCCCCAGGGAAAGAGCACGGAGACCACGGCCATGGGGCAAAAGAGACTAGCCGCAGATGTTGAGTCGAGATAGGACCAGAAACGTCAGAAAGTGAAAGCCTCGACCACTCCAATCCACACAACAATGACTCCACCAGCCAATTACGATGAGTATGTCGTTGAGTTGCTCTCCCAATTGGAGAAGGCTAAGGAGGAAAAGAAGATGGTTGTGGTTGAGTTGGTGGCAAGAGAGGGAGTAACAGCAAAAGGAGATCGAGTCTATGACCGATCAGCTACACTTGGGAAGGAAAGAGCAAGAGAACATGAGCAGGGAACTGAAAGCCCAAGAGCAGAAGCTCGTAACCCTGGTACAAAAGCAGGGACAAAGCATGGAAGAAATGAACAAGAGAGCAGAGGAATGGGCAGCATAGAACAAAAAAAGGGTGAAGACACTGGCATGATGCCTCGTTTTGGTGGAGAAAGAAAAAAATCCTCGCAGAGAGTAAAGCAGAAGTCACCCAGACAACCTTCAGTGCCAGCAAAAGACCTTCATTAACACATTAATGGACACGATCCGCCCAGAGGAAAAGGAGTCATTGGAGGTGGTATAGAAAAAATTGAGCATCACACACAGAGCTTTGCATGTAGGGCTGCAGATGCCACCCCAACCTGCGGAGGTTAGGCGGAGCCTAGAAGAGCAATGAAAATACCTGCTGGCCGGCCTAACCCCCCAGGAAATTGACACAATGGGCTTTGAAGAAGGAGCATAACAAGAAGATCGGTAGGGGGAGGAGGTTGAGCTTGAATTTGTTATGGGGAGATTCAGAGAGAAGAGGTGATCCCACAACCCCCCTTACCGCATGTCCAAGAACAGCAACAGGTTGATCCATCCATGAAGAGACAAGTTGCACTAAGGGAGAGATAGAGAAAGTTAGTTGAAGAGGTGATCCCACAACCCCCCTTACTGCATGTCCAAGAACAACAACAGGTTGATCCATCCATGGAGAGACAAGCTGCACTAAGGGAGAGAAGAGGTGATCCCACAACCCCCCTTATCACATGTCCAAGAACAGCAATAGGTTGATTCATCCACGGAGAGACAAGCTGCACTAAGGGAGAGACAGAGAAAGTTAGTTGAAGAAACCAGGAAGCAACTAAGAGCCAAACTGGTCATGCAGCTATCCGCACCCCTCCCACTGTGCCCCGATGACCTCCCTGCTGGATTCCACACGGAGCTAATGATTTGGGAGTGGCAGGAAAGAGAAAAAGACCCATTGACCTTCAGCTTCCTCATGCCCAATAGCCTGCGGAGGGTCCTGCCACTCAAGGTGATGGAGGAGGTGATCGCGACTGGTACCCGACTAGGACAGAAGTGGCTGGAAGAAAGGGAGAGGACCGCCACTCTGTGGGGAAATGAAGAAGCAGAGTTTTGGCAAAACAAGGTGTTTGAAGTACCACATATTGTACAGGGATACAACTGCCAAACCCTATGGAGGAGGCAAGTATGCGACATCAGCACGCTTGCCTGGATGGCTTTTTGCAACACCCTGCCCTACAACAGGAACGACCCCACGTTCATGGCATACCCTCGTAGGGTAGGTGTGGATTTTTTTGCCACCCTCCATGGGAATTATGATTTTTCTATCATCTACAACTCCAATGCTGCCTCCTTTGAACATGCCCTCCTCTTCGACTCGGGAAGCCTAAATGATTCCATGATTTATTTCCTCACGGATTTCTCTTCATGCCCCGATCTAGCCTTTGTAACTACCTGTAATTATCTTAGGTTACTTAAGTTACTACTTAAGCAGGACCCTAACCCACAAGAACGTGGCCTGCCTCCCCTCTTTTTAAACCCTAACGCCATCGACAGCTGTGCCATGGTGCATCTAATGATGAGGGCTAGCCTTCTCCCCACTTTTTGCCTAGCTCTCTTAGAGGATATGAATGACAACCAGTTCACTAGATGCAACCATCCTCTCCTCTCCACCACCTCCCTCCACGTCCGCATGAATCTCAAAGGATACATGCAAAGCCATCAATTTTTGAGCAAATCCATCCGACCCCCTTCTCCGCCTAGATCATATGAGGAGAATTAGGCACAAGCTGTCGTTCTACTAGCGTAATACTATTTCAAAAAGAAAGGGGGAACAAGCATACAAAGCAAAGCAAGAGGAACATTACTCACTGAATGGACAAAACAACTCACTTACAGAAGCACTTAGCACCACATAAATCATGATCACTGCACCTAGGGGTCGTCAAGTTAGGCATGCCCGGTGGCTTCGATCGATTGGCCCCGCTCCTAACCCCCTAGCCCTTTTTTGCTCTCCCACTTCACGCTTACGGCCCATCAAGGACATGACATACCTAAGGGGGTACCACTCGCCTATGGTTAGACCTGTCACCCTAAGCTACTTGCACCGCATGTCCCTTTGCATGAATGGGGTCCTCAAGTGTGGGACATGACCCAAGCTAGCCTGTGGTTAGACCCAACTCCCCATTCCACCAACACGTACACAATGCACTACACAATAAATTCGACACCCCCTTAGGTAGAGCACCCCACCTTTTCCTTCTAGGCATCACAAAGGCGACGAACCACTAACTTCGGAGGCCCCCGTTATCCACTTGCTATCCATTTGGCTTCTCCAACAAACCTTATTACCAAGCTTCCACGAGCATCTGAGTTTACACATGGCCCTACCCTCACACATCTACTTCACCAACGGCCTCTTAAACCTCAATAGCAGCCAAGAGTGCCATGGGACTGGCACCCTTCTCGAAGGGGGGTAATGTTAACCCCAAGTCAAGAAGGCCGAAGAATGAATGAAAAAGTGAAAAAAGAATGGAAAAAGAGCAAAGGCGTAGAGATGGCCTCTAAAACTAAACTGAGGAAAAAAGAGCAATTTTAAGGAAAGGCACCTCAAAAACTCTAAAAACTCTTGTAAAAGAGCGCCAGGCTCCTTCCTGTGCCACTTGTAAAAGAATAGACGAGTATAGGCTTAGGGCATGAAGCAAGAAGAGGGAATTAGAAAAAGGGACCTTGCCACAGTGGCCGGTCATGTAAAAAGGGATGGGCGCCTATGGGGTTTTAGGGTTTGTATATATAAAGTTCAAAAAGTGAATGGAAGCTCATTATTTTGGTGTGTGGCTAACAAGAGCTTTTCTCTTCTTCTTCTTCTTCTTCTTCTTCTTGCTTGCTTGTGTGTGCTCTTGAGAGAGGGAATGTGAGGGTGTGAGAGAGTGATTGTGTGGGAGTGAGGGATCAAGAGGGTGAAGCTCTTCACCATCTCCTCTTCTCTTCTTCTCTTCTCTTCTCTTCTCTTCTCTTCTCTTCTCTTGCGCGCGCGACTATGGTGGATGGAGCTTGGAGATGGAGGAGGCTTGAGAATGATTGAGCTAGCATCTAGAATCGTGGAGCTACCGGTGTGTGCAAGAGAGAAGGCAACTCATATCGACATCAAGGTAAGCTCACTATACTCGTAGGATCAATGGCGCGTCGGCTAGGTGAGAGATAGTCATTAGAGCTCACTTGGAACACTTGAAACAATAAGCGGTCCGTGGGTCTTGGCGGTTGAGCAAAAGCTCCCACAGTGGATTCTTCTTAATTGTTAACTTAAGGGTAGTACGATGATGATCTCCTATGGATGATCAAGAAGGTGGGCAATTACTTCATTAATGAAGTGAGTGCCTTGGCCACTAATTAGTTTGATGGGGCAGCCAAATCGTGAGATCACTTGCTCTAAAAGGAACTTAGCCATAGTCCTAGCATTGTTCTTCCTAGTGGCTCAAGCTTTGGCCCATTTCATGAGGTAATCTATTGCTACAATGATGTACTTGGCCTAGGAGTACTATGTCATGGGGTTGATTGGCCCAATGAAGTCAATGCCCCATTTTTCAAATGGCTGTCATGCTATGATAACTAGGGTCAAATATCCATCTT
This sequence comes from Lygodium microphyllum, assembly GCF_053477565.2. Taxonomy (NCBI): domain Eukaryota; kingdom Viridiplantae; phylum Streptophyta; class Polypodiopsida; order Schizaeales; family Lygodiaceae; genus Lygodium; species Lygodium microphyllum. The sequence goes on along the minus strand of NC_141141.1, from coordinate 5,036,189 downwards.
ATCTTTACAAATAGAGACCTTGGTCCTTTGGCATTCGTCACAATGCTTGATAAACTTAGTAGCATCTGGAATAGGGTGGGCCACCACAGTTGAGATTGTAGCACCTTGTGGGCTGTAGTATCTCTGCCAAGTGTCCTCCAACAATTACACCATGCGCTTCAGTCACAGCACACCATGCATTTCGTGCTCACATATGCATCTCTGCATGCCATCGTATCCTAACTTGTAGAGCTCGCTGGCAATCAATTAATAAGGTTGAATCTCAAGGACGAGGCACCTTAGCCTAGCCTTCTCAATAGGTCTTTTAGGCAATCCATGCTCTAGGACCTAGACTGTGTCATCTACCCAATAAGGTGTTAAATCGGCTCTTAAGAAGTCCTTTTCATTGGACATGCTAAAAGGGTGTGTATTAGGTAGGTCATCTACAATGCCTTGTCCTCTAGCAACTTCTCCTATGGGTATGTGAGACATGTGGTCTACCATGTAATGTTGCTTGCCCTTGCATACAACCACAAAGAAGTCAAACTCTAAAAGTAGAAGCAACCACCATCGAGCTATGTGTCCTATAGTGCAAGAGTTGTTTACAAGATAAAGAAAGGCTTGATGGTCAACAAAGAAGGTGAAGATTGTAGCCACAAGATAATGCCAAAATTTCTACATAGAAACACTATGGCTAGTCCCAACTGTCTAGGCCATATCATTTCGCAGATCATGTGCAGTCTCTGTGGCAGCGAGAGGATTCCTACAATAATATGCACTATAGGGGGCGCAATCCCGGTGGCCATCATGGGCTTTTGTCAACAATGATTCTAATCACTAAAAAAACTTTGTAATGATCGGTAGCTACCCTATGGAGCTCAAATGCAGAGGTTTTTCTCATCTCATGGGCACTACTAAGCTCATGAAGTTTGGCCTTTATTATGAGTAGAAGAATGGAAGTTGCTACAAGTGCCTCTTAACACTACTGATATACTTAGCTGGTGTTTCTTACTGTTTTCTACTGGTAAATCAAAGAAATGAATATAATTGTACTCTCCTCTGATTCATCCCATAGCATAGAGTTGATTGATCAGCCTTGTTCCACCAAGAACTCCTCTAATAAGTCACAACATCAAGAGGAGCCAGAAGTGCAATCTAATCGAGGAAAACTATCAAACATAAAAAAAGGGTTGATCAAAGGCAAGGACCACCTAAGTCCTATTTTGAAATACTCCATATGTATGATTTTCAACCATTCTCATCCTCGCAGTTCTAATTGTAAAATCTACAATGTTTTTATTCTTGCACTAGTGGCCCTTTGTAAAGGATTAAACAATACTGCTTGCACCAAGCAAGTAGTAAGACCTTCCTAGGGCCTCAGCCTGTGCCGACCTTGGTTCTCAAATTCATAAATTTGATGGCAATGACTTTCACCCCTAGCAAGTACTCATTAAGTACAAAATGATGGAAAGAGGTTATTGGCCTCTCATTCAAGGCTAGAGCTGTTGATTTTATAATTCCTTTTGATGTGGAGGATGATCAACATGCTCAAGCAATAATTGTGTTACACTTAGATGAATCCTTGATTCATCATGTTGATCAGCTCTCCACTACCAAGGAGAAATGGGATGAGCCTGAAAAGCTCTATGGTGCTACATGTAAAAATACTAAGATTTGCCCTAAGATTCAATTCTTCAGCTTGGAATATAAATAAGGAGAAGACTTGGGAAAATTTATTTCTCATATGAAGGGCCTCATGGCACAACTTTCTTCAGTGTAAGTACCAATCCATGACGAGGATGCTATTGCCATTCTTTTAATAGCTGTGAAAAAGGTTTTTCCCACACTTGTAACAACTCTTACTAATATTCCCAATCCTATCTTGGCTAAGTACCATTCATTCCTATTTGGATTAAGAAAAAAGGAATCACTGAGAGTGGAGTTTTGAGCCCGGGATGGAATGCGGCGGCTCTGCACAGCTAGGACGATTTTAAGCACCAAGTGAAATATGGCTTTTAAAAGGCGCCTGAGCGACACTTGTGGATTTTTGATAATTTTTCAAACTACCGTGCGGGTTGTCAGGAGTTTCCAATCAATGTGGGATATCAAGCCGGACACGCAGAAATTTACAGCACTCGAATCAGATGCCGGACGAGGAAATGGCCACAAGATGGGCAAGATTTGAAAAGGTGGACCAAAGTTTGGCCAAAAGGGGTTGTGACCTTTGGGGGCTTGGGACATTTTATGCCACATCAAATCGTGGAGAGAGAAGGAAGAGGGAAAAAACGTGGGATGGAGGCGCCATGTCTGCGCCCGAAAATTACGCTTCAATGCATAGAGATGATGATTGAAAGTTACAAGCAACCCATCCAACTGATGTTACCCCTGATCTTCTTCCTCTTTGCTGGTCTTATCGCTTGTCTTTGCCCGTGAAATGGCTATGGGAATGAAGAGATGGAAATCTAGTATTTCTCTCTCCTCCCTTTCTCTCCCCTAAAGGGTTGTTCTTGTGTGCAAGAGGAAATGAAGAATGGTGAAGGAAAGCTTGTCTGATTGGGACCGGATTGCTTCCGGGTTGATGTAGACATGAAGATTGCTGATTGTGAAGATGTTGGACATTGAATGTCGGCTGACCTGGAGTCCCACAACAAAACCAAGATCCCAAAACACGGAGTCTAAGAGGTAATTAAAAATTTTATGAATAAAAAATGAGTTTTTATGCTATTTGATTGATGAAACATTGTTCCCATGGGCTGATTATTCATTATGATGTTGGTTTCTATGAGTTTCAACAGTTTATAATTTGAAAATCAGAAAATCATAAGTGATATGGCTGAAATTAATGTTATAAAACTCGAAAAACACGCATTTAAGGGGTAAAAATGGGGTTTTTGCAAAATAAATGGGAAATATGGGACATAATGCCTACAAAACCTGAAATTTTGCTGTCAATGAACCTAAGGGCCACAGTCCACAATCAAGCTTAATTTTTAGTCATTTTTCATTGAAGAAAATAGAGGAAAAATACCAAAAATTGGTGAAAAATGGGTTGTAAATGGGAGAAAATTAGAAAACGGTAAAAGGAAAATTCCAAAAAATTACATGTGTGTTTGTTCAGCGTATAATGAAGGTAAAGCATGAGGTTGGCCGTGGTTTACCCTCGTTTCTATGTTTCTGTTCATGTTTATTGCTTTCTTTGTAAGAAAATACACATAAAATTACCTTTTCACCTATCAACGAATGCAAAACATTAAATGGTAGGGTGAGAGGGGAGGTTGAGCGTCAAAATATAAATTAAAATCTATTTTATGTGTTGCATCATGTCTATAGGACGTTGTTTTAAAATAAAGGGAAAGGAAGCATGAGCGTAAGGCTTGGTGTCTTTCCTCATTACATAAACGCTAGCATGGAAATCATGAAAAGATTGGTTTCGCACGATGCACAATGTTGGTTTTCTTCTGTTTGTGCACTAAACCATTCACATTATGCACTATGCATAGTTCATGGTATTAATGGAA